>NC_141874.1:188788927-189091957 GCF_056163025.1 Triticum urartu | reverse complement strand
AAATACTACTAGGACTAAGTTCATGATAAATTTAAGTTCAATTTAATCATATTACTTCAGAACTCCCACTTAGATAGACATCCCTCTAATCCTCTAAGTGATCACGTGATCCAAATCAACTAAACCATGTCCGATCATCATGTGAGATGGAGTAGTTTCATTGGTGAACATCACTATGTTGATCATATCTACTATATGATTCACGCTCGACCTTTCGGTCTCCGTGTTCCGAGGCCATATCTGTATATGCTTGGCTCATCAAGTATAACCTGAGTATTCCGCGTGTGCAACTGTTTTGCACCCGTTGTATTTGAACGTAGAGCCTATCACACCTGATCATCACGTGGTGTCTCAGCACGAAGAACTTTCGCAACGGTGCATACTCAGGGAGAACACTTCTTGATAATTAGTGAGAGATCATCTTAAAATGCTACCGTCAAACTAAGCAAAATAAGATGTATAAAAGATAAACATCATATGCAATCAAAATATGTGACATGATATGGCCATCATCATCTTGCGCCTTCGATCTCCATCTCCAAAGTACTATCATGATCTCTATTGTCACCGGCATAACACCATGATCTCCATCATCTTGATCTATATCAATGTGTCGTCACACGGTCGTCTCGCCAACTATTGCTCTTGCAACTATTGCTATCGCACAGCGATAAAGTAAAGCAATTATTTGGCGCTTGCATCTTATGCAATAAAGAGACAACCATAAGGCTTTTGCCAGTTGCCGATAACTTTAACAAAACATGATTATCTCATACAACAACTTATATCTCATCATGTTTTGACCATATCACATCACAACATGCCCTGCAAAAACAAGTTAGACGTCCTCTACTTTGTTGTTGCAAGTTTTACGTGGCTGCTACGGGCTTAAGCAAGAACCAATCTTACCTACGCATCAAAACCACAACGATAGTTTGTCAAGTTGGTGCTGTTTTAACCTTCGCAAGGACCGGGCGTAGCCACACTCGGTTCAACTAAAGTTGGAGAAACTGTCACCCGCTAGCCACCTTTGTGCAAAGCACGTCGGGAGAACCGGTCTCGCGTAAGCGTACGCGTAATGTCGGTCCGGGCCGCTTCATCCAACAATACCGCCGAACCAAATTATGACATGCTGGTAAGCAGTATGACTTATATCGCCCACAACTCACTTGTGTTCTACTCGTGCATATAACATCAAACCATAAAAACCTAGGCTCTGATACCACTGTTGGGTTTCGTAGTAATTTCAAAAATTTCCTACGCACACGCAAGATCATGGTGATGCATAGCAACGAGGGGGGAGTGTGATCTACGTACCTTGTAGATCGACAACGGAAGCGTTTGGTTGATATAGTCGTACGTCTCCATGGTCCGACCGATCAAGCACCGAAACTACGGCACCTCCGAGTTCTAGCACACATTCAGCTCGATGACGATCCCCGGCCTCCGATCCAGCAAAGTGTCAGGGAAGAGTTCTGTCAGCACGACGGCGCGGTGACGATCTTGATGTACTACTGTCACAGGGCTTCGCCTAGGCACCGCTACAATATTATCGAGGACTATGGTGGCAGGGGGCGCTGCACACGGCTAAGAATAAGATCACGTGGATCAACTTGTGTCTTTGGGGTGCCCCTTGCCTCAGTATATAAAGGATAGAGGAGGAGGAGGCCGGCCAAGGCAATTGGTGCGGCCAGGATGTGGAGTCCTAGTAGGACTCCAAGTCCTAGTAGGAGTCCACCAAGAGGGGAGGAAGGGAGAAGGAAGTGGAGGAGAAGGAGAGGTGGCCGGCCCCCCTTTCCCTAGTCCAATTCGGACTAGAGGGGAGGGGGGGCGCAGCAGCCCCTTGGCCCTTTCTCCTCTTCCCACTAAAGCCCATCAAGGCCCATTGCTTCTCCCGTAACTACCCGGTACTCTGAAAAATACCCGATTTACTCGGAACCTTTCCGATGTCCGAATATAGTCGTCCAATATATCAATCTTTACGTCTCGACCATTTCGAGACTCCTCGTCATGTCCCCGATCTCATACGGGACTCCGAACTCCTTCGGTACATCAAAACTCATAAACTCATAATATAACTGTCATCGAAACCTTAAGCGTGCGGACCCTACGGGTTCGAGAACAATGTAGACATGACCGAGACACGTCTCCGGTCAATAACCAATAGCGGGACCTGGATGCCCATATTGGCTCCTACATATTCTACGAAGATCTTTATGGGTCAGACCGCATAACAACATACGTTGTTCCCTTTGTCATCGGTATGTTACTTGCCCGAGATTCGATCGTCGGTATTCCAATACCTAGTTCAATCTCGTTACCGGCAAGTCTCTTTACTCGTTCTGTAATACATCATCCCGCAACTAACTCATTAGTTGCAATGCTTGCAAGGCTTAAGTGATGCGCATTACCGAGAGGGCCTAGAGATACCTCTCCGACAATCGGAGTGACAAATCCTAATCTCGAAATACGCCAACCCAACATTTACCTTTGGAGACACCTGTAGAGCTCCTTTATAATCACCCAGTTACGTTGTGACGTTTGGTAGCACACAAAGTGTTCCTCCGGCAAACGGGAGTTGCATAATCTCATAGTCATAGGAACATGTATAAGTCATGAAGAAAGCAATAGCAACATACTAAACGATCGGGTGCTAAGCTAATGGAATGGGTCATGTCAATCACATCATTCACCTAATGATGTGATCCCGTTAATCAAATAACAACTCTTTTGTTTATGGTTAGGAAACATAACCATCTTCGATTAACGAGCTAGTCAAGTAGAGGCATACTAGTGACACTTTGTTTGTCTATGTATTCACACAAGTATTATGTTTCCAGTTAATACAATTCTAGCATGAATAATAAACATTTATCATGATATAAGGAAATAAATAATAACTTTATTATTGCCTCTAGGGCATATTTCCTTCAATATTCACATGCATTATGTGTAAAGTAAGTAGATGCAATTCAACAAAGTTAGAAGCAATACAAGCTAGACATCATACGCAACATGCAACCACATATAATAGTGCCAAGTTAGAGCAAGAGCACCTGTGATGGTGGAGTAGGGGAGATGTGCTCATCATGTACACGTATGTTCTAGAAATAGGAACACGTGTCATATTCACATGCATTATGCGTAAAGTAAGCAGATGCAATTCAACAAAGTTAGAAGCAATACAAGCTAGACATCATACGCAACATGCAACCACATACAATAGTGCCAAGTTAGAGCAAGCACCTATGCTGGTGGAGTAGGGGAGATGTGCTCATCATCTACATAGCTATGTTGACTGTCTAGCCTTGCGTTGTCTTGCGAATCTTGTTGGGAGGATAGCGGAGTAGAATCTGTAGAGAACCTCCGTTTCAGTTGCTCGGAAGGACCACCATCATCCAATGCCTTGCCAATTTCCTTCAGCTTTATTGATTTTGCATTGTGAGGTCAAACCAACAAGAAAAAGGAATATAATTCGCTCTTCAGAACTCGTTCATGCATGATACTGACGAACACTACTCTGATGAAAGGCAAAGTCATGATACGAGGATGTATGAAAAAATGGACGGCTTGACATATTCACACCTATGATGTAGTAACTAAGCAGAAGGCACTTCAACAAATTAGAAGCACTGCAAAGTAGACACCATATGAAAGGTGCAATCAATATCACTCTGCCAACTTAAAGGTGTTCCATCATAAGTGACTGATGCAGGATACACAAGAAGAGTAGTTTCATGTAAGAACATGGTGTGATAGACACATATAGTATGTACCAAAAATAGGAAAGCGTGTCATATTCACATGTATCATTTGTAAGATAAGCAGATGCAACTTACACTAATTAGGAGCAATCCAAGCTATACACCATATGCAACATGCAACCAGATATCACACTGCCAAGTTAGAGCAAGCACCTTGGATGGTGGAGTAGGGGAGCGGAGACTTGGACCTTGTAATGCACTATCAGTACAAGGAGAATCGGTACAGATGCTCCATTTACATTGCTGCAGAGGACCACCATCATCTCCTTCCTTACTCTTTTCCTTCCTCTTTCTTGATATTGCCTTGTCAAGTCAAACCCACAAGAAAAAGGAATAAAATCTGCTCTTCAGAACTCATTGATGCATGATACTGACGAACACTACTCTGGTGAAAGGCAAAGTCATGATATGAGGATGGAATATGTACGAAAAATGGACGGCTTGACATATTCACACCTATGATGTGGTAACTAAGCAGAAGGCACTTCAACAAATTAGAAGCACTGCAAACTAGACACCATATGAAAGGTGCAATCAATATCACTCTGCCAAGTTAAAACTGTCTCGTCATAGGTGGCGTTCATCAAACTAGAAGCTATACATGCTAGAAATCATATTCAAGATGCAAACCAACATCACACTGCCAACTTAAAGGTGTTCCATCATAAGTGATTGATGCAGGATACACAAGAAGAGTAGTTTCATGTAAGAACATGATGTGATAGACAGATATAGTATGTACCAGAAAGAGGAAAGCGTGTCATATTCACACGTATCATGTGTAAGCTAAGCAGATGCAGTTTACACAAATTAGGAGCAATACAAGCTAGACACCATATGCAACATGCAACCAAATATCACACTGCCAAGTTAGAGCAAGCACCTTGGATGGTGGAGTAGGGGAGCGGAGACTTGGACCTTGTAATGCACTATCAGTACAAGGAGAATCGGTACATATGCTCCATTTACGTTGCTGCAAAGGACCGCCATCATCGCCTTCCTTACTCTTTTCCTTCATCTTTCTTGATTTTGCCTTGTCAAGTCAAACCCACAAGAAAAAGGAATAAAATTTTCTCTTCAGAACTCATTGATGCATGATACTGACGAACACTACTTTCATGTAAGGCAGCCGCATGATAGGAGGATGGAATATGTATGAAAAACAGGACGGCATGACATATTGACATGTATGATGTATAAAGTGTAAACTAAGCACAAGGTGCTTGAACTTGTTAGAATCAATGCAAGCTAGAAACCATATGAAAGATGAAACCAATATCACTTTGCCAAATTAAAAGTGTCGGCGTCCTGGGAACGGGGGTCCCCAAACTTGCCTGCCTGCGGCCCGCGGCGTGGCTGAGCCGGCAGGCCGTACGACCCATCTTCACCAACAAAGCACCCAAGAACCTCGCGAGGGGCCAAGCCTTGCGAGGGGGATGACGCAAGACCTCCTCTGGAGTGGACTAGCTAGGCAGGCTCACGAGGAGCAGAGATATCAAGGCGAGGCGAACCTTGTGAGGCTCTCGTGACGTAAGCCATGACGATCGACACCAGGTGGGTGCCAGCGTGCACAGCGTCCTTGTTTCCTCTTTGGTGCAAATTGGGGCAAGCGCAGCCAGGGAGTACAGAGGCCTCAGGCAAAGGTTGCTATTTCGGTGCAACAAGACCAAGACCATGGACTGCAAGACAGAGGTCACCGTGGAGCCCAGAACAGCGTCACCACCAGAACTTTGTGCAGGCGAAGACTACTTTTGTCAGGATAGCTTGTACTAGCTGTCCCCCTTCAA
Organism: Triticum urartu; assembly: GCF_056163025.1. NCBI lineage: Eukaryota > Viridiplantae > Streptophyta > Magnoliopsida > Poales > Poaceae > Triticum > Triticum urartu. The sequence goes on along the minus strand of NC_141874.1, from coordinate 189,086,406 downwards.
ATTGGCCCGCCATTGTTGGCTCCCTTCCCGCTCGATATTTGGGAAGAGGACCAGGGCCTATATAAGTAGGCTAGCCACCATAGTAGGGATATCTGATCTTAGCTTGATCCAACCCGATCGAGAGCCTACTCACAAGAACACCTCAACCTCGGGAGGCTGTTCTTCCCTTGTATTGTTCATCATCAGCCCAAGAGGCAATCCACCACCACCACACTGGAGTAGGGTATTACACCACAACGGTGGCCCGAACCAGTATAAACCTCGTGTCCTTCCGTGTTGTGAGTTTGTCGAGTTCGTCCGCAAGATCTTAGCAAGCTAGAGCGTAGATCAGTTGGAGAGAAAGACTTCGTGCGCACCCCAGTGTTCGAACCTTAATGGTTTGCCGGAACCCCAACCCCGACATTTGGCGCGCCAGGTAGGGGTGCGCTGGGGCTTTTCTCCATCAACCAGCGCCCCCGCACCGTGCTCCCATGGCAGGTGCCCCGCCACCGACCTCCTCAGCCGACGCCAGCAGTAGGGAGTCTGGGTACCGAGCCCTAGCCCCCGCTCTGCGGCGAGTGTTGTGGCCGGTCAAGTTTTGGCCGGAGATGCCGCCGCGTTACGACGGCGCGGCAGACTCGGCGCTGTTCCTGCTAGCGTACGAGGAGGCCGTCCTCGAAGCCGGAGGTGACGATAAGATCATGGCAAACTTGTTCCCCCTGGCCCTCGCCGGCGAGCCGCGCGCTTGGCTGCTCGGCCTCTCGGGATCCACGGTGACGTCCTGGGGGGAACTCCGCGACCTCTTCACGGCGCGCTACGCGGCGCCGGCACACCACGCAGTCGTGGCACTACTAAGCGGCTCCCAAGCACCTCCTTTAGATCGCCACGTCAAGCCTTTCTTCCGTCAGACTGGGGCCACCTGGAAGCGCCCGGGGGCTCCGCCGAGTTGGGCCGCGCCGGAAGCCGACCTCACCTTCGACTCGGAGGACCACCCCAGCTCCACTGCCGGCTCAGGGATGCTCCCGATGCTCTGCACGCCCACCATCTGCAACATGGCCGTCACCAAAACCCTCATCAACGGCGGCGCCGGTCTCAACCTGCTCTCCGTGGAAGCTTTCAGCCTTCTTCATGTACCAGTCGAACGGCTCGGCCTCAGCAAGCCCTTCACAGGGGTGGGCGGTGGAGCTGCTCACCCCTTGGGACAGATCCGCCTCCCAATCACATTTGGCACGCGGGATAACTATCGCACCGAGCTGGTGGACTTTGACATCGCCCGCATCGGTCTCCCGTACAATGCCATCCTCGGGTACCCGGCCCTCGCTCAGTTCATGGCGGCAACTCACCCGGCTAACAACCTCATGAAGATGCCAGGGAGCAAGGGCACCCTCACCATCCAAGGGGATGCTAAGGAGGCCGTGATGGCGCTCAGGCTCACCTTCAAGACCACGGCAGCAGCGCAGCCGGCCAGCGCCGGTTCGCCGGAGGCCAAGGAGGCCGCACCCACCAAGAAAAAGTAGTTGTTCACCCAAGACAAGGCGGAGACCAAGTAGGTGCTAGTCAACGAGGATGGGTCTTCAGGGGCCACCTTCACCATAGGAACCGGCCTTAACCCGGGGCAAGAAGAAGCTTTGGTGAGGTTTTTGCGCGTGAACAAGGAGATATTCGCATGGGAGCCCGACCAACTGGTAGGGGTCCCGAGAGAGGTAATCCAGCATCATCTAAAGGTGTGCACCAACGTACGCCCCGTGAAGCAGCGAGCAAGACGGCAGTCCACTGAGAAGTAGGCCTTCATCGTCCAAGAGACACGCAAGCTGGAGGCGGCAGGTACAATTCGGGAAGTTTGATACCCTGAATGGCTGGCAAACCCCGTTGTAGTGCCGAAGAAAGGCGGGAAGGAACGGATGTGCGTCGACTTCACCAACCTAAACAAAGTCTGCCCCCAAGACCCGTTCCCCCTTTCGCGCATCGATCAAATCGTTGACTCCACCGCCGAGTGCCATTTTCTGTGCTTCTTGGATGCGTTCTCTGGATACCATCAGATCAAGATGGCGGTGGAGGATGTGGAGAAGACGGCTTTCTTGACACCATGTGGGGTGTACTGCTACACCTGCATGCCTTTCGGCCTTCGCAACGCGGGCGCAACCTTTCAGTGGCTGATGCACATCGCCCTGGGGCGGCAGCTCGGCAGGAACACAGAGGCCTACGTTGATGACATAGTGGTCAAATCTCACGAGGCAAGGACGTTGATTCAAGACTTGGAGGAGACCTTCGAGAGCTTGCGCCAAGTGAACTTGAGGCTTAACCTGGAAAAGTGTGTGTTTGGCATCCCATTTGGCAAGTTGCTAGGGTTTCTCGTATCCCACAGAGGGATCGAGGCGAACCCGGAAAAGATCAAGGCCATCGAAGACATGAGCCCACCACAGACCCTCAAGGAGATGCAAAAGCTGGCAGGACGGGTGACCGCGTTAGGGCATTTCATCTCTAAGCTAGGCGAGCGCGCCTTGCCCTTCTTTAAGTTCATGAAGAAGAAAGGCCCCTTCGAGTGGACCCCGGAGGCTGACCAGGCCTTCCGAGACCTCAAGAAATACCTTGCCAGCCCCCCGGTGATGGTGGCACCGTGGCCACTCGAGCCTCTCTTGCTCTACCTTGCCGCCACCCTGTACTCAGCCAGCGCGGTGCTGGTGGCGGTTCGGGAGGAGCGTCAAGACAAGGGTAGAGCTGACGCAGCAACGGTCCAGAGAAATGCAGCAAAGCCATCAGCGGCGGAGGACCTAGCTCAGCAGAGCAACATCCCAGAAGCTCCTAAGGGCGGTCAGGTCTCAGGAGACCCATCACCTCAGGATATGCCGCAATCTACGCGGGACCCGAGCCTCGGCAGTGCACCGGCCCTCGTCGAGCACCCGGTATACTTCGTCAGCACTGTACTGCGGGACATGAGGGTGCGCTACCCCATGCCGCAGAAGCTCCTGCTCGCACTTTTGATGGCCTCGCGCAAGCTGCGGCACTACTTCCAGGGGCACCCCATCAAGGTCGTCTCGTCTTACCCGTTGGAGAGGATACTTAGGAGCCCAAACTCAGCCGGAAGGGTCGCTGAATGGAACATCAAGTTGCAAGCATTTCAGCTGGAGTTTAGCACCACCAGGGTCATCAAGGGAGCCGCGCTCGCCGATTTTGTGGCAGAATGGACAGATGCCCCGGCTCTTGAGGAAGGAGGAGACTGGTCCACCTCCCCAGGAAGCGAGGCGCCAGACGGCTGGGTCATGTATTTTGATGGTGCCTTTGCGCACCAGGGCGCGGGGGCTGGAGCAGTGCTCATCTCGCCCACTCAGGACAAGCTTTGCTACGCCGTGCAACTCTGCTTCTAGCACGGCGAGAAGGTCTCCAACAATATCGCAGAATACAAGGGCCTCATAGCCGGCCTGAAGGCTGCGGCGGCTATGGGGGTGAGGCGCCTTACCGTCAAGGGCGATTCGCAGCTCCTCGTCAACTTCTCCAAAAAAGTGTACGAGCCAAAGGACGAGCACATGGAGGGCTACCTTGCCGAGGTGCGCAAAATGGAAAAACAGTCCGCAGGCTTGGAGCTGCAGCACGTGCCCCGGGGCACTAACAAGGAAGTCGACGACACCGCCAAGAGAGCATCCAAGCGGCAACCGCAAGAGCCCGGCATCTTTGAAGAGCGGCTCTTCAAGCCGTCGGCTACGCCGCCTCTTTCAAGCATGACTCAGCCTCGGGAGGAGCTCCCTCAACCCCGGCCTCGGGAGCCCCAGATTGCGGCCCAACCTCAGGAGCTCGGCTGCTCTTGGCGCTCGAGCCTTAGGAGGAGTGCTGGACCAAGGAGTTTAGGGAGTACCTGATGCACGGGACACTGCCGGAGAAATAAGAGGATGCGGAGCGCGTGTCCCGACAGGCCACAGCATACTGCATTCAAGACGACGAGTTGTACAGGAAACGACCGAACAACGTCATGTTGTGCTGCATCTCCAGTGATCAAGGGAGAGAGCTACTGACTGATATACACTGTGGGGACTGTGGGCATCACTCGTCATCACGAACCCTCGTCGGCAAGGCCTTCCGCAGTGGATTCTATTGGCCTATAGTGCTGAACGATGCAACTGAGCTGGTGAAGTCCTGCGAAGCTTGCCAATTCCACGCCAAGCAAATCCATCAGCCTGCTCAGGGCCTCCAAACCATCTCGCTCATGTGGTCGTTCACGGTCTGGGGGCTGGACATCCTAGGCCCGTTTCCACGAGCGCCAGGGGGCTACCGCTATCTCTACATCGCCATCGATAAGTTCACCAAGTGGGCAGAGGTGGAAGCCGTCCGAACTATTCCAGCCGGCTCTGCTGTCAAGTTCATCAAGGGCCTCGTGAGCCGCTTCAGGGTCCCCAAACGCATTATCACAGATAACGGCTCGTCGTTTACTAGTAACCTCTTTAAAACCTAGTGTGCTAACCTTGGAACGCAGATCTGCTACGCTTCGGTAGCCCACCCCAGGAGCAATGGTCAGGCCGAGCGCGCCAATGCTGAGGTCCTGAGGGGCCTCAAGACCAGGAGCTTCAAGAAGAAGCTGGAGGCCTGCGGCAGGGGCTGGCACGACGAGCTCCAGTCCGTGCTCTGGTCCATCCGCACCATTGCTACCAAGCCAACGGGCGAGACTCCGTTCTTCCTCGTCTACGGAGCTGAAGTAGTCCTCCCTCACAAGGTCAGGCATCGCTCCGCGCAGGTCCTGGCGTTCAAGGAAACGCAGCAGGACGCCATGCGGGGGATGGATCTCGTGCTGGGGGAGGAACGGCGTCGCGAAGCTGCATTAAGGGCGGCAAGGTGCCAGCAAGCGCTGCGGCGCTACCATTGCCACAACATTCGCTCCAGGACGCTCGAGACGGGTGACCTGGTCCTGAGGCGGGTCCTCTCTAGCGAAGGCTTGCACAAGCTCTCGCCAATGTGGGAGGGCCCGTTCAGGGTCGTCCACATCACCAAGCCTGGCGTCGTGCGCTTGGAGACGCAAGAGGGGACACCTATCCAAAACGCCTGGAACATCCAACACCTCCGAAAGTTCTACCCATGAAGCAAGGCCCAGTGCCTGAGAAGCAAGGCCCAGTGCCTGAGAAGCAAGGCCTAGAGCCTGTGAAGCAAGGCCCGGTGCCTGTGAAGAATCACCGCCCGTGACATTCTCACGTAATAATGAGTTGGGGCTGTACATGCCCCGGAGTCTCAGGAGCGCCGGCCTCAGGCCCTGGGGCTCCCTCCCATGCCTAGTGGACAGCACTTAGCTCCGCACTGGTGAGAAGACTTGAAGACTAGACTAGGTGACGGACGCAGCTTTTCATTTGTTTTCCGTAGTTGACTTGCTTTTCCTTAATCGAGTTTGCCTTTGGAGTTCCTTGCTGATTTGGTTCCTTCGCCTTTTACTGTGTTTTTCGGCTCTGGTTTACCCGTGATCTCTCTCTCTCTCTCTCGCATACCTCGCGAGGGGGCTAGGCAGGTACCCTCGTGAGCTTTTCCTTCTCTTTGCCTTATCGCGAGTCACCCTCGTTCGAGCCTGGAAGCTGGCGCAACTCTCCTAAATCCGTGCCCCTCGAGTACTGTGATGCAAAGCGCCAAGTCAAGGTTCGGGTGAGGGGCAAAATCCTCTAGCGCACCCCCTAACAAACTCTTGCAGTTCCTGAGCAAACGCAGATATCTCATGAGGGAAGGAGCATCCCAAACACGCCAGGTTAGGTTATCTCTGCGCAAAATAACAGCATAGCATGGGAATAACATGCATGTTGCATTAACCAAGAACCATAGTTCGATACACGCCCCTCTGGGCCCATACTGGTTTCATTTTCTGGTGCAGGAAAAGAAAGGGAAAAACCAAACAAAGCGGCGTTTCAGCAATCCACGGGGGCAGGCCCTTAGCGGCGCCCAAGCCTAGCCAGACCCCTCCTCGCGCTTCACGGAGGCGCGGTGACGAGATGACCCGCTGCCTCCTTCGAAGCGAGCGCGGCGGCTGATCGTAGCCACTGCTGCTGGAGCTATCGCAGGAGGGAGAGCCGCCGTAGCTGGAGGAGATGCGGTCGCCGCTGAGGGCAGGCTCGCCCTCACCATAGTCACGACCGTCGCCAAGGCCGAGCACCTCCTCACTGTCGTTCGTCTCAGGGCAGCACGCGGCGCAGCGGCCATCTTCCTCGAACACTCGGACGTAGAGGGTCGACCCGCCGTCATACTTGAAGTGGAGCGTGCACCGCCTACCCAGGCCACGCGCGCGGGCGAACGTCTGCCAGCCACGGGCCAGGGCTATGTTGCCCGCGGCAGAAGTCTCGGCCGCGACCGCGCTTGGGCACCGGGGAACCAGGGCCCTCGCGAGGGGCCTTTCCCTTCTCGGTGACAGAGAACTTCCTTTGAGGCGCCATCGGAGGCGCTGCAAGCAATGGAGCAAGAAGGAGGGAGTAAGCAAGGAAGAGATGGGCAACGGGGGCTTCGCCCCCTCCCTATTTATAGCAAGAGAAGGCCAATCGGTGTCTCCCATGATCGCAGGTAATGATGGCTTCCCTTGCATGTCGCAGGGACTTGTCAAGTCGTGCAGTCGCCAAGACAACGTGGGGACACGGAGACGCCCACGTCCAATCAACCACCACGTGTCAACCGAGGCCGCATTCTTTTGGGGCCCGCGGCGCTTCGAGCTTGACCCTTGGCATCGCCGCGAAGCCAAGCCCGCGCGCACCTTGGGCCCAGGGGCTACTGTCGGCGTCCTGGGAACGGGGGTCCCCAGACTTGCCTGCCTGCAGCCCGCGGCGTGGCTGAGCCGGCAGGCCGTACGGCCCATCTTCACCAACAAAGCACCCAAGACCCTCGCGAGGGGCCAAGCCTCGCGAGTGGAACGACGCAAGACCTCCTCTGGAGTGGCCTAGCTAGGCAGGCTCACAAGGAGCGGAGATATCAAGGCGAGGCAAACCTCATGAGGCTCTCGTGACGTAAGTCGTGACGATCGACACCAGGCGGGTGCCAGCGCGCACAGCGTCCTTGTTTCCTCTTTGGTGCAAAGTGGGGCAAGCGCAGCCGCGGAGTACCAAGGCCTCAAGCAAAGGTTGCTATTTCGGTGCAACAAGACCAAGACCATGGACTGCAAGACGGAGGTCACCGTGGAGCCGAGAACAGTGTCACCACCAGAACTTTGTGCAGGCGAAGACTACTTTTCTCAGGATAGCTTGTACTAGTTGCCCCCCTTCAAATTGGCCCGCCATTGTTGGCTCCCTTCCCGCTCGATATTTGGGAAGAGGACCAGGGCCTATATAACTAGAGCTAGCCACCATAGTAGGGATATCTGATATTAGCTTGATCCAACCCGATCGAGAGCCTACTCACAAGAACACCTCAACCTCGGGAGGTTGTTCTTCCCTTGTATTGTTCATCATCAGCCCAAGAGGCAATCCACCACCACCACACTGGAGTAGGGTATTACACCACAACGGTGGCCCGAACCAGTATAAACCCCGTGTCCTTCCGTGTTGTGAGTTCGTCGAGTTCGTCTGCAAGATCTTAGCAAGCTAGAGCGTAGATCGGTTGGAGAGAAAGACTTCACGCGCACCCCGATGTTCGAACCTTAAGGGTTTGCCGGAATCCCAACCCCGACAAAAAGGGTGCCCTAACAAATGTATTTGACCAAATTAGAAGCAATACATGGCAACAAGCTAGAAATAATATGCAATATGCAACGAATAAAGGTGACTCATCATAAGTGATTGATGCAGGATACAGAAGAGAGGTAGTTTCATGTAAGAACAAGGTTAACACATAGATATAGTGTGTACCAAAAAATAGGAAGGCATGTCATATTCACAGGTATAATGTGTAAAGTAAGCAGATGCAATTTACCCTAATTAGAAGCATTACAATCTAGACACCGTATGCAACATGCAACCACATATCACACTGCGAAGTTAGAGCAAGCACCTGTGATGGTGGTGTGGGGGAATTGCGGTCATCAACTAGAGAGCTATGTTGACTATCTTCATTTAGCCTTGCTGTTTCTTGAGAATCATGTGTGGAGGATGACACTGCACTCTTTAGACGAGTATGGCATCTCACAATAACCCACCCGGGTGACTGTCTCATCATAAGTGATTGACGAGGGATACAAAAGAGCATTAGTTTGATGTACGAACATGGTTAATAGACATATGTAGTACTCCCTCCATTCGGAATTACTTGTCACAAAAATGGATGTATCTACAACTAAAATACATCTAGATAAATTCATTTCTTGGACGAGTAATTCCGAACGGAGGGAGTATGTATCAAAAACAGGAAGGCATGTCATTATCAAAGGTATAATGTGTAAAGTAAGCAGATGCAATTTAACCAAATTGGAAGCAATACCAGCTAGACACCATATGCAACATGCAACCACATTTGACAGCGCGAAGTTAAAGCAAGCACCTGGGATGGTTGTGTGTGGCAATTGATATCATCAACTGCAGAGCTACGTTTACTATCTCCAACTGCGGACACTGCATCCTTTAGAGCGTTGAAACGCTTAGTGCTTATCTTCGAATTACACTGGAGCGACTTCTGTCTTTTCTTTTCAGCATTCATCAACACTGCGTCAGAGTCTGAAATACCCATGCATAAAAAACAATAGTGTGAGTATGGGTGAAGTGTGTGCATAATTAGTACAGTGTAAAGGTAGCAGATAGCAGGTCGGTGAGAAATAAATGACGGGAGACATACGATAGCTCTGCAACATGCATGGCACACTAAATTACTACAGGATTCTACAGAAATAACATTTGACTGAAAACAAATAGATCAGTCCATTTTTTCTGCACCGTCTGATGTACAAAGAACGAGCAGATCGCCTTCATCTACCTCCAGCCAGTCAGTGTTGACGATCTTCCTCGAAACGGCAGCGACCACCGACCCAGTCCCCTGCCTGCGCCCTCCCCTCGACCTCACCGCACCGCCGTGCTTGGCACCACCCCCCGGCAATCCATTCAAGCCCCGCCGACCTCCAGATCGGGCGCAAGTAGCTCCTGCGCCCCACACCCCTATGATAGACACCGACGCACCGCTTCCCCGGCGAACAGGCGGACTAGGTGCTCCGCGCGCCTAAGCAGGTGCTGCTTCTTTTAATTGCGGTTCGACTGACCCTGAATTGAAATCCAGGCGGGCTACTAACCTCTAGCAAAGGTGAAACAGTAAAGGGAGGAAACCTTGTGCATTTAGTATCACGAAGAAGATGCAGTAAGAAGCGCTCAACTAGTTTCTTTCGTGGGATGAATACGGTGTGAGCAGAGATGTAAGGTTTGCACGAATAAGGGAAGAGGAGTACCTCTTTCTGCTGGCAGTGTTGTGTCCTCCTTCTGTTTTTCCAACGATCTTCTTGTGGTTCACTGGAAACGAGAAGTTGTGGAGGACGATGCAGCCTTAGACGAACCCATGGCCAAGTTGTTGAGTGTGGTGTGGTGGCCGTCTGTCGGCAGTGGGGAAGCAGATCCGAGGCGGTGAACGACGGCGTAGCGGGAACAACTCCGGTGTGGTGGATGGTTGCGACAGTGGAGCGGCAGCAGTGAGGTGCAGGACGGCGTGGTCGGAGTAGTTATGGTACGGCGCACGTCGGCGTCGGTGTCATGCAGGCAACTCTACATCGGCTTCAGCTGCTAAGTCCTTGAGGGCGTTGCGGTTGCATTGGACGACGACATCGGGGTACCGGCTCCAGCGTGATGGAGGAGGGCGGCGCTGGATTGGGCGCTATGGGGTGGAGGACGGAGGAGGCTGGGGTTTCGCGGCTGGTGGAGAGGGCGTTTTGGCGCCCACGAAGTATGAATGGGGAAACGTAGGGAGGCGGGGAACTAAGGGGGGATAATGTTTCGGTTTGGGACATGCTTGTTTGAAATTTGGGGAAAGTTACAAACTTTGCCCCCATCTAAAATTTCGGACATATTGCGGGTTGGGGGTAGGACAGTAATCTCAGGTGTCCCAAATGTGGGCGAGATAGATTTCGGCCAAGCGCATGGGTGTTTAGGTGCCCACGGCGTATGAATGCTTCTCGGAGGCGGTTGAGACTGGCGTCTTGGTGAAGTTACAAACCTACCCCGGTGGACATCGGGCTGATAGGCTACACAGGCCAGAGTCAGGACAGTAATTTCCTACCACCAAACATTAGTCTCGTGCGGTTTCGGTTGACCAGAGGCCTATTTGGCGCTTCGTTCAATATTTGGGAGCAGAAGCATTAACGTTTTCGGTTCACTTGAATTGAACGCTCAGGATTTGTCAAACTTCACAAATCTTTACTCTTGAAAATCCTAAAGCTACGATTATTTTGTAATGGAGGTGGTACATTTGAATATACATTGTACACGAGTATATATTAAAAAAATATTCAACTTACCTCAGTTCATGCATGGTTCCAGATATAATCTCCTTGGTTGCAAAAAAAGTTAGACATGCGTATGAATATATATATAGCATGTTCAAACGCACAACAAAGATTGATGCCCCCTTTTACATCTGATTTACAAATGCCATTATCGCGGGTTCAAATAGATGAATGCACTTCCTATGAATTCGAATCTTTGAAACCCCCTTTATGTTGAATTCGACATGTATTCTTTTTCGTAGCTAGCAATTTGGAATGTATCCATGCAAGTGACAAATGTATAAAGTGCTTCACACTAACAACATGTAGTGCACTAATTAATGTTTATATATGAATTGCAAAAGCATCCATTGCCTGTATTTCAAACCGCTCTCACTCTATGGATCGATAATATGAAATAAACACATGCACATGCTAGAATTCAATAGAGTATGGGTGTCTGATAGACCGATTTTCGTCCATACGCAATTTGCAAAATTCATGGTCTCATACAAAAATAATAATGCCATTTATATTTTAATTTAATGCGTAGAACCGACTTTTACACGTAGATGCACTATGCCTTGGCCCGTTCTCACAAACGCGCTATATATCTCTCTATCTACCACATAAGTGCACACACTTTATATGCATCGGCATTTCTCTTTCACACATGCTCACAATCTCTCTCGAGGTGTCGGGGAGACGCACGCACATGCTCTCTCTGTATCTCTCTCTCTTTCTGACTACTATGTACCACTCTTTTCACTAATCTCAGTTGGAAAACACCATTTCTCTCACATGCATATATACACACGCACGGTCTCTACTAGCCCTCTATACGCACATATATGTGCCTACGTGTCTCCCGCACACACATTATCTTTAGGCCTCTCTCGCACACATTGCCCCCCCCCCAGACACACCTCTCTCTTAGTAGTTGGCAGATATGATTCCATCATATCATTCGGTAGGATATCCCTGACTGTTAGGCTGGATGGTAATATGAGGCAAAGTTTTACCCTAGTTCGGACCCTTGCAGTTGAGGAAAAAGCCTACTCCTGGTACTGTATATTAGTGATAGGGGTGTGTACAAAGTACACATGAATACCAGGCATTGTGCGTGTGTGTGTATACTATCGACGAACTAGCCCCCAAGCTTCTATAACATACTCGGGGCTTAGGGTTACAAATCATATATAGTCGGCTTATCACCAGTGGGGATTGATGTCTACTACACAACCTTCTTCTTGTAGACGTTGTTGGGCCTCCAAGTGCAGAGGTTTGTAGGACAGTAGCAAATTTCCCTCAAGTGGATGACCTAAGGTTTATCAATCCGTAGGAGGCGTAGGATGAAGATGGTCTCTCTCAAGCAACCCTGCAACCAAATAACAAATAGTCTCTTGTGTCCCCAACACACCCAATACAATGGTAAATTGTATAGGTGCACTAGTTCGGTGAAGAGATGGTGATACAAGTGCCATATGGATAGTATATAATAGTATTTGTAATCTGAAATTATAAAAACAGCAAGGTAACTAATAATAAAAGTGAGCGTAAACGGTATTGCAATGCTACAAAACAAGGCCTAGGTTTTTTTTATTTGGGCTTCTTTGGCCTCTTTTATTTATTTATTTTCGTCTGGAGTCTCATCCCGACTTACGGGGGAATCATAATCTCCATCATCCTTTCCTCACTGGGACAATGCTCTAATAATGATGATCATCACACTTTTATTTACTTACAACTCAAGAATTACAACTCGATACTTAGAGCAAGATATGACTCTATATGAATGCCTCCGGCGGTGTACCAGGATGTGCAATGACTCATGAGTGACATGTATGAAAGAATTATGAATGGTGGCTTTGCCACAAATACGATGTCAACTACATGATCATGCAAAGCAATATGACAATGATGAAGCGTGTCATAATAACGGAATGGTGGAAAGTTGCATGGCAATATATCTCGGAATAGCTATGGAAATGCCATAATAGGTAGGTATGGTGGCTGTTTTGAGGAAGGTATATGGTGGGTTTATGATACCGGCGAAAGGTGCGCGGTATTGGAGAGGCTAGCAATGGTGGAAGGGTGAGAGTGCGTATATGATCCATGGACTCAACATTAGTCATAAAGAACTCATATACTTATTGCAAAAATCTACAAGTTATCAAAGCAAAGTATTACGCGCATGCTCCTAGGGGGATAGATTGGTAGGAAAAGACCATCGCTCGTCCCCGACCGCCACTCGTAAGGAAGACAATCAATAATTAAATCATGCTCCGACTTCATCACATAACGGTTCACCATACGTGCATGCTATGGGAATCACAAACTTCAACACAAGTATTTCTCAAATTCATAACTACTCAACTAGCATGAATCTAATATCACCATCTCCATATCTCAGAACAATTATCAAGTGTCAAACTTCTCATAGTATTCAACACACTCATAAGAGAATTTTATTATTCTTGAATACCTAGCATATTAGGATTTTAAGAAAATTACCATGCTATTTAAGACTCTCGAAATAATCTAAGTGAAACATGAGAGTTCATCTATTTCTTCAAAATAAAACTACCACCATGCTCTAAAAGATATAAGTGAAGCACTGGAGCAACAACAAACTACTCTGAAAGATATAAGTGAAGATCAATGAATAGTTTAATAATTATGCAACTATGTGAAGACTCTCTAACATTTAATAATTTCAGATCTTGGTATTTTATTCAAACAGCAATAAAATCCTAACAAAATAAATCGACGCTCCAAGCAAAACACATATCATCTGGTGAATAAAAATATAGCTCCAAGTAAAGTTACCGATGAACGAAGACGAAAGAGGGGATGCCTTCCGGGGCATCCCCAAGCTTAGGCTCTTGGTTGTCCTTGAATATTACCTTGGGGTGCCTTGGGCATCCCCAAGCTTAGGCTCTTTCCACTCCTTATTCCATAGTCCATCGAATCCTTACCCAAAACTTGAAAACTTCACAACACAAAACTTAACAGAAAACTCGTAAGCTCCGTTAGTATAAGAAAGTAAATCACCACTTCAAGGTACTGTAATGAACTCATTATTTATTTATATTGGTGTTAAACCTACTGTATTCCAACTTCTCTATGGTTTATAAACTATTTTACTAGCCATAGATTCATCAAAATAAGCAAACAACACACGAAAAGCAGAATCTGTCAAAAACAGAACAGTCTGTAGTAATCTGGATCAAACGTATACTTCTTGAACTCATAAAATTCTCAAATAAATTTATGGACCTTAGGAATTTATCTATTAATCATCTGAAAAAAGAATTAACTAAATATCACTCTCCAATAAAAAATGGCAGCAATTATCGTGAGCGCTAAAGTTTCTGTTTTTTACAGCATGATCACAAAGACTTCCCCCAAGTCTTCCCAAAAGGTTCTACTTGGCACAAACACTAATTAAAAGTATAAAACCACATCTAAACAGAGGCTATATGAATTATTTATTACTAAACAGGAACAAAAAGCAAGGAACAAAAATAAAGTTGGGTTGCCTCCCAACAAGCGCTATCGTTTAACGCCCCTAGCTAGGCATGATGATTTCAATGATGCTCACATAAAAGATAAGAATTGAAACATAAAGAGAGCATCATGAAGAATATTACTAGCACATTTAAGTCTAACCCACTTCCTATGCATAGGGATTTTGTGAGCAAACAACTTGTGGGAACAAGAGTCAACTTGCATAGGAAGGTAAAACAAGCATTACTTCAAAACTTTAAGCACATAGAGAGGAAACTTGATATTATTGCAATTCCTACAAGCATATGTTCCTCCCTCATAATAATTTTCAGTAGCATCACAAACAATATAACTGTCACATAAAGCATTCTTTTCATGATCTACAAGCATAGAAAATTTACTACTCCCCACATAAGAAAAATTCTTATCATGAATAGTAGTGGGAGCAAACTCAACAAAATAACTATCATGTGATTGAAAATTAAGATCAAGATGACAATTTTCATGGTTATCATTATTCTTTAAAGCATATGTGTCATCACAATAATCATCATAGATAGGATGCATGCTTTCATCATAATAAATTTGCTCATCAAAACTTGGGGGACAAAAAATATCATCTTCATAAAACATAGCTTCCCCAAGCTTGTGTCTTTGCATATCATTAGCATCATGGATATTCAAGGAATTCATACTAACAACATTGCAATCATGCTCATAATTCAAATATTTAGTGCCAAACATTTTATAGATTTGTTCTTCTAGCACTTGAGCACAATTATCCTTTCCATCATACTCACGAAAGATATTAAAAAGGTGAAGCCTATGAGACAAACTCAATTCCATTTTTTATATTTTTCTTTTATAAACTAAACTAGTCATAAAACAAGAAACTAAAAGACTCGATTGCAAGATCTAAAGATATACCCTCAAGCGCTAACCTCCCCGGCAACGGCGCCAGAAAAGAGCTTGATGTCTACTACACAACCTTCTTGTTGTAGACGTTGTTGGGCCTCCAAGTGCAGAGGTTTGTAGGACAGTAGCAAATTTCCCTCAAGTGGATGACCTAAGGTTTATCAATCCGTAGGAGGCATAGGTTGAAGATGGTCTCTCTCAAGCCACCCTGCAACCAAATAACAAAGAGTCTCTTGTGTCCCCAACACACCCAATACAATGGTAAATTGTATAGGTGCACTAGTTCGGCGAAGAGATGGTGATACAAGTGCAATATGGATAGTAGATAATAGTATTTGTAATCTGAAATTATAAAAACAGCATGGTAACTAATGATAAAAGTGAGCGTAAACGGTATTGCAATGCTAGGAAACAAGGCCTAGGGTTCATACTTTCACTAGTGCAAGTCCTCTCAACAATAATATCATAATTGGATCACATAACTATCCCTCAACATGCAACAAAGAGTCACTCCAAAGTCACTAATAGCGGAGAACAAACGAAGAGATTATGGTAGGGTACGAAACCACCTCAAAGTTATTCTTTCCAATCAATCCGTTGAGCTATTCCTATAAGTGTCACAAACAGCCCTAGAGTTCGTACTAGAATAACACCTTAAGACACAAATCAACCAAAACCCTAATGTCACCTAGATACTCCAATTTCACCTCAAGTATCCGTGGGTATGATTATACAATATGCGTCACACAATCTCAGATTCATCTATTCAACCAACACAAAGGACCTCAAAGAGTGCCCCAAAGTTCTACCGGAGAATCACGACGAAAACGTGTGCCAACCCCTATGCATAGGTTCCCAATGTCACGAAACCCGCAAGTTGGTCACCAAAACATACATCAAGTGGCACGTGGTATCCCATTGTCACCACAGATATCCACGGCAAGACATACATCAAGTGTTCTCAAATCTTTAAAGACTCAATCCAATAAGATTACTTCAAAGGGGAAACTCAATTCATTACAAGAGAGAAGAGGGGGGAAGAAACATCATAGGATCCAAATATAATAGCAAAGCTCGCGATACATCAAGATTGTATCATCTCAAGAACACGAGAGAGAGAGAGAGAGATCAAACACATAGCTACTGGTACATACCCTCAGCCCCGAGGGAGAACTAATCCCTCCTCGTCATGGAGAGCACCGGGATGTTGAAGATGGCCACCGAAGAAGGATCCCCCCCCGGCAGGGTGCCGGAACGGGTCTAGATTGGTTTTCGGTGGCTACAGAGGCTTCTGGAGGCGGAACTCCTGATCTATGTTGCGTTCTGGAAGTTTTAGGGTACATAGGTATATATGGGTGCAGGGATACGTCGGAGGAGCTACGGGGGCCCCACGAGGCAGGGGGCGCGCCCTAGGGGGGTGGGTGCGCCCCCCACCCTCGTGAGCACCTCCCGTATCTCTTGACGTGGAGTCCAAGTCTATCTGGTGGCTTTCGTTCCAAAAATAACTTCTCCAGTTGATTTCGTTCCGTTTCGACTACGTTTGATATTCCTTTTCTTCGAAACACTGAAATAGGCATAAAACAACAAATCTGGCTGGGCCTCCGGTTAATAGGTTAGTCCCAAAAGTAATATAAAAGTGGAAAATAAAGCCCAATATTGCCTAAAACAGTAGATAATATAGCATGGAGCAATCAAAAATTATAGATATGTTGGAGACGTATCAAGCATCCCCAAGCTTAATTCCTGCTCGTCCTCGAGTAGATAAATGATAAAAAGATAATTTTTGATGTGGAATGCTAGTTGGCATAATTTCAATGTAATTCTTCTTACTTGTGATATGAATATTCAGATTCGAAAGATTCAAGACAAAAGTTCATATTGACATAAAAATAATAATACTTCAAGCATACTAATAAAGCAATTATGTCTTCTCAAAATAAAATGGCCAAAGAAAGCTATCCCTACAAAATTATATAGTCTGGCTATGCTCTATCTTCACCACACAAAGTATTTAACTCATGCACAACCCCAATGACAAGCCAAGCAATTGTTTCATACTTTTGATGTTCTCAAACTTCTTTAATCTTCACGCAATACATGAGCGTGAGCCATGGACATAGCACTATAGGTGGAATAGAATGGTGGTTGTGCAGAAAAAAAGGAGAAGATAGTCTCACATCAACTAGGCGTATTAATGGGCTATGGAGATGCCCATCAATAGATATCAATGTGAGTGAGTAGGGATTTCCATGCAACAGATGCACTAGAGCTATAAGTATATGAAAGCTCAACAAAAGAAACTAGTGGGTGTGCATCCAACTCACTTGCTCACGAAGACCTAGGGCATTTTGAGGAAGCCCATCATTGGAATATACAAGCCAAGTTCTATAATGAAAGATTCCCACTAGTATATGAAAGTGACAACATAGGAGACTCTCAATCATGAAGATCATGGTGCTACTTTGAAGCACAAGTGTGGTAAAAGGATAGTAGCATTGCCCCTTCTCTCTTTTTCTCTCATTTTTTTTATTTTTTTATTTGGGCCTTTTCTCTTTTTATGGCCTCTTTTCTCTTTTTTTATTTGGGCTTCTTTGGCCTCTTTTATTTTATTTTTTTTCGTCCGGAGTCTCATCCCGACTTATGGGGGAATGATAGTCTCCATCATCCTTTCCTCACTGGGACAATGCTCTAATAATGATGATCATCACACTTTTATTTACTTACAACTCAAGAATTACAACTCGATACTTAGAGCAAGATATGACTCTATATGAATGCCTCCGGCGGTGTACCGGGATGTGCAATGACTCATGAGTGACATGTATGAAAGAATTATGAATGGTGGCTTTGCCACAAATACGATGTCAACTACATGATCATGCAAAGCAATATGACAATGATGAAGCATGTCATAATAATGGAACGGTGGAAAGTTGCATGGCAATATATCTCGGAATGGCTATGGAAATACCATAATAGGTAGGTATGGTGGCTGTTTTGAGGAAGGTATATGGTGGGTTTATGATACCGGCGAAAGGTGCGCGGTATTGGAGAGGCTAGCAATGGTGGAAGGGTGAGAGTGCGTATGATCCATGGACTCAACATTAGTCATAAAGAACTCATATACTTATTGCAAAAATCTACAAGTTATCAAAGCAAAGTATTACACGCATGCTCCTAGGGGGATAGATTTGTAGGAAAAGACCATCGCTCGTCCCCGATCGCCACTCATAAGGAAGACAATCAATAAATAAATCATGCTCCGACTTCATCACATAACGGTTCACCATACGTGCATGCTACGGGAATCACAAACTTCAACACAAGTATTTCTCAAATTCACAACTACTCAACTAGCATGACTCTAATATCACCATCTCCATATCTCAAAACAATTATCAAGTGTCAAACTTCTCATAGTATTCAACACACTCATAAGAGAATTTTATTATTCTTGAATACCTAGCATATTAGGATTTTAAGCAAATTACCATGCTATTTAAGACTCTCGAAATAATCTAAGTGAAACATGAGAGTTCATCTATTTCTTCAAAATAAAACTACCACCATGAGCCTAAGCTTGGGGATGCCCAAGGCACCCCAAGGTAACAACAAACTACTCCGAAAGATATAAGTGAAGATCAATGAATAGTTTAATAATTATGCAACTATGTGAAGACTCTCTAACATTTAATAATTTCAGATCTTGGTATTTTACTCAAACATAAAGCAAATCCAAACAAAATAAATTGACGCTCCAAGCAAAACACATATCATGTGGTGAATAAAAATATAGCTCCAAGTAAAGTTACCGATGAACGAAGACGAAAGAGGGGATGCCTTCCGGGGCATCCCCAAGCTTAGGCTCTTGGTTGTCCTTGAATATTACCTTGGGGTGCCTTGGGCATCCCCAAGATTAGGCTCTTTCCACTCCTTATTCCATAGTCCATCGAATCCTTACCCAAAACTTGAAAACTTCACAACACAAAACTTAACAGAAAACTCGTAAGCTCCGTTAGTATAAGAAAGTAAATCACCACTTCAAGGTACTGTAATGAACTCATTATTTATTTATATTTGTGTTAAACCTACTGTATTCCAACTTCTCTATGGTTTATAAACTATTTTACTAGCCATAGATTCATCAAAATAAGCAAACAACACACGAAAAGCAGAATCTGTCAAAAACAGAACAGTCTGTAGTAATCTGGATCAAACGTATACTTCTTGAACTCATAAAATTCTCAAATAAATTTATGGACCTTAGGAATTTATCTATTAATCATCTGAAAAAAGAATTAACTAAATATCACTCTCCAATAAAAAATGGCAGCAATTATCGTGAGCGCTAAAGTTTCTGTTTTTTCCAGCATGATCACAAAGACTTCCCCCAAGTCTTCCCAAAAGGTTCTACTTGGCAAAAACACTAATTAAAAGTATAAAACCACATATAAACAGAGGCTATATGAATTATTTATTACTAAACAGGAAAAAAAAGCAAGGAACAAAAATAAAGTTGGGTTGCCTCCCAACAAGCGCTATCGTTTAACGCCCCTAGCTAGGCATGATGATTTCAATGATGCTCACATAAAAGATAAGAATTGAAACATAAAGAGAGCATCATGAAGAATATTACTAGCACATTTAAGTCTAACCTACTTACAATGCATAGGGATTTTGTGAGCAAACAACTTGTGGGAACAAGAATCAACTTGCATAGGAAGGTAAAACAAGCATAACTTCAAAACTTTAAGCACATGGAGAGGAAACTTGATATTATTGCAATTCCTACAAGCATATGTTCCTCCCTCATAATAATTTTCAGTAGCATCACAAACAATATAACTGTCACATAAAGCATTCTTTTCATGATCTACAAGCATAGAAAATTTACTACTCTCCACATAAGCAAAATTCTTCTCATGAATAGTAGTGGGAGCAAACTCAACAAAATAACTATCATGTGATTGAAAATTAAGATCAAGATGACAAGTTTAATGGTTATAATTATTCTTTAAAGCATACGTGTCATCACAATAATCATCATAGATAGGATGCATGCTTTCATCATAATAAATTTGCTCATCAAAACTTGGGGGACAAAAAATATCATCTTCATAAAACATAGCTTCCCCAAGCTTGTGTCTTTGCATATCATTAGCATCATGGATATTCAAGGAATTCATACTAACAACATTGCAATCATGCTCATCATTCAAATATTTAGCTCCAAACATTTTATAGATTTGTTCTTCTAGCACTTGAGCACAATTATCCTTTCCATCATACTCACGAAAGATATTAAAAAGGTGAAGCGTATGAGACAAACTCAATTCCATTTTTTATATTTTTATTTTATAAACTAAACTAGTGATAAAACAAGAAACTAAAAGACTCGATTGCAAGATCTAAAGATATACCTTCAAGCACTAACCTCCCCGGCAACGGCGCCAGAAAAGAGCTTGATGTCTACTACACAACCTTCTTGTTGTAGACGTTGTTGGGCCTCCAAGTGCAGAGGTTTGTAGGACAGTAGCAAATTTCCCTCAAGTGGATGACCTAAGGTTTATCAATCCGTAGGAGGCGTAGGATGAATATGGTCTCTCTCAAGCAACCCTGCAACCAAATAACAAAGAGTCTCTTGGGTCCCCAACACACCCAACACTATGGTAAATTGTATAGGTGCACTAGTTCGGCGAAGAGATGGTGATACAAGTGCAATATGGATAGTAGATAATAGTATTTGTAATCTGAAATTATAAAAACAGCAAGGTAATTAATGATAAAAGTGAGCGTAAACGGTATTGCAATGCTAGGAAACAAAGCCTAGGGTTCATACTTTCACTAGTGCAAGTCCTCTCAACAATAATATCATAATTGGATCACATAACTATCCCTCAACATGCAACAAAGAGTCACTCCAAAGTCACTAATAGCGGAGAACAAACGAAGAGATTATGGTAGGGTACGAAACCACCTCAAAGTTATTCTTTCCAATCAATCCGTTGGGCTATTCCTATAAGTGTCACAAACAGCCCTAGAGTTCATACTAGAATAACACCTTAAGACACAAATCAACCAAAACCCTAATGTCACCTAGATACTCCAATGTCACCTCAAGTATCCGTGGGTATGATTATACGATATGCGTCACACAATCTCAGATTCATCTATTCAACCAACACAAAGGACCTCAAAGAGTGCCCCAAAGTTCTACCGGAGAATCATGACGAAAACGTGTGCCAACCCCTATGCATAGGTTCCCAATGTCACGAAACCCGCAAGTTGGTCACCAAAACATACATCAAGTGGCACGTGGTATCCCATTGTCACCACAGATATCCACGGCAAGACATACATCAAGTGTTCTCAAATCTTTAAAGACACAATCCGATAAGATTACTTCAAAGGGGAAACTCAATTCATTACAAGAGAGAAGAGGGGGGAAGAAACATCATAGGATCCACATATAATAGCAAAGCTCGCGATACATCAAGATTGTATCATCTCAAGAACACGAGAGAGAGAGATCAAACACATAGCTACTGGTACATACCCTCAGCCCCGAGGGAGAACTAATCCCTCCTCGTCATGGAGAGCACCGGGATGATGAAGATGGCCACCGGAGAAGGATCCCCCCCCCCCCGGCAGGGTGCCGGAACGGGTCTAGATTGGTTTTCGGTGGCTACGGAGGCTTCTGGCGGCGGAACTCCCGATCTATGTTGCGTTCTGGAAGTTTTAGGGTACATAGTTATATATGGGTGCAGGGGGTACGTCGGAGGAGCTACGGGGGCCCCACGAGGCAGGGGGCGCGCCCTAGGGGGTGGGCGCGCCCCCACCCTCGTGAGCACCTCTCGTATCTCCTGACGTGGAGTCCAAGTCTATCTGGTGGCTTTCGTTCCAAAAATAACTTCTCCAGTTGATTTCGTTCTGTTTCGACTCCGTTTGATATTCCTTTTCTTCGAAACACTGAAATAGGCATAAAATAGCAAATCTGGGCTGGGCCTCCGGTTAATAGGTTAGTCCCAAAAGTAATATAAAAGTGGAAAATGAAGCCCAATATTTCCTAAAATAGTAGATAATATAGCATGGAGAAATCAAAATTTATAGATACGTTGGAGACGTATCAGGGATAGAGTCCTCCGTGACTCTGGTAGCTAGCTTCGTGTTGTACGCCGAGTCCTCCACATGGGTCTTCATATAACGCGTCTCGATCCAACCTATATGGTGCTAGATGGAACCAACCCATGAGTCCTCATGTTGACCCACCACAACTAGAAATGATGTGCCCACCACACCACACACGCAATCGTCCACTAAGAAAATAAGCATATACAATAGTACAATGTTATACATGAAAGTTAATTGCATGGTGCATCCAAAAATATTTGTTCTGCATTGTGAATGTTTATATATTCTCCTAAAATATTAGTCACGGGAAAGAGAAACGAAGGGCATATCTCTCCTTGTGTCCACCGGACATCCCCTCTTTCTACACCACTTTCACGTATGCACACAAACTATCTCTCAGCCCTCTAAAAGTATGCATGCCCACGACACATTCATGCATGACGGTCACTGTATTTCAAGTTAAAGCACTATACGGTCACTGGAGTTCAGAATATGCTCATTACGGTCACCGTATACATTCTCGTGGTGATTATACGGTATCTAGCTCACGATACGTCTCCGTATTTTCTTGATGACACTGACGGACTTTGCATTTGATGTGTGCTCCATATTTTGTTGACGACACTTACGGCCATTGTATTTGAAGCGAAGGCATGATATGGTCACTGGACTTCAGAATAATCTCATCACGGTCACCACATACATTTTGTCGTGCTAACCAACATGTGGTTGGATGGTTAGGAGGACAGTGGTTTCTCGAGCCCACCAGGGTTAAAGTCTCGGTGCTCGCATTTATCCTGGGTTAATTTTAGTATTTTCCTGCGATATGCATTCAGTGGGAGGAGACGTTCCACTCGACTACGAGGCACCTATGGTGACTTCGTAAAATCTCAAGTTCATATGCTGGCCCACTCTCTCGAAGGTGCTCATAGGGGTAGGGTTTGCGTTTGTGCGCTTATAGCGGTGAGTGCTTGCGCGTATATATCAGCCCTTGCATCTGTACCGTGTTAAAAAATACATGTCATGATTATACAGTCACTGGCTCACCCGTACAACTCCGTATTTTGTTGATGACACAATCAATCGACCAGTCAAACATTCCACGTGGCGCAACTAGTGTTGCACCATCGGGGTGCGTAACCGTGGGGCCCACTTGTTAGCCCGTATATGAAAGAAAGAAATGGTAGTTTGAGACTGTACTGTGTTAATAAAATACATTTTAGGGTGATCATACGGTCACTAGCTCACCATACAGCTCCGTAATTTGTTGATGACACGATCAATTGACCGGTGAAACGGTCCACAGTCAGCAGCGCACATTACCATAGGGCCCACCCATCAGCGCGTATATGAAGGACAGAAATGGTAATAAATTAGTGGTCGGTGGGTACTCGAAGTTGTGAGACCTCTGGTTGGCAGTCGCCGGCGGTGGGGGCGTTTATTGGGCGGTGGGGTGGGGATCGCCGGAGAAAAAGCTTGGCGGGGGGGGGGGGGGGGCTAGAGGGATGGCCGGTGCGGCGGCGGACCGACGGTGAGGAGTGGTTTTGGGGCGGCGCGGGTCGGCCGTGGGCGGCGGGAGCCGGTGGTTCGGCCGGTGGTGGCTGGCGGCTCAGGGGGGTGGAGTTTGATGATAAACTGCAGGCCCTTGATTTCGTATCCAACGGTTGGAAAATCTAATGACCAGAGATGAAGAAGGCACTCGACTGACGTGTAGCCTCACCCCGCACGTACACATGCACGCACGCAAGCCATGCACACATGCAGGCGTGCAACACGGACATGTACACATAACAAACACACGCATGCATGCAAGCGTGCAACACTGACGCGTACACATGCACTCACGAACACACGCACGTACGCACACATGCATGCTACACTGAAACGTACCCTTGCACGCATGCAACCCTCGCACGCCTGCATGCACACAGCACACGACGCAAGACACACGCTCAACCTATGGTGCATGCACCCTTTGTTAAGGACATGGATTATTACGGGTATTAATCAATCTTATCTATGATAAGCAGAACATTGATGTTTGTAGCAGTCTTTATGAATCACAACGTATCAAACAGGCAATCAACATAGTAGGCTTATCTACATGAAAAGGATGACATCACACTCAAAGAACAATCATCAGTCTATGAAATGCCCGCTTCTAACCGCCCTGGCCCACCAAAGGTTCCTCTACTGTGCGCTGCCTGCGTTGGGTCACTAACATGCAGGCCATGTACCCAAAGAGCCCACACGTCAGTGGAAGAACGGTGCGCTGTCCTACGTCAGAGTCGAAGGCGCCACTCGCTACACGCCCGGCTGAACATGCCTCCTTTCCGCATTCAAACGCCTCCATGAAACCCGCCCATGTGGAAGCCGAGAAACCCACTCTGGACACACGTCCGTTCATGACCGGGCCGACATTAAACGCAACGCCGGTCGAGCTCCTCCCGTCCGCCATCTATTTAATCTCCTATTTAAACGAGGCCAAACGCCAGCCAAGAATCGCACACCTCCGCTGCTCCCCTATCTCCTCCTTCACCATTTTGTCCACTATTACAATGGCTTATGAAGAGTAGTTATTCTGCATCCAAGCCGGCTGGGTGGCCCGCCGAGCCCTCCGGATACGAGCTATGCATCTCGCTGATCCACCTCCCTACCCTCGCCCTACGGAGCCACTTGCCGCCCCAAGCCGGCGCACGGTTCAGCAACTTGCCACTCCAGGCTAGCTCTACAAGGAGCGGCGCACGGGCATCATTGCTGCCGTCCATGCCGCCGCCTCGTACCGCGTCTCCCAATTCTGTGGCCGAGACTCCCATGCCGGCGGCCGCGCCATGCAAGCAGTGACAGAAGTCGGGTGCGCGGAGAGCGACGAGTCGGTGGCGAGCGCCTCCGCGTCCGCCGCCATCGTCGAGGAGAATTAGAACACGGGAGGCCACCGCCGCTTGGGTCCCATGAAGGCCACCACGGAGGCGACGCCGACGTACACAGCAGGTGTCTTGTCGGATCCTTTTCTTGCGAGGACCTTCGTTGACCCTGCATATACCTTCGGGGCTCCCCGCAGTCCAGTGATCGTGCTGCCGGACATGAGGAACACAAATCGATCGGTGGGCGACCATTTACGCCAGGTATTATATACCTATGCTGTCTAGAACTAGCACCGCGTAGTTCATTTGAATGTAATGAAGTCCGTCATGTTTGTATGAAAATCTTGTATCTTATATGATTTTCGTCATTGTTTATATGAAATATCGCCGTGTTTGCGTGAATTTCGTCCAGTTGGTTGACTTGTTGTCATAATGTGTGCGGCTACGGTTGGATGGCGTAATTTGCGGGTCGCCGGTCGGTCTGCGGGCGGCTCGGGCGGCATGGTGGGACAAAAAGAACACATGTCGTGCGAGCTCGTCTCCAACGTGCGCGCTGGAGGATGCATGAGAACCCGAGCCATTCCTCGTTCATTGGTGGCAAAGGCACCGGTGGACAAAAGGGTCGCCAATATTTTGGCTACCCCGGGCAAGATCCAAACATCCCCTTCCAATAGATTCAAATCCCTCGTTCGCCGTGGAATTTTGCTGTGTGTTGTTTTCATGGACTAGCAAGATGCCCGTGCATTGCACGGAACATCAAGATGCATTTTTTTTACAAAACACCTATTGTGATTGACCCATGCAGGAGTAATCCCATTTTGTAAAAAACTAATGATTGCTCAAGAATTTTATCGGATAAATGGTATCTCGAGAATTTTATCGGACTCCATTTTTTTATACAAGGCCACAAACCCATATTACAGGTACCAAGGCAAAAATTAATGTTTTCTAACTCAATGTTGCAAGCCACCATGTTTCCTTGTTTGCCGTGTAAATTAATGTGTATTCTTCTCTTTCATGCACATCAAGCCAATGCTCACACTCCCGCATGCATGCAAGGGATAATTAATGTCCTCCTTTGCTAGTAGTAGTATGAGGCAAACACCATTAATATTGCATTGATTAGTGTTAGTGGCCTTGTATATCTGCAAATTGTAATTTTGATAGTGGCCTTGTATATAAAAATGGAGGGAGAAAGATGAGAGATAAGGTGAGGAGGAGTGGGGCGTGGTGGTGACTGGTGGTTGGACTGGGCAGAGGCATGGGGATGGACGGTGCATTATGTCTAGGTTTGTATCTCTATAGTCCCTCTCACACGCACCCACATAGGTGGGGGCATGCACGAAGAGAAGAGGTGCACGCACGGTGCACGTACTCCCGTCTCTTTCCCAACCACACCCACGCGGGTACACGGTGGAGCTCATTTCTGTACGAAAAGGCAGCCCGCGTGGTAACTTAACACGTGTACTGGTTGTCCACTAGATGGAGGGAGGATCGTCTACCACGGGTGAATAAACAAATTGCGACTTGACGCGTTATGTTAAAAAAGAGGCAAACCATGTGGGGCCTACCTTAGAGGTAAGGCTCTATACACTTGAGTACTTTTGATGTGTCCCGTCAACTCGCAAAACGAGGAGAAGCTTGTTTAGTACGCCGTCTCGCCCGCCCACGGGCGCGGTGGCTCGCGGGATGAGGTGAAGCTTGCTTACTATGCCTTACGCCCGCTCCCTCGCCCAGGCGCGCGGTGGCTCGCAGGACGAGGAGAAAATTTTACTACTCCCTCCGTCTAGGTGTGTAAGTCACCTTACGAAAACCAAATAATCCCAAAACACTTAGGCACCGTACATTAACTCCCTCCTTGTTTCTTGTTTTGTGGCATATCAACCAATAAGAAATGTGGGTCGTGCATGCTTTCAATGACTTGAGACTACCAAACATAACATGCAGTGGTTAGTTCATTTCATGCAATGCTATTAATTAGCAAAAAGACATTAAGTTTTCTCGTTTTCCTCTCTGCCTTGGTCGCGATGCACAACATAAGATGACTTACAAACCTAGACGGAGGAAGTAGTACTCCCTCCGTGTACTCCTCATACCTACCTTGGTTAGAGAGATTATCATATTGCTTGGAATATATATGTCCTTTAGTAATCCCTCCATTTACTTAGAGGGTGCTTGGATACGTTTTAGTCTCATGACTAAGAGTAGTGGGACAAAAACTTGCTAGCCTCACCCTTGCTTGGATCCAAATACTAAAGAGACTAAAATCAAGTTAATGAGCATTTATTATCCTCCAAACCCTCCAATCCAGAACTCGCCTGTGTTAAAGGAGAGGAGTTAGATGAGGAGAGAGAGGACTAATCCACATTTTAGTAGGGGTACCCCTGACTAAAAAAATTTAGTCTCAAGACTAGTTTTAGCCCCTCTTTAGTCAGGGGTGCTTGGAACTTTAGCATCTTAAAGAGACTATTTTTAGTCAGACTAAAATAAGTCCCTTGGATCCAAGCACCCTCTTATACAAGGCCACTATAAAAAAATACATCTTGCATCTATACAAGGCCACAAATAGTAATCGAGACAAAAGTAACTACTCCATCCTTTCCAGTTTATGGCTCAATTTCAAAATCTCTCCAACCAAGGTAGACGGTGAGTGGTCGAATTAATTTCGTACTCCTAGTTTGCACAAGTAATTAGTACGCTCGTTTTTCTCAAGAAGTTATGTTTACCGAGGCATTAATTAGAACAAATGCATGAATGACCACTAAATTTCCATGAACTTCTACATGCATTGGTGAGTTTTCTCTTGACACTGCTTGCATCGGGTGATCTAACGCACCTCGAAATCCAACATGTGATGGTACTACTACTAGTAGTAGAATTGAGACTTATAAAACGGCAAAATGAATGTTTTGTAGATGAGCACTATAAACCCTAGTGGGTACGTACTCTGTAAAATCAGATTTTCCCAAAACTAAGTCGCTCAACCTTTATTTGCTTGTTTCCATTCCTGCCTCCTTGCCTCGAACAAACTATGCCAAACTCCCCTGCCTGCCGCGTGGGAAAAGACCCGCCCCCGCCTTTTTTAGTCCGGGTTTGTATCGATGGATCGCGCGAAGCAGCAAAAACCCAAGCCGTGTCTTGTACTCCTCCGTCGACGCTCGCTTTCATGAATTCTGTACTTCCTGTCGCCGACATGTGGGACATATACCAACCGGGTCGACGTGTCAAGCACCAAATAACAGTGCAGAACAGCAGGGGGGTGCACCCCAGTCGTACCGCCCCAGTAGTAGTAGTAATGAGCAAATAGACGTCAAATCACAATATCGCACCTTCACAGACGGACGAAGCAACCATTATTTCACACTTCAGTTTGCCATCATCTCAAACCACGTAGTATTGCTTGTGCCTTAAGAGGGACATGCGCATTGCCTGGGTACATCATGACATGTGGGACCGCATGACAGGCCATGCTCCCCCGTCGATCGCTTGGTAAAATCACCTCATTTTTACTACTATACTTCCTCCGTATCGGTTTACATGGCATGCATGTTGTTCTAGGTTGAGAATTTAACTGGCTATATATGTGATGAACAGTGTATGTTTAGAAACTACATCCGCTTAATAATCCAATGATATACTTTTTGTGACATAGTAACTCAGATTTAGTTAGTCAAATGGATGACCTAGAACTACGTGCACGCCCTATAAACCGAGATGTCTAAAAAAACGAGATGGAGAGGGTAGTTCAGTATGTATCATTTTAGATCAATATAGTCGGGATTCACCAAGGAGCAAAACCAAGTGGTAGGCTGCACCTGTCGTGTTGGTGTAGCGACTCAAGCAGGGTCAGTCCGCACATGAAATGGCGGCACACTTAACAGGACCCCTTTGGCCGACATGTGGCTCATCCACCATCTTGTTCCACGTGCGATGCACCAAATTACAGTTCTTAACAGTGGTTGGAATTGGAGGCACCCCGGTCGTAGCGTCCCAGTAGTAGAAAATAAGCGATGAGGGGTCAAATCACAAAGCCCCACCTTTCCCGCATTAAGCTGGATGGACGAAGCAACCATCATTTCACTCTAGGGCGCAAGAGCATAAAGAAAAGAGAAAACCAATGATGCGTGCGGCAGCTACCTAGGGCACCCTAGGGTAGGGGTCTCCACTATAGATCATTTTTTTAAAGCGCCTCCACTACAAATCGTCTTCTCCCTCGTCCTCTTGAAGAAAACCGATGATGCGGCGGCGGTAGGGTTTGTAGGAGTACTACTAGGACGTGCGAGGCCACGTCGTAGTAAACGGAAGAGGGGTTGAGTTTGAGTCGACGCCATAAATATGTGTGGGCCGCTTGGTTTTAGGGGAATGAGGCAGTATTTTGGGTTCGGGGACCAGTGCAGATATAGTACGTACAAAAAATTGTGGACGTAGGTTCGACCGAAAGGCAATGATGCATGGGCCCTGCATTTTATATACCCGAGGCCGCGTGAAATTTGCTACTCTACTCAAAACTAGTAAGGTACACATGCATTGAATGCATGAGATTTCAAAACCAAATTATGAATAAATACACACTATAGCATGTAAAGCTTTGAGTCATATATGCATGATGTAGATGTTCGTTTAGTTCTTATAGTTCATCTCTTTCAAAATCAGTTAGTTTTATAAAAATGTTAAGATTCATGGGGTTGTGCATTGTAAAGCATAAAGTAAAAAACAAATAATGGCAATTCATTTAGAAAAAAATCAATTATGATACGGAATATTGTAGAACAAAGGAGAAGTGCTTGTGTTTTGAGGTTTGTGCATTATGCTTAAGTTCAACCATGGAGTCTTCTAAATTGTACATGTGGCAGATCTGGTGGAATGTTGATGATATCCAACAGCCAGTAGTGCTCAGATTTGTCATCTCTGCACTGTCGGATTAGCTTCATCCAGCGACCATCTTTCAAGTTATTAGCACACTATATAGTTCTTGTGCCATAGTTGCATGTCTTGGAAAAAAGCTACTAGTGGGTTGTACTAGCTAATTAGGAATAGAAGATGTATACATGGAAGTTGTAGGGAAAGAGATGACATGGAGTATCTCAATTCCTATGAGTAGGGATTGGAAAAGAGATGTCATTTGGTTGACATCATAGGAACTTTTCTATTGAATCTAGAGATGACATGTATCTCAATCCTATGAGGAGGGATTAGAAAAGAGATGTAATTTGGTTCATATCATAGGAACTTTTCTATTGAATATACGCTAATATTTATTTTCCTTTGAAATTATGGGAGTGTAGGAATCCATTCATATGAACCAAGTGGCTCTAAAGCTATAGAAATGATAGCATGTTTATTTCCTTTGAAATATGGAGTATATGAATCTATTCCTATGAACCAATTGGCTCTAAAGGAAAAAAAATCCTATAAAAATCATATCATATAGAGTTCCTATGATATTCCTCCACACCAAAGGATGGTTGAAATTGCTGCAGGTGATACGATGGTCTTTCTTTGTAGACTCCTCCCCTATCTTTATAGTTACCTCTCGAAGATGAATGAAATGATATATACAGGGTATTCTACATGTGCAATTTGGTACACGAAAACTCGGTAAAAGTTTGCGAGGTTCAAATTTTCAATAAAGTTATATGCACTGCATTTTGGAACGGAGGGAGCATACGGCAGTTGCTAACACTCACGTGGAAGATTTGTGTGTAGGAGGAATGGCTGTTCTGTTAAATCACATGGCAAAACTGACACTGTCGGATGCCGATCTAACGGTTCTTACGGCGTTCGTCAGGAAAAGGCTTGTGGGGAACGTTTGCGGATAATGATTTATGGACACATGCATTGCATTGATACGTGCCCCCCCTCTCTCACACACACGCACCCTCCCGAGTCCTCTCGCACCCACCGTCTATCTGCAAGTAGACGTCACACACATATGTGCTCTTCACACCCTACCCTCAGAACTTTAAAAAACAAAAGACGTCGCGCACATTTTATTTTAGCTCACACATCACACACTTATACTACTACTCTTGTCGCGAACGTTCTTTGGGCATAGTATATTGTACTCTCACGAAGAGAAGCGGTGCACGTACGCACTAGTTCTCTCACACCCACTCGCGGGTACACGTAGGAGCGCATTTTTTCGAAGTTGGTACAATAAAATCACCCCACTAGTTATATAAGCAGGAGCCTTAGCGCTTGCTTTACTAGGGTTCCTCTCGTTCACTCTCTCATGCTCTCCAGATCTAAGCAAGACATAGGTGGCCACACTCTCTCTCAGCTCATAGTTGGTCACAAATCCGGCCGGACAACCTCGACCAGGGCAGGGGTGTAGGTGCATCGTTCACGCTGTCGTCGGCGGCGAGGGAGGAGACCAACGGCTGCCTGCGTGTCCCGATCGGCGGCCGTGCCGTTCTCTCCGAGAGAGCGCCGGCTCCGGAGGGCCTCCGACCCCTTCTTCCTCCCTCGGTATTGTGGCCAAGATGCGGCCTCCCGACGCCGTCTTTGCCACATGCCGACGACCCTCAGGTATATATTCCTTAGAAACCTGCCTTGCTCTACTGCCCCAGCTCCCCACTTGGCTTCGTGTGGATCTTTTTCTACTTCCGTCCGCTGTTCCAAAGCCACCTAGACTTTTACTATTATTAGAGGTAAAGCTAGTTCATACAGTCGACTCTAAGAGTTGGTTCAAACAGGGAAGAAAGTGGGAAAGCTGTAGCATGAATCTAGGACTTGGTTCTAAGAGGAAACGGGGGAAAGTAGTAGATACTGGCTACCCAACCGGTCTCTTGGTTGAAAATACGAAGAAAGCATGGTGGATGGCGAAGGGTGGGGGGAAGTGGACCTATCTCTTGGTTGAAAAAGGAAAGAAAGTGACGGGTGTTGGGGGACAACGCAAATGAGAATGAGCAGGTCTAGATTTCTTGTGCTCACATAGGAAAATGTCGCCGAGGAGATAAAAAATGGGACAAATGCAGACATGCTGCCTAAGTGTTTGCCGCTCTCGGCAACCACATCTGCCTCACCACTTAAATCTCACACCGCTAACATTGCTTCATCCCAGTGGAACTGCACAAATATGATTGCACATTTACTGACCATGTGCTACTCTCATGATAGTAATACTAATGCTATTGTTCTGCATGTTAATCTAGTGGCAGTGTTAATGTGATGTGATGCTACTTATGTAAGGACACTTTCATATTGTCAATCTAGTACCAATTATAACACAACAGATGCTGCTGTTAATCATATGCCACTGCAAATATCTGTCACTGTTTAAATAACCATATTTCGTATTTGCGCAAACAGGGATGTCTAACTCCGTATCATTTCTATCCGCGCAATCAAAAGCACACACCTCAATTTTAGTAGAACTGCGCAAAAATGAGATGGCTATCCCTCGTTGTCGTCGTCTAACCACCCGTCTTCCAGGTATTCCTACATTGGTAGTTACTTGGTAGAATGACCAACGCAATATAAAAGAAGTTGATTCGTATGTTTTACTTCCTGATTGCAGTGCAGGGACGAGCGAAAACAACTGCATCCTAGTCCGGAATGCACTTTCTACCAGTTCATCCATGGACCGAGGACTAGCTGGCACGGCTGCATGGCAGTTTTTTGGACAGGTGCGCGGACAAGAGGCATTGTGGTCTGCTTATTTCTGCAAATAGCGGTGCTTAAATTTAGTGGAATGCACAAGAATTTCAGCTGGTCGGTACACTACATGGTTCAGTTCAGCATTCTAGCTGAGAACACAATTATAATTGGTTATTCTGGAATGAGAGAACCTAACCCTGGATGGTGGCAACAAGAAAAAACCAGAGTGAACTCCAGGAAATTTAAGCCTGCCAGGAGGCCCTTTGCTCAGAGAAGCCTTGCTTGTTTTTTTCCTGATTTGTAAACCTTCTCACAACTTTGTCTTTTGTTGTGAACTAGTATATGTTTGTTATGTTCTATGAATCATTGAGATGTATAAAATTGCTTAACTTATGCTTTTCAAGTTTTTTATGAAGCCGAGTTTAATGTGAGTGTTCCACATGAACGCTGGACTAGCGTGTGAACGTTTGGAATTTACATTGTGGCCTCAGTTAACTGCATGAACTACTGTAACAAGATACATGGTTGCTTATATGTGAGACTGCAGATTGTTGATTGTTAGTTGGTCAATAGCCTAGTGTTGAAGCGAGCTGAGCCAATGTGCCGTGTTTTGCACAACTGCTTACAAGTGGGGTAGCACCAACAGTGTTTACAAGTACTTATGTATACGTCGGTGCACAGTTCTCAAACGAGTACTCTATTTCATCAAAACACACACTGCTCGTATGATAAAACTAGTGAGGATGCATCTATTTTGGCAACAATTATGATGATTCACGGGCACACAAAAGTAGCAGCAGTTCCCATAGAAGGATTCAAACAGTGTGCTAGCCCCAGAGGGCTCGATAAGAGGCAAGGTTCGGATAATTAGACAGAATCCAAACTACTATTAAACACTAGCTGGGGCAAGTATTTCATGCCTCGATCTAATTTGGGATGGACACAAGACGAACCTTGCCATGAACATCATCGAGGACGTCCGGCAGCAGCTCAATCCTGTGAACCTTCATGAAGAAAATCTTGTGGCCTTGCCACTCATAAACTTGTTTGTGGAGGCATGCCACATCATCTTCCCGCGCAAGCTTGACAAGAACAGTATGCCTCACAAATGAAGGAGTAGCTTTGAACTTCTTATGCTTCAGTACACCCTGGAAAACACGCCTAACAACAGTGAGGCTGGAATACAACTCTTCATTGGTACAAGCGCAAATGGCTTCCAGGATCCAACAGCCTAAAAACTATGTTTTCCCAGTGCGTATATTCAGGTCATCCGCCTCATAGCGAGTGACATGTACAACCACACAATCCTTGTCTGCATCAGGGCTCTAATTGAAATAGAAACAAATTCTGAATTACTTTCCAGTATAAGAAACACAAGTTGTTTAAATCACTATGTATAGCATGGCATCGAAGCTAATAAAATTTTGCATTATTCATCACCACATACTTGGATGAAAAACCACAATCGAGATCGGCAAAGAAGAAAATCACCTTGGGCAGCTCAGCGGGGGGGGGGGACACATCCTCGAGGGGGGGAAACTGCTCCTGCAGTGCCACGGGGGCTGTAACCTCAAACGGGGTGTTGACCATCTCAGTAGTGGCCGTGAGCGTATCTGGGGTCGGCTCGGTGGCTGCCTCCATCTTCTTGGAGCTCTTTGTCTTGTGGGGATCAGCCTCCCACGTCTGCTCCAATATCGGCAGATTTTTGCCTGGTTCTCCTCGGTCCATCATGAAACTGACGAATACTAGGAGACCACTGAAAGGAAAACACAATCGCAATGACAATGAAACAAAAAAGAGAGTGAGGATCGGTTACTGCTTTGCAAAAGTTATTTTTTTTCTCTGAACGAAAATATACCAACATCACTGATCCGCTTACCTTCCCTTTGTTGGGAGAGAAGAACAGTGGCAGATGCGAGTGTTGCCTTTCTTGAAGACGGTGAGGGAGAAGGGGATTCATCAAAGAGTGAAATGATGGTTGCTTCGTCCGTCAAACTTAGACTACGGGAAGGTGGGGTTTTGTGATACGACGGCTCGTTATTGCCGCGCTACGACTGGGGTGACTCTCCGCCTGCATACTGCCTTCTAATTTGGTGGATGGCATTTGGGCCCGCGTGCTGCATGGCCCGCATGTCGGTGAACAAAAGTATAACGGCATTCAGTAGAGGGAGACGTTTCGATGACCTAGGAGGAGCCAGAAGCGGTATTGTATCCACTGTACTAGTAGTAATTGTTTTTCTGGGTAGTTGTAGAGTGTCTCCACTGTACTAGTAGTAATTGTTTCTTTGGGCCCAAGACAAAACAGCCCATCCACCCTAGTAAATATTAAAATCAATTCAAAAGTCCATATATTTAGGCGCTACCCACACCCAACACACCGCCCCCAAAAAAACCTGGGTGTTCTTCTTCCTCCTCACTCCCACCCACCTCACATCAGCTCGCTCCACTCGTACCCCCAAATTCCTCACCTCACTCCTACAGAAAACCCCAGCTCCCCTTCTTCCTCACTACTACAGAAAAACCCCAGCTCCCCTTCTTCTTCACTCGCACTACAACTAGGCTCGTCATTCATTACTCTGCTCAAATCTGTGAGCGCGACGTGACGCCCTCGAGGAAAATGGAGTCAGCTAACCCCAGCGCCAAGAAGATGAGGCTCCCGCCAGCGGCGATGCCTGTTGTAGATCCCGCACATGGCAGTGCAGGGAGGAGTGGCGACCCCACCCCCACCGGATCCCAGGAACCCGTAGAATCTCGGGTGGACCGCATCGGCGATCTCCTGGACACCGTCCTTGGGGAGATCATCTCGCTTCTCCCCACCAAGGATTGATGCCGCACCCAAGTCCTCTCAATTCGGTGGTTCCCTCTATGGCGTGCCGTGCCCCTTAATCTCGACTGTCGTCAGCTATCTCTCTTCAATGATTTTTGAAATCCCCAGAGCCATCATCTCCTACCACCAGGGCTCCGTTCAAAGCCTCTGCATCCCGTCATGCTACCTGAGCAAGCATACCATGACCTGCACGGTGGACGCCTGGCTGAAATCCCCTAAATTCACAGAACTACAGCTGCTTGAGTTCTACTATTCCCCTGGAAATCACCTACCAGATACCGAACGCCATCTACATGTGCCCTCAACACCGATGTCCATCTCACGGTTTTCCTCCTCTCTCCACATCACCACCTTTGCGCTGTGCGTCCTACCAGACAATCTGGTACTAAACCTTTGACTCCCATTTCTGAAGAAACTTTCACTTTTGCGGGTTCGTATATCGGAGGCCTCATTGCACAGCATCATCCACTCCATTTGCCCTGCCCTGGAGTGCTTGGTGCTTGTTTTCATAGTTAGAATCGGTTGTCTCCAAATAAAGTCGCCTAACCTTGTAAGAATTGGAATTTGTTTTGACGGAAGGCAGCTCATCATCCAAGATGCCCCTTCACTTCAAAGGTTGATCATTGATTCTAGTTATTCATCGTTGCAAATAATCGTTCTCTTTGCGCCTAAACTGGAGACCTTGGGTGTAATACATGATCTTTGTGCTCATTTCAATATGGTGTTTGGCTCCACAGTTATTCAGGTACTTTACATTATCATCTACACTTGTAACCATAAGATGCATTTTAAATTTCTGCGCATAGGTTATATGTCATCTTGGAGTACACATTTTCTACTAATATTATGTTCTATGCTCAATAAAGAGTTTCTCCATGGATGGCCTATCAATGGTGCTGGATTCTGTCAAGATCTTATATATCCAAATGAATAGTTTTGATCTGAACAAGATTATTGGCTTGCTGCAATGCTTTCCATGTCCGGAGAAGTTGTATATAAAGGTGATAATTTCATGCACATTGGAAGCCCGCATATAGTGTACTAGAATTAACCATTCAGTTGTTGCTCTTTCGACACTCATTTTTTTAGACCTTAACTGTTTTCAATCTTCATGTCTATTTAGGCAACAGGACGGGGTAAGAAATTTATAACCAATCGGTGGATTCGTAAGCATCGGAATTTTCTCACTTCTCATGAGATTCGATTGAAGACAATAATGCTAGAACGATATGTAGCCAACCGTGCAAACACTAGATTTGTCACATTCTTCCTACTGAATGTGAGGTTACTATTGTCCATCAGGCTTAATTTTATCAGCGGCATGGTTTTGACGGATTGGTATGTGGAAGAGCAAAAAAGGAGTTTCAGGTGGGCAAAAGAGCTTCTGAATGTGATGGGCTTCTATTTACAACATATTGTGGTCATAATCTAGTAAATTTTACGACCAAGGATGTTCATTCTATGGACCTGACCGATCCATTTGACTGTGACTGCCAAAAACCATGCTGGAGTTAGATGTTGTTGCCCTTTTCAACCTGGGTTTTTTTGTAAACCCGATGAACAATTAACCCTCGTGCTTTTGTACAGTTTGTAAGCTGGAGTTAGATGTTCTTGCCCTTTTCAACTCGGCTGTGACTGTCATATTTTCTTTGAAGCAAGGCAAATGGCTTGCCAGTCATCTAATTTAGAGTGAAATACTGTAAAAACTAACAAATCCCAACCAAGGGAAATAACATCACTCTCGCCGGCTGCTTGAGCTCACTGTGCATTACAGAAGCCAAGTGATTAGCCCCCACCAGCACCCACAAACTTATTTCCAACTAGCACATCAAATGGGCTGTAAATTTTCGTAGGAAGGGTTGCATGACCGTGATAGATTTGGATTCTGACATTTGGGACCTGCGAGGAAATAGCCTATCCAAGGTGGTGTCGACTTACTAGCCAGTCAATAAACGATTCTGCCTACCAGCCGTTGGATTGACATCCAACATCTGTCGTGTATCTTCTATCTCCTGTCTTCTTCTTCCTCCAGCCACCCAAACCAAACCACCCCGTCGGCTCTGCCTGCTCCCGCCTCCCATGGCTAGCTGCGCCTTCGCCGCCCTACCGTGCGTACCCTCCAACGTTGGCCAGTCCCTCCCTCTATTCCCCCACACGTCCTGTTATTCTCCGGCGACGTCAGCCCCAACATGCACCTGCACCCGAACCAGTCAACCCTCGTACTCCCATCCACCTGCGACTGGACCGGCGCATCTTCCATGGCTCCTGTTCGTTCCGTCCGAGGCCTCGTCATCGTCCTCCGCCTTGCGGCCTTGGTTCGCTCACCGTGCACGGTGCGCCACCCTCTTGCGTTGTCAACGTCGTCAACAACCGAGAGGAACAAGGAGATGACTGTACGTGGAGAGGATGGCAGTAGGGACCCACCAGCGTCATGGCAGTACGCAAGCAAGTGCCTCTATATTACAAGCCCAAAAATATGGTTCCTCCTAATGGTTGGACATCTGGGGCTCACGCCATTGTCAATGTAGTCAATAAACGATAGAATTACACTACGAGCGGCTAACACCAGGGACCTAGCAGGTCGCGCGTTTTTTTAGGAACAAGCAGTTGTTATTTATACTAGTTTTACCGATGGATCGGGGTACAACGGGGCTGTGCGGGGGGCTGTGGCCCGTCTAGCCAGGGTTTTATTTATGTTTACCACACCATGAGCCCAATTGTGTTTTTTCTTGCTAAAAATGGCTAGCCCAGTTCTTTTTTTTTTAATGAAATACCCAAACGAGGCCTACTTGCTTTATCAGCCCTGCTGGGCTGCAAATGTTTCAAGACGAGGAGAGTTTCATTCGGTTTGCCCAGAAATGGGTTGTACATTTTTAAAACACATCAAACCGGGAATTAGTTTCAATTTTTTTCATTACAAGATTTTAAATTCCATTGATTTTTATGCGTGGACAATTATTTGGATTTTATATTTATATAAATTATTTTTCAAAATAGTTTGAATGTGAATCGATATTTCGGGATTAAAAATAGTTGACCGCACCGAAATATGCAAAAAATTCGTATACTTTTTAACCGTGGCCACAATATGGGGTGTGATGATAACAAAAACAAGATGGGCTCCAAAAAAATTCTTAAGAATTAGCAAATGGGATGTACATTATTAGAAATAATGCACACGAGAGCAGTGATTGTTGGGTGTCCATCCAACGGCTGTCGTGCTTCTTCAATCTCTGCTTTTCCTGCTCCAGCCGCTCAAACAAGCGCCGGCGGTACTGCCTTCTCCCTCCACTCGCGGCCGGCTATGCTGCCGCGCAGGCCTCACCGCCCCACCGTACTCCCATCGCTGGCCTAGCCATCCCTCTACTCACCCACACCTGATGTTATTCTCCGGCGACGGCAGACGAACCAGTAAACCCTCGTACAGTCGTACTCCCCTCCGCATGGGAAACAACTGCCGAGTCTTCCCTACCTCCGTGTCGTTCCCTTCCTAGGCCTCGCCGTCGTCCACCGCCCTGGTGCTCTCGGCGCGGACTGGTCAACGTGGCAATGAACGACATCCATCGGAAGTGGACCGTACGTGGAGAGGCTGACAGCTGGGTCCACGGCCGCACGCAAGGAAATGCCTCCTTATTACGCGCAAAATAATGATTCCTCCACCTGACAGCTAGGACCCACAGGAAGGGCTTCTGTATTTCACGGAAAAACCATTCCCGTCACTGACAGGTTGGACCCACCAGCTATATCTTCGCACGCAAGGAAGTGCCTCCTTATGACGCACAAAAAACGAATACCCCCTACTAGCTGGGACCCACCATAGTGGGTGGCTGACTTGTGGGCCTACTAAGTTGACGGGGACATAGGGCTTTGTCAACTTAGTCAATATGAACGATTCTAGCTCCAGTAACCATACGATGTCCATCCAACGGCCATAGTGCTTCTTCAACCTCTAGTTTTCTTGCTCCAGCCGTCCAAAGCAGCGCCGGTCGTGCCGCATGCTCCTGCCTCCCATGGCCGGTTGTGCTGCCGCAGAGGCCTCACCGCCCCCATACTACTCCCACC
Organism: Triticum urartu; assembly: GCF_056163025.1. Lineage (NCBI taxonomy): Eukaryota > Viridiplantae > Streptophyta > Magnoliopsida > Poales > Poaceae > Triticum > Triticum urartu. Next base: position 189,047,183 of record NC_141874.1, on the reverse strand, counting down.
GCTGGCCAGGCCATCCCTCCACTCACCCACACCCCCTGTTATTCAGTGGCGACGGCAGCCTCACACCGCAGCCGAACCAGTGAACCCTCGTACTCCTCTCCACGTGGGCGTCCATTGTCGCGTCTTCCCCGGCTCCGCGTCGTCCCCTTCGTAGGCCGCGCCGTCATCCACTGCCTTGGTGCTCTCGACGCGGCGTGGTCAATGTGGTCAAGGACCAATTTCCATCGGAAGAGTACTGTACGTGGAGAGGCTCACAGCTGGGTCCACGGCCATAGCCCAGTGTTTTTGTGATTTGCCAAGTAAGTCGCTTTGTCAGGCCTGTTGGGCTGCAAATCTTTCAAGACGAGGAGAGCTTCATTCGGCTGGCTGAAAAAATGGCCTATCAGTAATGAGAAATGGGTTGTACATTTTTAAAACACATCAAACCGGCAATTAGTTTCAAATTTCTTTTTTTCATTTCTAGATTTAAATTGCATTGATTTTTGTACGTAGACAATTTGTTGGATTTTATATTGATATACATTTATTTTTTAAATCAGTTTGAATGTGACTCGAAATATCGGGATTAAAAACAGTTCAGACCGCACCGAAATATGCAAAATTTCATATAATTTTTTAATCGTGGCCACAATATGGGCTGTAATGCTAACAAAAAGAATATGGGCTCCAAAAAAACCTTAAGAATTAGCAAATGGGCAGTAAATAATTAGAAATAATGACAGATGGGTTGTATGCTGTTTTCCACAGATTTGAGGCTTTCCTAAAAAAGATTGACGCACAAGCAGTGACTGTTGGCTTTCCATCCAATGGCCGTCGTGCTTCTTCAATCTCTGCTCTTCCTTCTCCAGCCGCTCAAACATGCGCCGGCGGGACTGCCTGCACCCTCCTCCCCGCGGACGGCTGTGCTGCCGCGCAGGCCTCACCGCCCCACCGTACTCCCATCGCTGGCCTAGCCATCCCTCTACTCACCCACACCTGTTGTTATTCTCCGGCAACGGCAGACGAACCAGTAAACCCTCGTACAGTCATACTCCCCTCTGCGTGGGAAACAACTGTCGAGTCTTCCCTGCCTCCGTGTCGTTCTCTTCCTACGCCTCGCCGTCGTCCACCGCCCTGGTGCTCTCGGCACGGCCTAGTCAACATGGTCAACGACCGACATGCATCTGAAGTGGACTATACGTGGAGAGGCTGATAGCTGGGTCCACGGCCGCACGCAAGGAAATGCCTCCTTATTACGCGCAAAATAATGATTCCTCCACCTGACATCTGGGACCCACCAAAAGGGCCTCTGTATTTCATGAAAAAAAATGTTACCGCCGCTGACAGCTTGGACCCACCAGCTATATCTTCGCACGCAAGGAAGTGCCTCCTTATTACGCACACAAAAATGAATACTCCCCCTACTAGCTGGGACCCAGTATAGTGGCAGTCTGACTTGTAGGCCTACTAAGTTGACGGGGACGGAGGGCTTTGTCAACTTAGTCAATATGCACGATTCTAGCTCCACTGACCATACGATGTCCATCCAATGGCCGTAGTGCTTCTTCAACCTCTGGTCTTCTTGCTTCAGCCGCCCAAACCAGCGCCGGTCGTGCCTCGTGCTCCTGCCTCCCGTGGCCGGCTGCGATGCGGCGGAGGCCTCACCGCCCCCTACTACTCCCACCGCTGGCCAGGCCATCCCTCTACTCACCCACACCCCCTGTTATTCTGCGGCGACGGCAGCCTCACACCGCAGCGAACCAGTGAAGCCTCATACTCATCTACGCATGGGCATCCACTACCGCGTCTTCCCCGGCTCCGCATCGTCCCCTTCCTAGGCCTCGCCGTCGTCCACCGCCCAGGTGCTCTAGGCGCGGCGTGGTCAACGTGGTCAAGGAACGGCTTCCATCGGACATGGACTGTACGTGGAGAGGCTGACAACTGAGTCCACGGCCGCAGCAAGGAAGTGCCTCCTTATTACGTGCAAAATAATTATTCCTCCACCTGACAGCGAGGACCCACCAGACGGGCCACCGTATTTCGTGAAAAAAAATTCCCCCCTGATTGTTGGGACCCACCAGCTACATCTTCGCACGTAAGGAAGTGCCTCACAGTCGGGACCCACCTGGTCGAAGCATACGTAGCATTGTCATTCTGGTCGCGAACGTGTACGTACATACTGGTCGATGTAGAGGCGTGCACGTGTCGTGGTAGAGGTGCGCACGTAGCATGTACACGTACGTACATCGGCCAGTGTGCAAGAAAGAAAATACGGCCACGTACGTACATACGGGCAGGGTCTCGAATGCCTACTCGCGCATACATATGGCCAGGGCTCGTGTACATGGCTGGGTCGGAATGGAGAAACAGCATCATCGTCGTGTTCATGGGGAACCAACCGGCTGGGTCAGAACGGAATGCGTCGTCGTGTTCATCGGGAGGGCTTGGACGGAACAACCGATGGAAACGAGGCCTGGCATACCGCAGAACGGAGGAAACGGCCTTGTGTTCGACCGGCCACGTTCAAAAATGGGATCATGTTCATCGGGGGGGTCTGACGTACCGCAAAACGGGGGAAACGGACCTCCTATGGTCGAAACGGGGGGTCCTGTTGATCGGGAGGGGTGTGGCGTACCAACGGAGGAAACGGACTTGTGTTGGAGCGCTACGGTCGAAACGGGGGTCCTGTTCATTGGGAGGGGTGTGGCGTACCGCAAAACGGGACTCCACGGGATACTGTTCATCTCCACCGTCGACCCCCTCCAGCCTCCACGGGCTACTGTTCATCCACCGTCGACCTCCTCCAGCCTCCACCTGCGACTGTTCATCCACGGGCTCCTGTTCATCCAGCCTCCACCGTGCGCTACTCCACCAGCTACTGTTCAACCATCCCTCTCCACGGGCTCCTATTCAACAACCCCTCCACGGGCTACTGTTCATCCTGTCCTCCACCTTCTACTATTCATCCTGCCCTCCACGAGGTGGTCCTGTTAATCCTGCCCTCCACGAGGTCCTGTTCATCCAGCCCCAACCGGCTCGATCGATCGAGGTATTGTTCATCCGGAGGCAACACCACGGGGTCTTGTTCATCCACCCCCACCGGGAACTGTTCATCCACCCCCACCCCCCCAACGCTCACTGTTCATCCAGAGGTAGCATCGATCGACTTTAGTTAGCAGCAGTAGCGAAGGAATCGCTCGATCGGGTTTAGTTAACAGCCATCGATCGATCGCTCGGGTTCAGTAACGTGTAGCCTGTAGTGCAATCGCTCGGGTTCAGTTAGAGCCCAACGCCTCGCTCGAGTTCAGTTAAAGCCCAATGCCTCGCACACACGCGCGTATGTTCGAGAGAAACACGCATCGCTCGGCCCCCGACCACCCACCGTAACCGGGGACTCCCCGATATTTTCTGCGCCCTCACTTCTACCATGGTTTTTCTATCATGGACGGCCCAAAGAATGTCATGCAGTTGCGTCTTCGGCCCGCCCAGGACGAAAAGCCCATTTTCTGTCATGATTTTTTGTCATAGAAGTAGGAACCCACCACATCTATGATGATACCGGGTTTTGTCACAATTATTGTCATAGAAGTGTCATAAGTATGACAGAAAAAAATTTCGTTCGGCCGAAAATGTCACGGATGTGTCTTTTTTTGTAGTGTACACCGCATGGCATACTTTATAGAACCTATGGCCGAGGCATAAGGAATGTCTTTCATTCTCTCTCTATCTTCTGCCGTGGTCGGGCTTTGAGTCTTACTCAACTTCACACCTTGCAACACACACAAGAACTCTTTCTTTGACTGTTCCATTTTGAACTACTTCAAAAACTTGTCAAGGTATGTACTCATTGAAAAATATATCAAGAGTTTTGATCTATCTCTATAGATCTTGATTCTCAATATGTAAGTAACTTCACTGAGGTCTTTCTTTAAAAAACTCCTTTCAAAAGCTCCTTTATGCTTTCCAGAAAATTCTACATTATTTCCAATCAACAATATGTCATTCACATATACTTATCAGAAATGTTGTAGTGCTCCCACTCACTTTCTTGTAAATACAGGCTTCACCGCAAGTCTGTATAAAACCATATGCTTTGATCACTTTATCAAAGCATATATTCCAACTCCGAGATGCTTGCACCAGTCCATAGATGGATCACTGGAGCTTGCTTACCTTGTTAGCACCTTTAGGATCGACAAAACCTTCTAGTTGCATCATATACAACTCTTTTTTAAGAAATCCATTAAGGAATGCAGTTTTGACATCCATTTGCCAGATTTCATAAAATGCAGCAACTGCTAACATGATTCGTACAGACTTTTAAGCATCGATACGAGTGAGAAAATCTCATCATAGTCAACACCTTGAAATTGTCGAAAACATTTTGCGACAATACAAGCTTTGTAGATAGTAACACTACTATCAGTGTCCATCTTCCTCTTGAAGATCCATTTATTCTCAATGACTCACCGATCATCGGGAAAGTCAATCAAAGTCCATACTTTGTTCTCATACATGGATCCCATCTCAGATTTCATGGCCTAAGCCATTTTATGGAATCTGGGCTCATCATCGCTTCCTCATAGTTCATAGATTCATCATGGTCTAGTAACATGACTTCCAGAATAGGATTAGCGTACCACTCCGGTGTGGACCGTACTCTGGTTGACCAATGAGGTTCGGTAGTAACTTGATCTGAAGTTTCATGATCATCATCATTAGCTTCCTCGCTAATTGGTGTAGGAATCACTGGAACTGATTTCTGTGATGAACTACTTTCCAATTCGGGAGAAGGTACAATTACCTCATCAAGTTCTACTTTCCTCCCACTCACTTTTTTCGAGAGAAACTCCTTCTCTAGAAAGGATCCGTTCTTAGCAACAAAATATCTTGCCTTCGGATCTGTGATAGAAGGTGTACCAAATAGTTTCTTTTGGGTATCCTATGGAGACGCACTACTCCGATTTGGGATCGAGCTTATCAGTTTGAAACTTTTTCACATAAGCATCGCAACCCCAAACTTTAAGAAACGACAGCTTTGGTTTCTTGCCAAACCATAGTTCATACGGTGTCATCTCAACGGATTTAGATGGTGCCCTATTTAACGTGAATGCCGATGTCTCTAATGCATAACCCCAAAACGATAGTGGTAAACCGGTAAGAGACATCATAGATCGCACCATATCCAATAAAGTACGATTACAACGTTCGGACACACCATTATGCTGTGGTGTTCCAGGTGGCGTGAGTTGCGAAAATATTCCACATTGTTTCAAATGAAGACCAAACTCGTAACTCAAATATTCGCCTCCGCGATCAGATCATAGAAACTTTATTTTCTTGTTATGATGATTTCCACTTCACTCTAAAATTCTTTGAACTTCTCAAATGTTTCAGATTTATGTTTCATTAAGTAGATATACCCACTGCTCAAATCATCTGTGAAGGTAAGAAAATAACGATACCCACCGCGAGCCTCAACACTTATCGGTTTGCATACATCAGTATGTATTATTTCCAATAAGTCAGTTGCTCGCTCCATTGTTCCGGAGAACGGATTCTTAGTCATCTTTCCCATGAGGCATGGTTCGCAAGCATCAAGTCATTCATAATCAAGTGATTCCAAAAGTCCATCAGCATGGAGTTTCTTTATGCGCTTTACACCAATATGACCTAAACGGCAGTGCCACTATAAGTTACATTATCATTATTAACTTTGCATATTTTGGCTTCAATATTATGAATATGTGTATCACTACGATCAAGATTCAATAAACCATTCACCTTGGGTGTATGACTTCAGAAGATTTTATTCATGTAAACAGAATAACAATTATTCTTTGACTTAAATGAATAAGCGTATTGCAATAGACATGATCCAATCATATTATGCTCAACGCAAACACCAAATAACATTTATTTTAGGTTCAACACTAATCCTGAAGGTAAAGGGAGTGTGCAATGGTGATCTTATCAACCTTGGAATCACTTCCAACACACATCATCACCTCGTCCTCAACTAGTCTTTGTTTATTTTGCAACTCCCGTTTCGAGTTACTACTCTTAGCAACTGAACTAGTATCAAATACCAAGGGGTTTTCTATAAACACTAGTAAAGTACACATCAATAACATGCATATCAAATATACCTTTGTTCACTTTGCCATCCTTCTTATCCGCCAAGTATCTAAGGAAGTTCCACTTCCAGTGACCATTTCCTTTGCAGTAGAAGCACTCAGTTTCAGGCTTGGGTCTATCTTTGGGCTTCTTCATGGGAGTGGAAACTTTCTTGCCATTCTTCTTGAAGTTCCCTTTCTTTCCCTTGCCCTTTTACTTGAAACTAGTGGTCTTGTCAACCATCAACACTTGATACTTTTTCTTGATTTCTACCTTCACCGATTTCAGCATCGCGAATAGCTTTGGGAATCGTTTCCGTTATCCCTTGCATATTATAGTTCATCACGAAGTTCTAGTAACTTGGTGATAGTGACTAGAGAACTCTGTCAATCACTATCTTATCGGGAAGATTAACTCCCACTTGATTAAAGTGATTGTAGTACTCAGACATTCTGAGCACATGCTCACTCGTTGAGCTATTCTCCTCCATCTTGTAGGCAAAGTACTGTCATAGGTCTCATACCTCTTGACACGGGCATGAGTATGAGATACCAATTTCAACTCTTGGAACATCTTATATGCTGTGTGGTGTTCAAAACATTTTTGAAGTCCCGGTTCTAAGCCGTAAAGCATGGTGCACTAAACTATCAAGTAGTCATCATACCGAGCCTATCAAATGTTCATAACGTTTGCATCTGCTCCTGCAATAGGTCTGTCACCTAGCGGTGCATCAAGGACATAATTCTTTTGTGCAGCAATGAGGATAATCCTCATATCACGGACCTAGTCTGCATCATTGCTACTATCATCTTTCAACATAGTTTTTCTCTAGGAACATATCAAGAATAAACGGGGAGATACATCGCGAGCTATTGATCTACAACATAGTTATGCAAATACTATCGGGACTAAGTTCATGATAAATTAAAGTTCAATTAATCATATTACGTAAGAACTCCCACTTAGATAGACATCCCTCTAGTCATCTAAATGATCACGTGATCCAAATCAACTAAACCATGTCCGATCATCACGTGAGATGGAGTAGTTTTCAATGGTGAACATCACTATGTTGATCATATCTACTATATGATTCACGCTCGACCTTTCGGTCTCCAATGTTTCGAGGCCATATCTGCATATGCTAGGCTCGTCAAGTTTAACCTGAGTATTCCGCTTGTGCAAAACTGGCTTGCACCTGTTGTATGTGAACGTAGAGCTTATCACACCCGATCATCACGTGGTGTCTCGGCACGACGAACTATCGCAATGGTGGATACTCAGGGAGAACACTTATACCTTAAAATTTTAGTGAGGTATCATCTCATAATGCTACCGTCGTACTAAGCAAAATAACATGCATAAAAGATAAACATCACATGCAATCAAAATATGTGACATGATATGGCCATCATCATCTTGTGCCTTTGATCTCCGTCTCCAAAGTACTGTCATGATTTCCATCGTCACCGGCATGACACCATGATCTCCATCATCTTGATCTGTATCAACGTTTCATCACATGGTCGTCTCGCCAACTATTGCTATCGCATAGCGATAAAGTAAAGCAATTGTTTGGTGCTTGCATCTTATGCAATAAAGAGACAACCATAAGGCTCCTGCTAGTTGCCGATAACTTTAACAAAACATGATCATCTCATACAAAAATTTATATCTTATCACGTCTTGACCATATCACATCACAACATGCCCTGCTGAAAGGATCGAGAAGAGGTGTCTAGAGGGGGGTGAATAGACTCTTAGCAAGAAAAGTTGCAGTTTTTAATTTCTTTAAGTTGAAGTAGAGTTTTGGCACAAGTTTAAACATTCACAATACATATCAAGCAAGCATGACAAGAGTGTATGAGCAGCGGAAAGTAAATCATGCAAGTTGCAAGAATGTAAAGGGATGGGATTGGAATGTGCAAACGCAATTGGAGACACGGAAATTTTTGCCGTGGTTCCGATAGGTGGTGCTATCGTACATCCACGTTGATGGAGACTTCAACCCACGAAGGGTAATGGTTGCGCTAGTCCACGGAGGGCTCCACCCACGAAGGGTCCACGAAGAAAGCAACCTTGTCTATCCCACCATGGCCATCGCCCACGAAGGACTTGCCTCGCTAGGGTAGATCTTCACGAAGTAGGGGATCTCCTTGACCGTACAAACTCCTTGGTTCAACTCCACAATCTTGACGGAGGCTCCCAAGTGACACCTAACCAATCTAGGAGACACCACTCTCCAAAAGGTAATAGATGGTGTGTTGATGATGAACTCCTTGCTCTTGTGCTTCAAGTGATAGTCTCCTCAACACTCAACCCTCTCTCATAGGATTTGATTTGGTAGAAAGATGATTTGAGTGGAAAGCGACTTGAGGAAGGCTAGAGATCAAGATTTATGTGGTTGGAATGGAATATCTTGACCTCAATACAAGTGTAGGTGGTTCTCTCTCAGAAAATGTATGTTGGAAGTGTAGGCATGTTCTGATGGCTCTCTCCACGAATGAAGAGTGGGTGGAGGGGTATATATAGCCTCCACACAAAATCTAACCGTTACACACAAATCACCAAACTCGGTGGGACCGAATCATATAACTCGTCGGACCGATTTAGTTCAAAATGTGAACGTTAGGATTTTTGGTGGGACCGATATGTCAACTCGGTGGGACCGATTCCATTAGGGTTAGGGCATAACGTAATCTCGGTGAGACCAATTACACAAACTCGGTGGGACCGATTTTGGTAATAGGCAAACGAAGAGTTGGTCAGGCAAACTCGATGGGACTAATTTGCTCATCTCGGTTAGACCAAAACATTACGAAGGGGAAACAGAGAGTTTGCATTGCAATCTCGGTGGGACCGATCACTCATCTCGGTTGGACCGAAACGTTACGAAGGGAAACAGAGAGTTTGCAATCCCATCTCGGTGAGACCGAGATCCCTATCGATGAGACCGAAGTGACTAGGGTTTCTGGCAGTGGCTATGTCAAGTGAACTCAGTGGGGCCGGATAGAAAGTTTCGGTGGGGCCGAGTTTGACTTTTGGTTTGGGGCAAATGTGGATGTGAGAAAGTGGTTGAGGGCTTTGGAGCATATCACTAAGCACTTTGAGCAAGCAAGCCATTAAGCAACACCTCATCCCCTCTTAATAGTATTGGCTTTCCTATGGACTCAATGTGATCTTGGATGACTAAAATGAAAAATGTAGAGTCCCGAGCTTTGAGCTTGAGCCAATCATTTGTCTTCATCATCTTGAAGGGGTCCCACATCCTCTATTCCATGCCACTCCACTGTTGGACTTATCTGAAATATGCTAGATGAAAGTATTAGTCCAACAAGAGATATGTTGACATTAATTACCAAAATCACCCAGGGAGCACTTGTCCTTTCACCTGCAAAAACAAGTTAGACGTCCTCTACTTTATTGTTGCAAGTTTTACGTGGCTGCTACAGGCTGAACAAGAACCGTTCTTACCTACGCATCAAAAACCACAACGTGGTATAGTGATTGCTTTTTGATCTTCAGAAAAAAAAACCTGTTCATTGAATCCAATTCAACTAAAGTTGGAGAAACTGACACCGACCAGCCACATGTGTGCAAAGCACGTCGGTAGAACCAGTCTCACGTAATCATACGTGTAATGTTGGTCTGGACCACTTCATTTAACAATACTGTCAAATCAAGAATCAACTAGTGACGGCAAGCAATATGTATATACCCACGCCCACAACTCCTTTGTGTTATACTCGTGCATATAACATCTATGCATAGACCTGGCTCGGATGCCACTGTTGGGAACGCAGTAATTTCAAAATTTTCCTATGCACACGCAAGATCATGGTGATGCATAGCAACGAGAGGGGAAGAGTGTTTTCTACGTACCCTCGTAGACCGTAAACGGAAGCGTCATGACAACGCGGTTGATGTAGTCGTACGTCTTCACGATCCGACCGATCCTAGTACCGAAAGTATGGCACCTCCGTGATCTGCACATGTTTGGCTCGGTGACGTCCCACAAACTCTCGATCCAGCTAAGTGTCGAGGGAGAGCTTCGTCAGCACGACGGCGTGATGACGGTGATGATGATGCTATCGGAACAGGGCTTCGCCTAAGCACCACTATGATATGACCGAGGTGGATTATGGTGGAGGGGGCACCGCACACGGCTGGAAACAATCAACTCGTGTGTCTATGGGGTGCCCCCTGGCCACGTATATAAAGGATGGAGGGAGGAGGAGGCCGGCCCTCATAGGGCGCGCCCAAAGTGTGGAGTCCTACTAGGACTCCCTAGTGCTAGTAGGATTCCACCTCCCACATGGAATAGGAAAAAGGGAAGGGAGAAGGAGAAGGAAGGAAGGGGACGCCCCCTTTCCCTAGTCCAATTCGGACCAGTCCATGGGGAAGGGGCGTGACCACCCTTGAGGCCTTTCTCTCCTTTCCCGTATGGCCCATTAAGGCCCAATACGAATTCCCGTAACTCTCCGGTACTCCGAAAAATACCCGAATCACTCGGAACCTTTCTGATGTCCGAATATAGCCTTCCAATATATCGATCTTTACGTCTCGACCATTTCAAGACTCCTCGTCATGTCCCCGATCTTATCCGGGACTCCGAACAAACTTCAATCATCAAATCACATAACTCATAATACAAATCGTCACAAAACGAGCGTGCGGACCCTACGGGTTCGAGAACTATGTAGACATGACCAAGACTCATCTCGAGTCAATAACCAATAGCGGAACCTAGATGCTCATATTGGTTCCTACATATTCTACGAAGATCTTTATCAGTCAAACTGCATAACAACATACGTTGTTCCCTTTGTCATCGGTATGTTACTTGCCCGAGATTCGATCGTCGGTATCTCAACACCTAGTTCAATCTCGTTACCGGCAAGTCTCTTTACTCGTTCCATAATGCATCATCCCGCAGCTAACTCATTAGTCACAATGCTTGCAAGGCTTATAGTGATTTGCATTACCGAGAGGGCCCAGAGATACCTCTTCGATACACGGAGTGACAAATCCTAATCTTGATCTATGCCAACTCAACAAACACCATCGGAGACACCTGTAGAGCATCTTTATAATCACCCAGTTATGTTGTGACGTTTGATAGCACACAAGGTGTTCCTTCGGTATTCAGGAGTTGCATAATCTCATAGTCTGAGGAACATGTATAAGTCATGAAGAAAGCAGTAGCAATGAAACTGTAACGATCATAATGCTAAGCTAACGAATGGGTCTTGTCCATCACATCATTCTCCTAATGATGTGATCTCGTTCATCAAATGACAACACATGTCTATGGTTAGGAAACATAACCATCTTTGATAAACGAACTAGTCAAGTAGAGGCATACTAGGGACACTTTGTTTTGTCTATATATTCACACATGTACTAAGTTTCCGGTTAATATAATTCTAGCATGAATAATAAACATTTATCATGAAATAAAGAAATAAATAATAACTTTATTATTGCCTCTAGGGCATATTTCCTTCAAAAAGGAGGGCATATAAGTACTCGAGAGCAACCCACGCACAATGCAAACCCATTGCGAGAGGCGAAATGACCTCCATCGACCCAGGAACAACGTAGGAGAGGTTCCAGGCAAAAACCAGACCCAGTGTAGGCCAACAGACGGATAGGTGGCTGAGCCATCCTAGCCCGACCAGTGGACGAACCAGCTCATGCGATGCAACACGCTGCCTTGGGTGCCCGCGCGCGTCACCGGCTCGTGTGAGCGAGCCATGCGGTGTTCGACTCGCGCGAGCGACGCAACCCGAAAGAAGGCGATGGACACTAACAGGGCGACCGGCCTGTCCCATCATGCGAGCAAGCGTGCAATAGGGTGCATGCGGGCGCGACGAAACCCAACATAGAGTGGAAGACTCGGTCACGCCCATGGCCCATGCGTCATGGACCACGGAGGAAAGTCGTCCGCACACCCGCGTAGACCAGACAACGCGTAGATACTCAGGGAGCCAACGCCAAACGGACGGCGCACAGAGCACTCCCGAGGGAGTTGGCTCGAGGCACAGCCGCCCAGGCTGGCGTGAGAGAGCAAGCTCGAACAGGGTTGACGAATATCGACAGACGGGTCTGAACTCCCCGTTGCATACTGGACCTCATACTCGCGCGTGCCAGAAAACACAACAATATCGTGGCCCCGGGTATGCCCGCGGTCCACCCATCATGGACCCCTGAGGTGAGTCGCCCAAGTGCGTGCCGTAGGGGCAAATTGGATTGCACAAAGAGACCTAGGGAGACCCCCGCGACACGCCTCAGCGAAACGGACGACGTGAAGTGCACTCTCACTCATAGAGGCTTAGAGAAGATGGGTACTTCAGCATTCTTTATAGGAGTAATAAGACTTGACTTCACGCCTGCAATCCTTAGACCTTTAATCCAGAACTTGTCTTGATCACATTTCATAGCTAACTTAATTAGCCCAGAAAAATTGAACTACCATCCACTAAAATGTTGGTATCAAGCAATAGCAGCGGGCAATCGCGACATAGATCTTTGGCTCTTGGTTGCCACTACATTTGAATTGGAAAAACGATAAAAACAATGCAAAACAATTATCTCTTTAATACTCATGTGAAAAGTTTCGTAATGGAATGACTTTCATGGTATTCTGGGCCAAAAAAATATCACTTAATAAACTTACCACCCACACTGTTTGTACTCGCAGTTTTGTTATTTTTTCCCCAAAGTCCACGAAAGTCACTCATTCGCGAAACTTTTTATACAAGTTTATTTTCTCAAATATGCACGAGAGTGTGTATCATATATTAAAGAGAAAATGGAAGACTCCCTCCACATTTGATGTTACAGGGTTAATTACACGTGGCACAATGCCAACTCCACTAAGACATCTACTAAGGGAAATTACTCGCTACTAGCCCATGGTGCCATGCCAACGAACAACCCTTCGACTTCCCCTCATATCAGGCTTGATTATTTCCATACTCTGCCCTTGTTGTCGATTTGTTGGAGTACTTGTCATGTGGATGTCATCGCTCCATCGAAGACCACGACATTGCAGTGTTTCCAAATTTCCCACAAGACGAGAAGGTAGATCGCCCTCACCACTTTCCGGTGATGTCCACTTTCCTCCTGCTTGATGCACCACTCGGGCAACGTCTCGTCTGGTAGGGGTGCTCTCCCCGGCTGCCCCATGACCGTCCAAACCCTTCCTCTAACCTCCCTTGCGAAGACGCATCCAATCATGACGAGGGTCATGGTCTCGTTCTGCTGGTCACATAGTGGGTAAGCGCTTTGATGTGATAGTCCTCTTCTTACTAATCTGTCAGATGTCCAACATCGCTCCTTGATTGCCAGCCATGCAAAGAAACGACACCGCAACAGGGCTCTCGACTTCCATGTAAATGCAGCTGTTGGTGTAACCTCAAGCCCTGCGACTTTGGGAGCGTATACGGATCTAGCGGAGAACATGCCATCCTTATCCCATGCCCAGTGGATTGAGTCACGCCCTCCGGTCTGGATCTGGACCTCTTCCACCCTTCGCCACACGTCCAAGAATATGATAGAGCCTTTGAGACAGTGCGCGTTGATCTAGATTTCCTTGATAGCATCCGATATAGCAGCGGTGCCAGTTCCTCAATCCTTGGACCCTCGATTTATACAAGTATAACACTATATCATCTTGTGAAAAGGATTAATTTTTTCGAACTTTTTTTGCAATTTCTAAATTATACTATTATTCTCAAAATATCAGGCGCGATGGGACCCGAGACTCGCTGGCCATTTCCGCGGGTGCTCGGCCCGCACGATTTTTATCCCTGCAGTCAAGATCATGAAAACGAAAGAAAGGAACACCATCATCACGAGTTCACGGCTCGACCGGACGTCCAGATGCAGCATAAGTTCGTCCAGTCACCCTCGAGGCCTGATCGGCCGATGGAACGGAATGAGTCGTCACGGTAAAGCGATCAAAGCCTGGCTGCCAGGGACCGCAGGATGCATGGGTGCATCCGCGTCCGCGCGCCACATAATACAGACGCTGACATACAAAACTCTGCGTCCATGCACCTTGATTCTGGAACCGTCGATCGATTTCCTAGGAGTTCGTCAGATTTGTCTTTTTGGCGCCCATGTGATCCGAGCCGAGCCCTCGGCCGATTTGGCCGCACCTCTCCCGCCCGTGGTGGGCGGCGGTGCTGTCTCTCACGGGAGGGCGGTAGCTTTGGGCGGCACTCATGGACAGGGTGGACGTGAAGGGAGAAAGGGAAAGCGAGCAGAGCACAGGGAAAGGTGATTAAAGATGTTGCATTGCATGGCGATTGGCAAAGCACACGGACACGGGAGGCTTGCCCGGGACTGAAGAAAAGGCCGCTTTCCTTCATCTTTCTGGAGATCTGCGGAATATTTGGTCATGTGAGGCAGCTAACCAACTTACCCACTAGTTCAGGTTCTGTAAAAGCCCCAGGTCAGTACTGTGAAGTTGCTGTGGTGAAGCATAACCAACTTGCCTTGTAGTAGTATGCTACTGATATTTGTGAGAAAATTGGCAGAAAACTGAACTTTGTTTTCTGAAACTTGCGCCCGCTCTGGGTGCTAGCCTAGTTGTTGTTTGAAATCGTTTTGTTGTTTATAAGGCTCATTTCAACCGGAAAAGGAGGGAGTATGATGCATCATAAAAGAGGAGAAAGCAGTGAGTCGACGTGATGCCTAGTCGCTCACAAAGTGCACCTAAGCTTTTTGTGCCATCCCATGGAAACTGCCAGGAGTTGTCTTTGACAAAGTGCTATTGCTACAAGTAGATTTTAATGGCCCGGGAGAAGAAGCGAAGGCTTCCAAAGTCGTACTCATACAAAACATAGCGCAGCATTAGCATGTAAAAAAAGTCTCGGCATGGACAAAAAGGGCTCCACTTTCTTGAGAAGAACAAAATTTTGCAAAGCACCCACAAAGCATTGACTCAGATCATCACGTGAAATTTGGCATCTAATTGTCAAACCTAGGGCCTGCTTCTGTATGTGCTTTGAGTGGCTCAATGCTTTTGTCATGTCACTGCAACAGATGTTTCTAAAGGCAAATTCATGCAGCTAATCCTGGAACGAACATGATTAGGATGGGACAATCTTAACACTTAATGGCATGGCAATGCTGCCTGCTATAGGTGGATTATTTGAAGAGTAAAAGCAAAGGGAAAGGCGATAATCCAAAGGAGAAGATCGTGTGGTGGTTGCATTTTGGCTTTGAAGACGAAAGCGGACGGACGGAAACAGTTGGGCCAGCGCTGCCGAAGTTTCGCAGAAACACATTATTTGCATTCTCGTGGGGACTGTTTGTTGGTACCTTCATTTAACTAACTGAAAGCAAGCCATCACCAACCATGCATCGATCTGTCGTGCATGCATGTGCCCCTGAGTTGTCTTAAATCCTCCATGGTCTCACCATTCCAACGCAAGCCAGCATTCTCATGGGGAGTACTCCTACTGATTAATCTTAGTTCGGTGCGGTAAATAATTGGTTTTGCTACTTTGCCAGTAGAACCGTGTTGCCCACCCTAAAAAAATGGTAGGGTCTTCCGCCACAAAACCGCCCTGCCACCAATCTTACTTAACAAAATTATGAACGACACTAAATTGTGGATCACTGCAAGAGCCAAGCAACTAGGGACGATCATTTTGTGAGAGTAACCATTCATGGGTTGTATTGGGGGACACTTGCAAAACCCTATTCTCCCCTTAATTAATAGGTGAGTTAAATGTTATGCCTTTGTTTTGAAACTTCACTAGTTGTGGTCCATGGCAATGTCCCGGTTGATGGTATCTGCCTAATCATGACGCAAGATCCCCAGTTCCTCCTCGGAGAGGTCATCCGAGCGAACTATTGTTTCCCAGTCAGGTATGAATGAGCAAACGTTTTCGTTCGCTAAAAAACACTCCCAGCAAATGCTTAGAATTGTCTTGCGAAAACAAATAAATTTATCATGCTATTGTATAAGGATTAGTCATGTTCTAAAGTAAAAAAATAACATGTATAAATATTTGTCAGAAAATTGCCATTCCAATGTAGAGTAATTGTTATGCGTTTTCAGGGCTTTGTTATGATTGTAACATGGAGAAGTGCAAGTCTGGAAAATGAAAATGGTGAAAAATGTCATGCTCAGGATTTATCATGCTGGCTGAAGGAGTGCTGGCTGAAGGAGGTTGTCATGCTACATCACGGAAAAAGGTGAAAATTGCAATGCTCTATAAACAAAAAATTGGCATTCTAAATGTGTTTACTCAGGTTGTCATCGTGAGCACCGTTTAGTTCCGTCAGCTCGTGGTCCGGCCAGAGAGTGTGAAAGCAAACGCTAAAGATTCACACATAGGACTCGATGCGTCTGAGGCGCTCACACGGGAGCTCTAAAAATTTACCCAAATGATAAATGATACACGTGTGACATGAAGCACTCCAGCCCTGTCGTTTTTTACAAACAAAGTTGCCATCCGAAAAGAAAGAACAAACCTCAAAATAACTTAAACTTGCTATGCGAAAAGAAAGTTGTCATGCTTGACAACTAAAATTGTCATCCTCGCATCACTAAATTTGTCATAAAAAATATTCGGACTTGCCATGTGTCCGTGCCACACGTGTGGCACTTATCAGGGTCCAAAATCATTTAGGGTAAAAGTTGTGGTGTCTAGTTAAAAATGGCTTTTGTAGTATGTTTTTCCTTACCGCGTGGGACATCTAGTTCGCAAACTCAAAATTCATATAGTATGTTTTTCTATTTTTGTAGGGGAAAATAATGCACTTGTCGATCAAAGAACTTTCTCGTGCTCTGCCTCACTCCAGACAAAGGAGTGATTTGTATACGCACTCAACTACTCACCGAAGCGGGGCAGACAAATGTTGGAAACTAGTAGGGGCTCAACGTAAAGAGCATCTTTGTCACACACTAAATAAAACATATAAAAAGCCTTGTCTTTTTCACACAAATACAAATACGGAGCCAGCAGGTTGCACAATGGACAAAATCAAAGTTCACAGCTACGAAGCATATCGCAAAAGGAACACGTGCCAATAAGTGCAGCACCTCTCTTTACGTTAAAAAGAAGTGCAGCAACTCTCGAAGTATATTTCTCTTCAGAGAATTTTTGTGCATAATCTTCTGCCATAATTCGGTAAAAAAAAGGGTTCTGCAAATAGTTTTTTAGCGGTAAGCCACATTTTATTAAGACGGAATTCGGTTTACATGAATAATAACCGGGTCACGGGACAATCCCAGCCACATATGGCAACCCACTCCTAACGACGATGAAAATTTAGCTAAACTATGTGTCTTAAAATTTAATATACAACCTTCAAAAATAAAATCACAAGTGATGAATTCCATCGCTCTAGCTTCGATCTCTTTGATGATTGTGCTACATGTTCCCACCGGTCCTGCTTTATCTTAGCAATGATTGGTTTGCAGTCATATGCGATAACTATTCACCTTAAGGAGAGATCAAGCGCTAAAGCTAACGCTTCTCTGCAAGCAAGTACTTCCAATGGTCTATGGGAACAACCCGACCCCCGCATCCCTCCTCGAGGCAACACGGGGGGAACCTCAGATCCCCGCCGTCGGCCAACCCCCCATCCCTCCCCTCCCCCCTCATCGCCGTTGAGGGCCTCTCTCAGGCAAAGCCCTGGCAGGGCCGGCGGCGGCGGGGCCTCTCTTCGGCACAGCTCCTCGCCCCATGGCCATGGTGCGGTGCTCAGTCATCGGTGGGCTTTAGTGGCGTGGTGCCGCGAGGGCGCGGCGGCTGCGAGGTTGATGTGAGCTCCGTCCGGTGGTGGTGCATGCGGCTGCGGCGGCCGGAGGTCTCGATTCCGTCCCGATCCCCCCTGGATCTGGATCTGGCTGGTCGGGACCCGGGCATGGTTGCCTGCGGGCGTGGTGATACTGGGCTTCCACGGCTGCTGGGCACAGTGATGGTGCTGGCAGTTTGCGTTGGGGGCTCGATGTGGTGGTGGTCGACGACGGTGCACAACAAGAGACGTGGAGATGTGGCGGTCTTGGCAGGGACAACAACGGTGTGGTGAGGCGGGCTGGTGGCAGCGGCACGTACTGGAGGCGGCGGCGCGAACCGCCATCTAGGTGGGTGGCGGAGCTACGATGGTTCAGCTAGGAGGGAGTTCCTGGCGAGCAGAGACCGTCTGGGCCACCTCTGGGCTGTGTGGCAAGCGGCGGTGGTCTCCCAGTGGTGCCGGTGTGGGAGTTGCCCGCGGCTAGGTGTGGGATCATCGAAAGTCTGTCACTTTGGAACGGCTGATAGACTTTGGTGTCAGTTCTAGCCCTTGTTGGAGGAGTTGGGTGGCTGTGGTTCCTCGGACAGGTTGTGGCGTTTGGTGGGCGGCGCTTATCCTTGTTGTGCGCTCTGTCGGCGGTCTTTTTCTATGCAGCCACAATGGTGAGGCGTTGTGGTGGCGGCGGTGCGTAGCGTCTTGGACGGTGTTGCCCAATTCCTTCGAGGTGTGGAGATGTGTGATGACCAGATGAAAATCTTGCACAGCTCTTGCCGGGCTGGCGGTGATGGTGCCCGTGGGTGCCGTCCCCTTCCTTGGAGGCATCGCCGAGGTGTTTCGACATTTCCCTCGTTCGTGTGGAGTTAGTTGTTGTCTCCGGGCGAAAGCCTTGATTCAGTCGGATCAACACGATGGCGGCGTAATCGACGTCGCTCCTCTGTTGGGAGCATCGTGCTTGGAGACATGGCTTTGTTCCTCGTGGCTCTTCTCCGGTGTTTGCCGTGGTCCTATTCTGATACCCGGCGGCGCTATGCGCGACCATGACTGGTGCATCCAAGACGGTGTTTTCCTCACATCGGAGCAAGTCCTGCCATTTACCTGCCACCTCCTCTTGGCATTCAGGGTGGATGGTGTTTCGACAAGCGAAGTTATGTGGGAGCAGTTGGTCTTCAGAGGTGCTCGGTGTGGGTCGAGACGCGGTGTTGTTATCTGTTAGGGCAGGCGCTTGTGCTTTGTAGTGTTGTATGGCCGTTGGTGCCTGTGTGTGGTGTTTGTACTATTCTCGTTGTTCGCAATGAATGGTAGTCTTTTTATACTTACAATTATGTCTTCTATAAAGCTATGATATGCCTAGGCGTACTTTCGAAAAAAGAAAAAAATGTTTCGGGTTGTGTATATCGCTGAATACCATTGCCGAGGATCTCGGAAAATTCCCATCATGGTCTCTGCATACTGCTGCTGAAGCTCCCACATTTCCATTTGTCGACAAACCGCCACCAACATGTATTTTCGCCATGCTCGGACTAGGTGCCTTCCACACGTACCCCGCATTTGGTCTCCTAGTTGATGAGCTCGCATGATGAATCTTTGCCCGTTTCGGTTCCTAGATGCCTGCTAACTTCGAGATGAAACTATTGACAAAAGAATTAGTGGCATGAGGACTCTCGAGAATTCCTTCGTGCATAGCTTTACGGCGCGTTGTCCAAATCGCCCAGATAGTTATTAGCGTCTTGATCAAGTGTTCATGCGGCATCTCATCTATCAATGCAAAAATCCATCTCTTAGCATTTCCTTCCGTAGAAGCTTGCAAGTGAGTAGTGATATCATTATCGGTTAGGGCCCAGACTCACTGAGCCATTGAGCATTCTGGGAGTGAATGGCGCCATGAGTAATGTACTCCACACATCTGACATTGTTCACTAGTCGCCATCTTCCTGTTATGTCTGACATCTTCGGTTGGAATCGAGTGTTTAGCAAGAATCCATATAATGTTACTAATTTTACTAGGCACATCCACGGACCACAACGAGGACCATGCTTTTGCTTCTGACTCGTAGTTTGAACTTCCCGCCCTTCCTTCAAGCCAGCCCTCTCTCCTCTTCTTCGTATCTACTATCATCTAATACGCCGAGGGCATTGAAAATAGTCCACTCTTTTCATGATTCCATGCCCAAAAATCGTCCATCCTTCTTGTGCATAAAGGTATACCTAGGCCTTCTTCGGATCTTCTCCTCCTCATAGCTTCATCGGCACCGCACTGGAGTCGGTTTGAACGGTGCAACTTCAAGAATCCCGCTTCATGGAGCAAAGTCCCCTCGTTGTGCAAAAATGAGAAGCAGGACAAGCCCCGCTCTTAAAAACCGAAGGAGGTGGAGTTGTAGATTATTACTCGATATGCCACCGCCAAGTGACCTAGGAGTAGCATACCGATTCGCTCGACATGTTGTTTTTACTTGATATGTTACTACTCCAGCTGAAATCTAGTTTGCCTTTCCTTTGAACGGGCCTACAAAAATCTTATTGGGCTATTAGCCCAACTAACCAATTGGAAGTGGACATGGCCTCCCAAACAGTTTCTATCGACCCAATTTTTGTACGAGAAGCCGGATTTGCCAGGAGCAGCGGAAGCTGGCTATTTGGAGGAGCAGGAGAAGATCTGAGTGGGGCCCTAGTATTGTGTTTGAGTTAGCAACAATGAGCACCTATTCCTCTGAGTTTTCCCTCCAGATAGTGCTTGTGCTATCGATCAGGTCGCTTACTAGTTGCAAGGCAATTGATGGGCCTCATGGTCCCTTTTATGTGAATCCAATCATCTACCCATATCCACGTATATTCTTCATCACAAATTCTTCATATAAGGCCCTGGTTTAAAACACCTCGACCTTCCATGATCGCTCTCCAAACCTGAGAGGGATGATTCTTAAGTTCAGTAGTGAGGATGCTTGTAGTTGGATAGTAGATGGCTTTCAGTATGCGGGCACAAAGAGATTCTGGGTGTTGTAACAAATGCCAGGACTGACGTGCCAAAAGTGTAAGATTAAAACCCTTAGAATCCTGGAACCCAAGTCCTCCCATGAACTTTGGTCGTGTCACTGTCTACCAAGGTACCCAACTATAGGAAGCGGTTCTGCAAATAGTTAGCACATGGAACCTTGGCAAATTGATCTTAGGCCAGCCACGACAGCTGGACAGGCCCAGGCAGATGGAGTTTTAGCCCGACACTTAGGCCATATGACCACAGAATAATGCTCAGAATCATAGAAAAAGACAATGGAAAACCTCCCACCAGGCACCAGGTAAATGGACCGGTCCAGTGTGTGGGAGGCCACTGCCTCGTTTCTTTTTTTTCCTGGTTTTTTTTGTATTTATTCCACCAAATAAATACTCCCTCCGTTCGGAATTACTTGTCGCAGAAATGGATGTATCTAGATGTATTTTAGTTCTACATACATCCATATTCGAGACAAGTAATTCCGAACGGAGGGAGTATATTACAAAACATTTTTACGTAAAACATTTGAAAATATGTTAATCAAGCATTTGAAAAATGTTAAATTTGTACATGAAAATGTTTCTCATGTATAGGAAAAATGTATACAAAAAAGTGCAATGTGTGTGAAAAATATTGATCAGGTATTTAATAAATGTTGATTAAGCATTTGAAAAATGTTAATCGAGTATTTAAAAAATATTAATATAGCATCTAAAAATGCTTAAATGTGTATAGAAAAATATATTTCTCATGTATATGAAATATATATATATATATATATATATATATATATATATATAGACACACACACACACACATATATACACAATGTGTATAAAGAATGTTGATCTGTCTTAAAACATGTATAAAAAATGTTCCTTGTGTACACTAAAAATGCACGACGTACATTAAATAAAAGTGGACATAAAAAATCATATATGTAAGAAAAGTTAATTATGTATTTAGAAAATATTAAACACACACACACACACACACACACACTGCAATTAGATAATGAAAATTATTAATCTTCTATTTAAAAAATTTGACCTGTATTGAAAATGTATCAAATATATATATATATAATTGACAGTGTGTATGGAAAAAAAAAGTAGACAACAAAGGATATAAGTTTTTAAAAAAGTGTTAAACATTTATATAAAATATGTTTATGATTTATACTGAAAATCTTGAATGTGCATTGAAAAAAGTTGACATGTTAAAAAACTGATGAAATATGATAAGAAACAAAGAAAAATGAAGTAACCCAAAAACAACAACAACAAATAAAGAAGACCAAAAATAAAATTAAAACTAAAGAGAATCAATGCAAAGAGAATGGAAACAGTGAAAATTGAGAAAGAAAGAAAAAATAACAAAGAAATCGGATGAAAATTAAAGAAAGAAACAAAGAGAAATGGAGAAAAAAGGGAAGAAAAACAAAAGAACAGAGAAACCGTAGAAATAAACAAAGAACAAGCCAAGAAAAGAAATCCCAGTGAAAATCATGAAAGAAACCTAGAAAGCTGGTGAAAAAATGAAGAAGAAAACTAAGAGTGAAGAAAACCGGTGAAGAATCATAAAAAATGAAAGAAAAAAAAAACAGGGAAGAAGCTAACGCAACCAACCCCGAGCGAGTGGGATGAAAAAACGCTATGAATGGGCCCGCCCAGAATGCACGTCCAGGAAAAAGCTTCAGGCGAGACAAGGGCTACTCTCGCATTCGCGAGATATAGCTCTCGCTAGATGAAAGAGCCCCTCGCCTCACGAGACAGACCCATAGCGGAAAGTTGAGCTGGTTCCTAGAGCACTGTTTTTTTACTATTGTTTTTATTTCTAAAATAGATGCATATTTTATTTAAATCTTATAAATATCAATTGATCATGGGAGCACCTATGGCTCAGGTGTCTGAAATATTTGTTTGTGCCAGTTGATTTTTATTCCACCAAACTGTTGCGCAAGCCACGGCAGGGAGCCTGCTACACTAGTGAACTACGGGCCGTCTTGTGCCAATGTTGTGCTAATTAAGCACATGGCCATGGGTTTCAATAAATCTGTGGGCGCAATATTTTAATTAGGATGACAAAATAAGGCGCAGAATTTGCTAATGAAAACTAATAATAAAATTAACACTAAAATGAAATAAAAAAATGAAGTTTTGGAAGAATAAATCAAAGACATCTAAATTGCCCTAATGTAAAAGAAAAATTAGAAATGAGAGAAACTTGCACACAATTTCCAGTAGGTGCACTTTTCACAACATGTAAGAATAAACATATAACAATGCAACATTTCGGACTCTGGTATAATTTGTACACATATTGCATATGAATGTCTGAATATGCAAGAATGAATCATAAAAAATTTAATAATCTTACTCACACTGATGGTATTACACAAAATGAATTCTTATAAAAATTAAAACTTTGTAAAAGAACTAAAAATAAAATAATAACAAAACCAAAATTTTCTAAGGAAGAATTAATTAAAGACATCGATATTAGTCAAATATGAAAAATAATAGCGCAATCTTTTTAGAATATGCATATAATTTACACAGAAGTTGCACCTTTTCAGAATATGCAAGAATAAGCATGTAATAGCGCAATCTTTTGGACTCTAGCATGATTTGCACATATATTACATATAGTATTTGTGTGTGTATGTCGGAGATTAATTGTCTTACTCATGCCAATGGTATTACCCTATATGAATCACCAAGTAAAAATGCAATATTTGGTAATAAAAACTAAAAATAAAATAAAAAGCAAAGTTTCTAAGGAAAATGAATTAAAGGCATTATTATTACCCTAGTGAAAAAGGAAATCAAAATGAAAAATGAAAAAGCCTTGTGCACAATTTGCACTAAAAATTGCATTTTTTTAGCAATATGCAAGAATAACTATATAATAGTGTAATTTTTGGACTCAAATATAATTTGCACACATATTACATGGTACTTGTGTGTGTACCTCGGAGATTAATTAATTTACCCCAAAATGGTTCACAAAATAAAAATGCAAGATTTGCCTATAAAAAATAAAGATAAAATAAGAAATAAAGCAAAATCAAAAAGTTAAGTTTTCCATGGAAGAATGAATTAAAAGCATTGGTATTACCCTAAATGAAAAATGACGACAACAACTTGCAAAGAAAATTGCACTTTTTCACAAATATACAAGAAGAAGCATATAATAATACAATTTTTCGGACCCCGATATAATTTGCACGCACATTACATAGTACTTTCGGGTGTATATTGAAAATTAATTTTCTTGCTCATGTCGATGATATCGCCTCAAAACATGCATACAAAAATGCGTAAAAAATGAATTGCATCTCATATTGGTATCGCAAGTGCCACACACACACACACACACGTAAAAACAAATAGTGATAAAAAGAGAGAGAAAAGACCGCCAGACATAGACAAACATAAGAATTACTTGGACGATCTCATGTATGCGCCCGTGCGCATATGATACGTCTCCATCGCATATACTTTTCCAAACTCTATTGCCTTTGTTTTGGACTCCAATTTGCATGATTTGAACAGAACTAATCCGGACTGATGTTGTTTTCAGCAGAATTACAATGGTGTTATTTTTGTGCAGAAATCAAAGTTCTCGAATTGACCTAAAAATTTACGGAGAACTTTTGTGGAATATATAAAAGAATATTGGCGCAAGAAGTAACTAGAGGGGGGCGACCCAGAGGCCACAAGCCCATGGGGCGCACCCTTCAGGCTTGTGGCCCCCTAGACCTCCTCTAACCCTAACTCCAACTCTATAAGTACCTATTCGAGGAGAAAAAAATCAGAGAGAAAGATTTATCGCGTTTTACAATACAGAGCCACCGCCGCCTCCTGCTCTTCATCGAGAGGGCTGATCCGGAATCCGTTCGGGGCTTCGGAGAGGGGGATTCGTCGCTATCGTCATCACCAACCTTCCTCCATCACCAATTTCATGATGCTCATCGCCGGAAGTAAGTAATTTCATCGTAAGCTTGCTGGACGGTGATGGGTTGGATGAGATTTATCATGTAATCGAGTTAGTTGATCCCTAGTATCCATTATGTTCTGAGATTGATGTTGATATGACTTTTCTATGCTAAATGCTTGTCACTGGGGCCCGAGTGCCATGATTTCAGATCTGAACCTATTATGATTTCATGAATATATTTGTGTTCTTGATCCTATCTTGCAAGTTGTAGACACCTATTATGAGTTATGATCCGCATACCCCAAGGTGACAATAATTGGGGTTCTTTTCGATGATTACCATAGTTTGAGGAGTTCATATATTAACTAAGTGCTAATGCTTTGGTCCGGTTCTCTATTAAAAGGAGGCCTTAATATCCCATAGTTTCCATTAGGACTCCGCTGCCATGGGAGGGTAGGACAAAATATACCATGCAAGTTCTTTTCCATAAGTATGTATGACTATATACGAAATACATGCATACATTATATTGATGAATTGTAGCTAGTTCTGTGTCACCCTAGGTTATGACTGCTACATGATGAATATTATCCAACATGGTTATCATTGCCGATCCAATGCCTACGAGATTTTCACATATTTATCTTTGCTAAGTTACTTTCGTTTCTACTGCTATTACAATCACTACAAAACCGCTTTTGTTACTTTTTCCACTGTTACTGTTATTTCCATATTACTTTGCTACTAAATACTTTGCTGCAGATATTAAGTCTTTCAGGTGCGGTTGAATTGACAACTCAACTGCTAATACTCGTGAATATTCTTTGGCTCCCCTTTTGTCGAATCAATAAATTTGGGTTGAATACTCTACCCTTGAAAACTGTTGCAATCCCCTATACTTGTGGGTTATCAAGACTTTTTTCTGGCGCCGTTGCCGGGGAGCATAGCTCTATTTGCTTAGTCACTTGGGATTTATATCTGTTGATCACTATGATGAATCTGAAAGATAACAAAACCAAGATTTTCCCCTCTACTATGAGGGGAGGTAAGGAACTGCCATCTAGCTCTGTACTTGATTCTCCTTCTGTTTTGAGTAAGCCTGCGATACCTACACCTGCTACTAATTCTGATATGTTGCAAGTAACTGAGGATGCTACTTCTGCTATGAATCATGCTTATGATACTAGTACTTTGCTTGATAAGACTGTGCCACTGGGTGAATTTCTTGATGAAAAAATTGCTAGAGCTAAAGATATTGAGAATGTTGAAACTGATGATATTTCTGAAACTAATGAAATTATTGAAACTGAACACTTTGAAACACCTGTTATACCTAGCTCTCCTAGATATGAATTTCCTGTTATGCCTGAGGGTTATGTTATGGATGGAGAGGTAGCTAGGGACTTTCTTGCTTGTAAGGATAGAGATGATCCTAATTACTTTGGTTGAATCTGATCCTTTCCATGGTTATGAATCTGAAAATGTTGTGGCACATCTTACTAAACTGAATGACATAGCCACCCTATTTGCTCATGAGGAAAAAATTCGCTATTATTATATTCTTAAGTTGTTTCCTTTCTCGTTAAAGGGTGATGCTAAGATATGGTTTAATTTTCTTGCTCTTGGTTCTATGCGTAGTCCCCAGGATATGATATACTACTTCTCTGAAAAATATTTTCCTGCTCACAAGAAACAAGCTGCTTTACAGGAAATATTTAACTTTGTGCAAATTGAGAAAGAGAGTTTCCCACAAGCTTGGGGGAGGCTTCTCCAATTACTTAATGCTTTTCGTGATCATCCTCTCAAGAAAAATAAAATACTTGATATCTTTTATAATGGACTAACCGATGCTGCTAGGGACCACCTGGATAGTTGCGTTGGTTGTGTTTTCAGGGAACAAACTGTTGAACAAGATGAAGTATTATTGAATAATATATTGACTAATGATAATGATTGGACTCTTCCCAAACCACCTCCTAAGCGAACTCCAAAGAAGAGAGGTATCATATTTCTCAGTCCTGAAGATATGCAAGAGGCAAAGAAATCCATGAAAGAAAAAGGTATTAAAGCTGAAGATGTTAAGAATTTACCACCTGTATCAAAGAAATACATGGTCTTAATACTCTGACACGGGTAGTAGAGGTAAATTCTCTCTATAGATTTCATGAAGGTGATTTTCCCTATAATAAATCTGCTAGTCAATGCTTGGATGAATTTGATAACTTTATTGTTAAATAAGAAAACTTCAATGCATATGTTAGTAGACAATTGAAATGTAATGCTTATATGCTTGACTACTTGGGTGATTATATGTGTAGAACTGCTAATGATCTCAAGATTGTTAGTAAACATGCTTCCATGGTAAAAACTCAAGTAGAACAAGTTCTCAAGGCACAAAATGAGTTGCTTAATGAAATGAATAATAGGATGAATGATCATGCTGTTAGAGTTATGACTAGAGGTGGTAAAATCAATGCTCAAGAAATCGTTAACTAGTAGCTGCTCGATCGGTTTAGGAGTAGCGATTAATCAGTGAATCAGTCTATTAACTGGATTAATCAGTCGGCCATTAATTGGTAGATTGAGTAGGACCTTGTCAACATATATCTAGATTTTTTATGTATTATACCATACTCTTATCCTCCCAGCTATGTAGTATACCAAAACATGCTGCCATACAGATATGAAAAGCATAGAGAGGAGGGAAAATTATTAATCCTGGCTATTAAGAAGCGGGATGGGGCTGGAAGAAGTTACGGGCCAAAATTTGGGCCTTGTTTGCCCACCTGTTAATGGGCCAATAGGGATTAATCGGCATGACAACAGATTAATTGGTCTAACCGACCAATTAATCGGCCTGACAAGTTAATGCGACGAATAGGTGTTATTCTATTCGACCATGCTATGAGTAGCGATTAACTGATTAATCGGGTGAATTCTTGAACAGTGGGTAATATGACTCAAGAACCTTTGTATCCTAAAGGCCATCCTAAAAGAATTGAACAAGACTCTCAGAGAATTAGTACTAATGCGCCTAGTCCCCCTAGTAATAAAAAGAAAAAGAATGATGATATGACTTTGCATGCTTCTAGGGAAACTATTTTAGACACACATGAGAATCCAAATGATATTTCTATTTCTGATGTTGAACACAATCTGGTGATGAACATGAACCTAGTGATAATGTTAATGATGTTCATATTGATGCTCAACCTAGTAATGATAATGATGCGGAGATAGAACTTGTTGTTGATCTTGATAACCCACAACCTAAGAATAAAAGATATGATAAGAGAGACTTCATTGCTAGGAAACGTGGTAAAGAAAGAGAGCCATGGGTTCAGAAACCCATGCCCTTTCCTCCTAAACCATCTAACAAAAAGGATGATGAGGAATTTGAGCGCTTTGTTGAAATGCTTAGACCTGTCTTTCTGCGTATGCGTTTTAATGATATTCTGAAAATGTCTCCTTATGCTAAGTATATGAAAGATATTGTTACAAATAAAAGAAAGATACCTAAAGCTGAAATTTCCACCATGCTTGCTAAGTATACATTTAAGTGTGGAATACCAAAGAAACTAGGAGATTCAGGAATACCAACTATACCATGCTCCATTAAAAGAAACTATGTTAAAACTGCTTTATGTGATTTAGGAGCCAGTGTTAGTGTTATGCCTCTTTCTTTATATCGTAGACTTGATTTGAATAAGTTGACACCAACTGAAATCTCTTTGCAAATGGACGATAAATCTACTGCTATACCCATCGGTATTTGTGAGGATGTACTTGTCGTAGTTGCAAATGTTACTATATTAACGGGCTTTGTTATTCTTGATATACCCGAGGACGACAATATGTCGATCATCCTTGGTAGACCCTTTTTTAATACTGCAAGGGCTGTTATTGATTGCAATAAAGGCAATGTCACTTTTCATGCTAATGGTAATGAGCATACGGTACACTTTCCGAAGAAACAACCTCAAGTGAATAGTATCAATTCTATTGGAAAAATTTCAACGATTACTATTGGAGGTTTTGAATTCCCTATTTCTACTATCAAAAATAAATATGATATTCTTATTGTTGGGGACATGCATATCCCCGTTGAGGTAACCTAGTGCTATATGAAGATTCTCCGGTTTCATGTCAATCGAAAGAAGTTTGTTAATAAGACTTGATCAACCTTGTTAATGGATTCCTTTTGATGGGCATGAGATGGATGTATTTAGCAAACACACCTTTTTGTATCCACTTTTTACTTTATGTTATTTAGAATTAATAAAGTAAAAATACTATTTTTTTTTTCTGTTTTCTGAATTATCTGTGTAATAAAAATGATTAGAAAATAAAGGTTCTCTAAATGCCCTGAAAATTTAGT
Source organism: Triticum urartu (assembly GCF_056163025.1). Taxonomy (NCBI): domain Eukaryota; kingdom Viridiplantae; phylum Streptophyta; class Magnoliopsida; order Poales; family Poaceae; genus Triticum; species Triticum urartu. The sequence goes on along the minus strand of NC_141874.1, from coordinate 189,018,015 downwards.
ATGATTTTGTCTATAATATTTAAGAATTTTCAGCACTGAAAACACCTCAAGGGTGCACCAGTGGGCCACAAGCCCCAGGGCATGCCTATACTTGTGGGTCCCACGTGGGCCCCTCCTCACTTATTCTAGCACCCATCCACTCTGTCTTCCTCCAAAAATAATCCCACCATTTCTCAAATCCGCGTTCTTGCTCATTTTGCTGCCATTTTCGATCTCCTTGCTCCGGAACTTCGTTTCCAAAACTGTTTCCGGGGATTGTTCTGTATGTGACTCCTCCAACGGTCCAATTAGTTTTTGTTCCAGTGCTTTATATATTGCAAATTTTTGCTGCTGTGGTGACCTTGTTATTGATCTTGCATGTCAAATTTATATGGTCCAAAGTAGTTTTGTTGCATGATATAGCCTCTAGACACTTGTGGGAGTAGTTGCTATCAATCTTGTTGAGTTTGGTTCACTTTTATCCTGAGTCACTAAAAATTTCAGAGAAAAGAAAGACCATGAGTAGGTGGTTAAGGGATTCCTCGAGCCGGAATTCAGAGGGAAATGAAAATGAGGAGAAGAAGAAGCCCAAGTACAACCTTCCTCGCGCTGCGGAGGTTTGACCGTGTGACTGGCCAAGCGACACATTCTTGAGAGGGGCAGGAATTTATGATGACTTCTATTATTTGGTGGAGAATGTCGGCATTACCGCCTTCCTCCAAGATAAGTGTGATCAATACCTCCTACTCACTAACACCTTCGTGCAAAATTTCCACTTTCATTCTAGGAAGGATCCTCCCATGGTAGAATTTCACTTGTATGATGTGCCTAAGCGAATGACACTCTATAATTTTTGCAATGTTCGCAAAATACCTTATGAGGGCAGCGTCAGTGAGCCACGTCCTAGAGACATGGAGGACTTTATTTCTGAAACTACCGTGGGGCAAGACAGAGGGGTGTCGAAAGCGAGAGTAGCTAGCTTACATTTCCCCGTTTTACGCTATTATTCATTATTTGTCGGGAGATGTTTGATTGGTAGAGGGGAGAGTGGAGGTCTCACTGCCCCTGACCTTGCCATTTTGTGCCATGCTTTACATTCTAAGAGAACTTTTAGTTTGGGTGCTATTATTTCTCGGCGGTTAAACACAAACCATTCGAAGGGTACTATTTTTGGAGGTGTCTATGCCTCCCGCATTGCTAAACATTTTGAGATACCTATTAGGCATGATGATGAGGATGAGATGTTGTTAACAACTAAATGTTTAAACTATGCTAGTATGGTAGCACATGATTTTATTAAAAAGACGATGACAAGCGGCTCCTCTACAACCTAGTATTTAGTCAGGGTACTTGTGAGATTATTACTTTGCCTGCACCATCTTTGTTCGATATCCGTTCAGGCAGGTACACCATTATGCCCGAGAACACTTACACATACCGGAGGCTGATGTGACGCCCCCGATTTGACCGTACACTAATCATACACGCAAATGTGTACGATCAATATCAAGGACTCACGGGAAGATATCACAACACAACTCTAGACACAAATTAAAATAATACAAGCTTTATATTACAAGCCAGGGGCCTCGAGGGCTCGAATACATAAGCTCGAATACACAAGAGTCAGTGGAAACAACATTTTCTGAGTACATACATGAGTTAAACAAGTTTGCCTTAAGAAGGCCAGCACAAAAGCATCTACGATCGAAAAGGCAAGGCCTCCTGCCTGGGAGCCTCCAAACTACTCCTGGTCATCAGCGATCTCTACGTAGAAATAGGCACCCTTGGTGTAGTAGTAATCGTTGGTGGTGTCCTCTGGCTCCTGGGCTCCACCATCTGGTTGCGACATCCGAGAAGAATGGAAAAAGGGGGAAAAGAGGAAGCAAAGCAACCGTGAGTACTCATCCGAAGTACTCATCAAGCAAGGATCTACACTACATATGCAACATTATGAAAGGAAGGTTGTATATGTGGACTGGGCTGCAGAAAAGCCAGAATAAGAGGGGGGAAGCTAGTCCTATCGAAGACTAGCATCTTCTGGAAACCACCATCTTGCAGCAACAGGAGGGAGTAGAGTAGCATAAAGTAAAGTAGCCGTAGTGTTATCAACCTCAGCCAGAGATCCTTTCTCGACTCCCTGCGAGAAAGCAATCCCAGAGCCATACTATCCATTTCTCATATCCATGTCTCATCTCAAGTATCCAGTTCTAGTTGTATCGATCGGGATACAACTCCAAGTGTCCGTTACCGTAGGACAGGCTATCGATAGATGTTTTCTTCCCTGCAGGGGTGCACCAACTTACCCACCATGCTCGATTAACTCCGGCCAGACACACTTTCCTGGGTCATGCCCGACCTCGGCCAAACGATACGCCGCAACCCGACCTAGGCTTGATAGAGAGGTCAAGCACGTCGGACTAAACCTATGCCCCCAGGGGTCTTGGGCCATCGCCCCGGGAACTCCTGCATGTTGCATGGGCGGGCGGTGAGCAGACCTAGCTACCTCCTTAAAAAGGCAGGTGCTTACCAGTCCAACCCGGCGCGCGCCGCTCAATCGCATGACGTCTATTTAACTTCGGCTGATGCATATGACGCATAACGCCCATACTATGCCCACGTGATGGTTAGTGATATCAGGCCAGAGGCCCCTCAGATCAAATATCCAAATCGTAGTGGATTAGGAATGCGCGGTAACAAGCAGAGACTCACGAAAGATGCGACCCCGTCGCCCCGTCTCGAGGACTTGCGGCAAGGGCTAAGAATGCTCGACCATGCCTCGTAATTATCTCGCAGGCACCTTCTAGGTCAACCCGACTCCACATCACTCGCAAAAAAGCTCGTGCAGGTACCCCTCAGGGCCGACCCGTCTTTAGTAACATGGTTTAGTGTAAAGTCATAGTAACCATAGTAACCATGTGTCTAACACCAAGGGGAAAACCCAAGGAATCACCCCCGGTGAATTCCACTTGATGTAATCATCAAGGTGAATGTAAGAGGATCCACCCTCGAGGTTCACACTTGAGGGGTTGCACGACAGAGCCGTATCGGAAGTGGTTAAGGAGGAAATCACCCTCGATGACCATGACCGGATAGCTACACTACAGAGATCTCATCAGGAGTGATGTATGAGGTTCCACCCTCGACACTCGATGGTAACTCTGCAGAGTCGAGAAACAAAAGGGGAAAGTGATGTGCGGTGCCTGGTCTTCGATCCCGTTGATCGGGTCTTCGATGATGAAGCAGGGGCAACAAGGACAAGGTGGGGGTCACTGATGGATCACTAACCAACCTATACTAAGCAGTTTAGGATAAACAGGGAGGTAACAATAAGCATGTTACAAAAGCAGGCTATGCATCAGAATAGGAGCAAACAATAACAGTAGCAAAATCTAATGCAAGCATGAGAGAATGGAACGGGTGATATCGAAATGATCAAGGGGGGGGGGGGCTTGCCTGGAAGCTCTGCTGTAAAGGAAGAATATTCGTCGGTGATGTAGTCGTTCACAGGGGCAGCATCGCTCTCGGGGTCTACCAGAGAGAAGAGGGGGAAGAAACAATAAATATAAAGCAAACAAAGCATCATAAATCATAACATGGCATTACGTTGTGCCGTGTGTGACCTAAGGTATGGCTACACGATAAAGGTGAAGGGGGGATTCAGCCGAGAATGTTTTACTGGTTCCGGACCTGTGCCAGACAGATGACCGGAGGGGGAATGTTCCATGTTCAGCATGCTAGGGCCATGTGATAGATAAATAGACCGCGTATTCGAATTCGTCTCGTTTTTCTGAGCAACTTTCATATAGAAAACATTTTCATCGGAGTTATCATTTATTTTCTATGAATTTTCAAAGTTTAAACAATATTCTGGAATTACTAAATTAACAGAAAAGCAATTATGACGTCATCATTGCGTGGGGATGATGTCAGCAGTCAACAGAGCGGGTGACCAGGTCAAACCTGACCAGTGTGGCCATGGGGATCCACATGTCAGCCTCTGTTAGCTTAACAGTGGATTAAACTAATCTAACAGGGTTAATTAGGGGTGTGGGCCCCGGGTGTCAGTGAGTGTTTAGGTTAATCCAATTACTTTTACTTACAAAAACATTTTTAGACTAATTAACAGAGGAGGGGCCCACATGTTAGTGGCTGGGGCTGCCCAGTCAGCACGTTGACTGGGTCAACCCAATCAACAGGGGCCCGCGGGCCCGCTGGCAGCGACACAGGGAGGGCCGCATGGCGGACAGGTCGGCAGGCGACGTTGGAGTCGCTCCGGCGACCCTCTCGCGGCGCCTCCTTGCCGGAGTTGGCCAGAAAATCGCTACGGTGACCCGTTCTTCGCGCGTGAGGCGGCGTTGGGAAGCTGGCGACGTTGCGCATCCATTGTGGCAGTCACAGGGGTTAGGGGTGGCTAGCTGGGGCGCCGGCGATGAGGTCTTGCGGCGGCTGTGCGTCGGCACGACGCACACGTACAGGCGCAGGTGGTCCGGGTGCTTGGCGAGGTCGTGGCAAGGGCGCGCGGGCAGGAGCCGCTCGCGACAGCGGTGACGGCTGGAGGCGAGCGCTGCAGCGGCTGTGGCTAGTGGCGGCAAGCAGCAGCAGGGGCGGAGAAGCAAGCAGAGAGCAGCGCGACTACGGTGGAGCTCTACGTCGTGACAGCGAGGGCGTGGCCAGGGAGCTGTGAGTGCATGCGTGGAGCAGCAATAGTAGCAGTGCGCGGTAGCAGCAGTACAAGGGCAATGATGCCGGCTACGGGCAGCGGCACTCTCGGTCGATCTTCGGAATCGGTGAAATGGCGTGTGCGCGAGCGATCTAAGAGGCCCGGCCACACCACAGAAGTGCCCTGAGCACGGCGGTGGGCTCGGGTGACCACGACGGCTACTATAGCGCTGACAACTAGTTCAACAGCGGAGCAAAGGTCCGGCAATGGCACGGCGGCATAGACCGCAAGCTACGGCGAAAGGCAGGCGGCCAGAGGGAGAGGAAGAGAGGGGAATGCTCACCGAGCAGCTAAGAAAAGCCCTCGATAGGTTAGGAGCAGCAGAGTAGAGCGGATCGGCGGCGGCGGCGGTGCGTCGGGATCCGAGGAGGAAGAAGGCGGCTTGCCGGCGATGCAGGGCTCCTCGTCCCTCGTACGTGGTTGAGGAAGAAGTGGCCGGCGTCGGCGAGCCCAGAGGACGAGCCAGAGAGACGAATGGCGCGCAGTGGTCGCGTGGATGACGGAGAAGAGCGGCGATGGCGCTCGGGCATCGATGGGGAACGAGGGGGAGAGGAAGTGAGCACCCGATGGATCTGGGAGGAGGGCAGGCGAGTGGGGGAGTGGGTGGAGGTAGGTGGGGGAGGACTCGAGGAGCCGGAAGGGGGGTGCTCTTATCCACCTGCGGCATTGCCGGCGAGGTGGTCGGGCGGCGACGAGCCTCCTGTATCGACGCGCACCGGGGGAACAGTGGGGAGACGACAGGGGAGGGGGAGTGGGCCGGCCTAGCTGGGCCAGTTTGGCTCGGGTGGGTTGAAGCCCAGGTAAGGCAGAGGGCCTCTCCCTCATTTCCCCTTTTTTAATTTGTTTACTTTTTCCAGCAGCCTTTTGCCTTTTCATTTAGCCACAATTGACTTTACAAAAACAAGCCATTGGCCAAAACAACTTCAAAGAATCACTGTGCACTGCCACAAAAAGCTTGGGAGGCTTTTGAAATAGTTTGCAATTTTTATAAACTAAAGAGGCATTTAATTTATTGCTTAGGTCATTGTTTTAATTGGTTTAGGCCATTTAAACACCTTGCAAAAATGTTGGTTCACCACCAATATTAACAAATGACTAATTGCCACAAGATGAACATTTTAGATTTCATGTCTCACAAATATGAGTTTTTGACTTTAGATTGGATTTGAATTTGAATGGTGATTTGGATCAAGTGAAGATTAGCAACAGTAACATGATTACATGGCACCATTAATAGGGGATTACTGTAGCATGACACTGGGGGTGTTACAAATCTCCTCCACTACAAGAAATCTCGTCCCGAGATTTAAGTGCGGAAGTAAAGAGTAACTTCGGGAGAACTGACCCTGATAGGGTTAATTATCTGGTGAACAATTCAAGGAATGTGGCAGAAGTATCTCTCGAGTTGAAACTTAAGAGAACGTCGAGAGCAGAATATGAAGGTACAATAGGAAGTTTCAAGCGAATGGACAAACGATCGATACCTGAACAGAGTGTGAGAAGGGGGTTCAGAGAATCGGGGATAGATCATTTCTCGGATGGTGGCTCGTGACAACACACAAAGCCAAGAGCAAATGATACTTCAGAGTAAAGGATATACAGGAGAGTCATGTTCCGATCCTATGGAACTGTGAGTTATGAGCCCACCATGTGGGTTAAAAGTACAAAGGGGGCCAATAGCAAGGCATGTCAGATGATAGACTGTCATTTATGTTGTCAACAACGTTGGTACCAAGGGCGAGGGACGGAGAGAACTATTTTCCTGCTTGTTGAATGAGGCGGACCAATAGGCAAAGTTCTCGTCCATCGGTGGTTACCGGAATGTCAACAGCAATAATAACAAGGTCTTACTGACAAATTGTACACCAAGGTGTTTTCATAAGCAGGGAACTATTACTGCTTATAGCATATAAATCACAAGAAAGGTTAAACGAAACAATGGAAAGGAAAATGAAATTATCGGATTAATCAGACCAATGGAAAGGAAAATGTGTTTACAAACAAGAATTGGGAGTCTATCCTTCCCAAGGGGAAGCGGAGCAGGATATACATGATATGACAGCAAGTTCAAAAGCATATAGATAAAGGGGGCGAGGGAAGAATCAAGATATTACCCATACAACGGTGTTTGGATAATAGATCAAGAAACATTCGACAATGTGCTTCCAATGTTCTTGTTGATATCCGGAATACCTCAGTCATGCTTCGAGGTAGCATTAAAATGGTGTTCCAAGTAGGGGATGGAGTTGAAGATCACAAGAAATACTCAAGGAACAATTGCAGGAATAGCAAGGAGTCCATGGTATAACCAAGACATGATCAAACATGTGTTGGAAAGAAGACAAGGGGGTTGTCGATGATAACTCAAATCATCGAAGGTCAAGGATGGTATTTCTCACCATGACTTCAATTGTCATTTCAACAGAAGTCAAAATGTTGATGCTGATCACGACGCATTCGTCGAGAGGCTCTATGAAGATGCCATCGAGGAGTGATGCCATCAAGCAACAAGAAGGATGAAGTGAAAGGCTATTAGAACCACGGATACTACACAAGCTCGAAATCAAGCTTGTTGTTCGAGGTGAAATGATAATATGAAGAAGATCGACGTAAGCTTAGCTCGTTGTCGGAAGTTGCTCCAGGAAGAAGAACCAGGTAGCATAGTTAAAATTTTCTCGATAATGATATAGCCGACCAGGATAGGAATGATGTGATGGAGTATCATTCCAATGATAATTCACAAGAGGTAGTGCAATGACACAATATCCTCGAGATAACAGGGGGCAATACTCGAGGTAGATCAAAATAGAGGTTGGACAGATGAAATGATCTGCAGAAGACAAGTATTTTAACTTGTCCGGGAAATGGAATCAAGGAGAAAATATGGTCGGAACCACGACTGCAAAGAATCAATTTAAAGATGCAAGATGAGGTTATACCAAGGGAACATTTGATTATAAGATAAGCTTACATCATAAGATCTACATCGTGTCTATGGGCATGAACACAAAGTTCAAGGTCGACTCCCACTTCTTCAATGCATAAATTCTCATTTACTCCTCGCTTTTGACGAAGTTGTAGTGTAGAAATTTTTATCCGGCGTAACACCAGTAGAGTATGACCCATAGAAATTTCCGGGTTCCCACAAATTAGGGAAAGCATTAGTTCAACCCGTCGGGGCATCTTAGGAACCTTTGCAAAAACTTTTATAGGTAATTAACTCAAGCTGGGAAGCAGAGCATGGTTGACAAAGCAGAGAATACAATTTACCAAAGGCAATATGTATCAGGGGAAGAGCGCACAAAATTTTGAATATGAAGGAAACTGCCAAATAATAATCCAACAAAGGATTCAACGGTCCTCAATGGATCTTATTTGAGTATTAGTACTCAATCAGAAGAAGGAAAGAATGCAAAGGCAATGGATTATAGAAACATCTGAATAATTTGATGCTTAATGCAAATAAATTACGATTTCCAAATTAGAAGATCAGAAGCAGACACTCTGATCAAAAGACAAGTAAGTTGAATATATATAGATCAACGATCAATTAAGGTTTGGTTTGCTGACAACCAGCTCGTGTCCGGAGTGACGTCTGAGCCGGAAAGATCATCTAAAAGGATCAACTGATGATTGCGCGCATTCGCTCACATGTTGATTCAACAGGAACAAAATGATGGTATCAAATGATACTAATGAATATTGCTAGACATATGAGAAGCATCCATAACGTAACCAGACAAGTAATTGCCAAGCAATAGTTTGCAGAGGATTCTCGGAAGATCGAATAGTATTTCAGAGAATCTTATGAATCATATAAACAACTGGGGATGAACAGATACTCGATAAGTGCGAGGAATTATCCGTAGGGGTATTCATGTGATAAAGAACTGCAATGCAATAAGCTCAAAGGATTCTCGGGGCAACGGAGAGTATTTTAGGGCATCTTGTAATAACAAGAGCAACAAGGAATGATTCTATGAATGCAATTGTATGTAGTTATCCATAAGGATATATCGGTGGTAGGGAATTTCAAAAGCGACAGGCACAAAGTCTCAAGAGAACATCATAGAGTATCTTCGGAATCTTCTAGTGCAGTAGGCGATCATCTGTAATAAGGTGCTCTCCAGGAGGAATTAGTTACGAGAACCTAGAGTTAGTAAATTCGTTTAACCCGAATGGAAGAGAGATTAGAGTCCCAGAGTATAGACGAGGAGTAAAGGATCCTAATACCACCCAATGGCGATGTGGGCCCGTAAGCCACACAACCAATGTTAGTAAAAGTTTTTTAGTGACTAGACTCAACTTCGGCGAAGGAGTTGGAAAGGGGGCCACATATAGGCAGTCGGCTCTGATACCAACTTGTGACGCCCCCGATTTAACCGTACACTAATCATACACGCAAATGTGTACGATCAAGATCAAGGACTCACGGGAAGATATCACAATACAACTCTAGACACAAATTAAAATAATACAAGCTTTATATTATAAGCCAGGGGCCTCAAGGACTCAAATACACAAGAGTCGGCGGAAACAACATTTTTTGAGTACATACATGAGTTAAACAAGTTTGCCTTAACAATGCCAGCACAAAAGCATCTACGATCGAAAAGGGAAGGCCTCCTGCCTGGGAGCCTCCTAACTACTCATGGTCATCGGCGATCTCTACGTAGAAATAGGCACCCTTGGTGTAGTAGTAATCATCGGTGGTGTCCTCTGGCTCCTAGGCTCCACCATCTGGTTGCAACATCCGAGAAGAATGGAAAAAGGGGGGAAAGAGGAAGCAAAGCAACCGTGAGTACTCATCCGAAGTACTTAGCAAGCAAGGATCTACACTACATATGCAACATTATCAAAGGAAGGCTCTATATGTGGACTGGGCTGTAGAAATGCCAGAATAAGAGGGGGAGAAGCTAGTCCTATCGAAGACTAGCATCTTCTGGACACCACCATCTTGCAGCAACAGGAGGGAGTAGAGTAGCATAAAGTAAAGTAGCCGTAGTGTTATCAACCTCGGCCAGAGATCCTTTCCCAACTCCCTGCGAGAAAGCAATCCCAGAGCCATCCTATCCATTTCTCATATCCATGTCTCATCTCAAGTATCCAGTTCTAGTTGTATCGATCGGGATACAACTCCAAGTGTCTGTTACCGTAGGACAGGCTATCGATAGATGTTTTCTTCCCTACAGGGGTGCACCAACTTACCCGCCACGCTCGATTAACTCCGGTCGGACACACTTTCCTGGGTCATGCCCGGCCTCGGCCAAACGATATGCCGCAACCCGACCTAGGCTTAATAGAGAGGTCAAGCACGCCGGACTAAACCTATGCCCCCAGGGGTCTTGGGCCATCGCCCCGGGAACTCCTGCATGTTGCGTGGGCGGGCGGTGAGCAGACCTAGCTACCTCCTTAAAAAGGCAGGTGCTTACCAGTCCAACCCGGCGCGCACCGCTCAATCGCATGACGTCTATTAAGCTTCGGCTGATGCATACGACGCAGAATGCCCATACTATGCCCACGTGATGGTTAGTGATATCAGGCTAGAGGCCCCTCGGATCAAATATCCAAATCATAGTGGATTAGGAATGCGCGGTAACAAGAAGAGACTCACAAAAGATGCGACCCTGTTGCCCCATCTCGAGGACTTGCGGCAAGGGGTAAGAATGCCCGACCACGCCTCGTAATTATCTCGCGGGCACCTTCCAGGTCAACCCAACTCCACATCACTCGCAAAAAAGTTCGCGCGGGTACCTGTCAGGGCCGACCCGTCTTTAGTAACATGGTTCAGTGTAAAGTCATAGTAACCATAGTAACCGTGTGTCTAACACCAAGGGGAAAACCCGAGGAATCGCCCGCGGTGAATTCCACTTGATGTAATCATCAAGGTGAACATAAGAGGATCCACCCTCGAGGTTCACACTTGAGGGGTTGCACGACAGAGCCGTATCGGAAGTGGTTAAGGAGGAAATCACCCTCGATGACCACGACCGGATAGCTACACTACATAGATCTCATCAGGAGGTGATGTATGAGGTTCCACCCTCGCCACTCGATGGTAACTCTGCAGAGTCGAGCAACAAAAGGGGAAAGTGATGTGCGGTGCCGGGGCCTGGTCTTCGATCCCGTTGATCGGGTCTTCGATGATGAAGCAGGGGTAACAAGGACAAGGTGGGGGTCACTGATGGATCACTAACCAACCTATACTAAGCAGTTTAGGATAAGGAGGTAGGTAACAATAAGCATGCTATGCATCAGAATAGGAGCAAACAATAATGGTAGCAAAATCTAATGCAAGCATGAGAGAATGGAACGGGCGATATTGAGATGATCAAGGGAGGGGGGCTTGCCGGGAAGCTCTGCTGTAAAGGAAGAAGATTCGTCAGTGACGTAGTCGATCACAGGGGCAACATCAGTCTCGGGGTCTACCGGAGAGAAGAGGGGGAAGAAACAATAAATATAAAGCAAACAAAGCATTATAAAGCATAACATGGCAATAAGTTGTGCCGTGTGTAACCTAAGGTATGGCTACACGATAAAGGTGAAGGGGGAATTCAACCGAGAATGTTTTCCCGGTTCCGGACCTGTGTCAGACAGATGACTGGAGGGGGGAATGTTCCATGTTCAGCATGTAGGGCCATGTGACAGATAAACAGACCGCGTATTCGGATTCATCTCGTTTTTCTGAGCAACTTTCATATAGAAAACATTTTCATCGGAGTTACGGTTTATTTTCTATGAATTTTCAAAGTTTAAACAATATTCTGGAATTACTAAATTAACAGAAAAGGAATTATGACGTCAGCAATGTGTGCGGATGACGTCAACGGTCAATAGAGCGGCTGACCAGGTCAAACGTGACCAGGGGGCCATGGGGATCCACATGTCAGCCTGTGTTAGCTTAAGAGTGGATTAAACTAATCTTACAGGGTTAATTAGGGGTGTCGGCCCCGGGTGTCAGTGAGTGTTTAGGTTAATCTAATTACTTATATTTACAAAAACGTTTTTAGACTAATAAACAGAGGGGGGCCCACATGTTAGTGGCTGGGGCTGCCCAATCAGCACGTTCACTGGGTCAACCCAGTCAACAGGGGCCCGCGGGGCCCGCTGGCAGCGACACGGGGAGGGCCGCGTGGCGGACAGGTCAGCAGGCGACGCCCCTCTCGTGGCGGTTCCTCCCCGGAGTTGGCTGGAAAATCGCTACAGTGACCCGCTCTTCGCGCGCGAGGAGGCGTTGGGAAGCTGGCGACGTCGCGCATCCATTTTGGCAGTCGCAGGGGTTAGGGGGTGGCCAGCCGGGGTGCCGACAATGAGGTCTTGTGTTGGCTGTGCGTCGGCGCGACGCACGCGTACAGGCACAGGTGGTGCGGGTGCTTGGCAAGGTCGCGACAAGGGCGCGCGGGCAGGAGCCGGTCGCGACAGCGGTGACGGCTGGAGGCGAGCGCTGCAACGGCTATGGCTAGTGGCGGCAAGCAGCAGCAGGGGGCAGAGCAGCAAGCAGAGAGCAGCGCGGTTGCGGCGGAGCTCTACGTCGTGACGGCGAGGGCGTGGCCAGGGAGCGCAGCAATAATAGCGGTGCACGGTAGCAGCAGCAGAAGTACAAGGGTAGTGACGGCGGCTACGGGCGACGACGCTCTCGGTCGATCTTCGAAATCGGTGAAACGGCGCGTGCGCGAGCGATCTAAGAGGACCGGCCGCACCACAAAAGTGCCCTGAGCACGGCGGTGGGCTCGGGTGACCACACCAGCTACCACAGTGCCGACGACTAGTTCAACAGCGGAGCAAAGCTCCGGCAATGGCACGACGGCGTCGACCGCAAGCTACGGCGAAAGGCAGGCGGCCAGAGGGAGAGGAAGAGAGGGGAATGCTCACCGAGCGGCTAAGAAAATCCCTCAACAGGTTAGGAGCCACAGAGCGGATCGGATCGGCGGCGGCGGTGCGTCGGGATCCGAGAAGGAAGAAGGCGGCTTGCCGGTGATGCAGGGCTCCTCGTCCCTCATACGTGGTCGAGGAAGAAGTGTCCGACGTCGGCGAGCCCAGAGGACGAGATGGAGAGATGAATTGGGCGTAGTGGTCGCGTGGACGACGGAGAACGACGATGATGGTGCTCAAGCGTCAATGGGGAACGAGGGGGAGAGGAAGTGAGTCCCTAATGGATCTGGGAGGAGGGCAGGCGAGTGGGTGGAGGTAGGTGGGGGAGGACTCGAGGAGCCGGAGGGGGTGCTCTTATCCACCCGTGGCGTTGCCGGTGAGGTGGTCGGGCGGCGATGAGCCTCCTGTATCGACGCGCACTGGGGAAACAGTGGGGAGACGACAGCGGAGGGGGAGTGGGCCGGCCTAGCTGGGCCAGTTGGCTCGGGTGGGCCGAAGCCTAGGTGAGGCAGAGGGCCTCTCCCTCATTTCCCTTTTTTTATTCTCTTTACTTTTTCCAGCAGCCTTTTGCCTTTTCATTTAGCCACAATTGACTTTACAAAAACAAGTCACTGGCCAAAACAATTTCAAAGAATCACTGGGCACTGCCACAAAAAGATTGGGAGGATTTTGAAATAGTTTGCATTTTTTATAAACTAAAAAGGCATTTAATTTATGCTTAGGTCATTGTTTTAATTGGTTTAGGCCATTTAAACACCTTGCAAAAATGTTGGTTCACCACCAATATTAACAAATGACTAATTGCCACAAGATGAACATTTTAGATTTCATGTCTCACAAATATGAGTTTTTGACTTTAAATTGGATTTGAATTTGAATGGTGGTTTGGATCAAGTGAAGATTAGCAACAGTAACATGATTACATGGCACCATTAATAGGGGATTACTATAGCATGACACTGGGGGTGTTACAGCTGACACAACCTCCAGCACCAGCACCTGAGCCTTCAGGAGCCTGTTTATCAGTGGGAGCCACAGGAGCTTGCCAACCAGTGGAACCCTCAGGACCTTCCGCCGTATCGAGGAGAGGTTATTTCCAGCCGTGGCTATAGACCAACTTAGGCCAAAAGCCTAAGCTTGGGGGAGTACGTATTTCTCACTGACATTACATTCATGTTCACACATTGATTCCAGTTGTCGGTGTTCATCCTTTTTCATTGTATAATCTATGCTAGTTTATTTTTCTTGCTTTCTTCTTGTGTGTTTGAAAAACTTTGATGAAATCCAAAAATATTTCTCACTTCTTTTTACTTTTTCTTTCTAGTTTAATTAGTTGTAGTATTAAAAAGAAAACCCAAAAAGATTTCTCGTTCTTCTTTTGCTTGTTGGGAGTTTCTTGTGTAGATAGTTTTTCTCGTTTTCGTTTTACTTTCTTCAGAAAAACAAAAACTCCGAAAATATTTTATTGTGTTTCTTGGAAATTATTTTCCTTTTTTTCGGTCATATGGAGAAGACCACGATGAAAATGTTGAGCGACTCTCATATGCATTATTATTGATCTAACAAAGAGCCCATATTACCTTGTCTTCTCCTTTGAATAAATGTTTGCATATTCTAGCTTAGTCCAATGCATGTGCACTCTTATTATTATCCACATCGTTCGGTCGTGCAAGTGAAAGGCAACAATGACGATATATGACGGAATTATTGAGATGAAGAAAAGCTGGTATGACTCGACCTATTTTGTTGTTGTAAATATGATTAGCTCATCGTTCTTGATTCAGCCCATTATGAATGTAACATGTTGATAACCCACAAGTATAGGGGATCACAACCGTTTTCGGGGGTAGAGTATTCAACCCAAATTTATTGATTCGACACAAGGGGAGCCAAAGAGTATTCTCAAGTATTAGCAGCTAAGTTGTCAATTCAACCACACCTGAAAGACTTAATATCTACAACAAAGTATTTAGTAGCAAAGTAGTATGGAAGTAACGGTAACGATGGCAAAAGTAACAGTAGAAGTTTTGTAGCAATTGTAAAAGTGGCAACGGAAAAGTAACGTAGCAAAGATCAATATGTGAAAAGAACATAGGCAATGGATCAATGATGGATAATTATGTCGGATGGCATTCATCATGTAGCAGTCATAACCTAGGGTGACACAGAACTAACTCCAATTCATCAATATAATGTAGCCATGTTTCCGAATATAGCCATACGTGCTTATGGAAAAGAACTTGCATGACATCTTTTGTCCTACCCTCCCGTGGCAGCGGGGTCCTAATGGAAACTAAGGGATATTAAGGCCTCCTTTTAATAGAGAACTAGACCAAAGCATTAGCACTTAGTGAATACATGAACTCCTCAAACTACGGTCATCACCGGGAAGTGTCATGACTATTATCACTCCGGAGTTGCCGGGTCATAACACATAGTAGCCTAGTAGGTGACTATAACTTGCAAGATAGGATCAAGAACACAAATATATTCATGAAAACATAATAGGTTCAGCTCTGAAATCATGGCACTCGGGCCCTAGTGACAAGCATTAAGCATAGCAAAGTCATAGAAACATCAATCTCAGAACATAGTGGATACTAGGGATCAAACCCTAACAAAACTAACTCGATTACATGGTAAATTTCATCCAACCCATCACCGTCCAACAAGCCTACGATGGAATTACTCACGCACGGTGGTGAGCATCATGAAATTGGTGATGGAGGATGGTTGATGACGATGATGGCGACGATTTTCCCTCTCCGAAGCCCAAAACGGACTCCAGATCTGTCCTCCCGAGGAAGAACAGGAGGTGGCGGCGGCCCATATCATAAAACACGATGAATCCTTCTCTCTGATTTTTTTCTCCCCGAACATGAATATATGGAATTTGAAGTTGAGGTCGGTGGAGGTCCAGGGGACCCACAAGACAGGGGGCGCGCCCTCCACCCTTGTGGACAGCCGGTGGGTCCCCCTCTATGATTCTTTCGCCAATATTTTTATTTATTCCAAAAATATTCTCCGTGAAGTTTTAGGTCATTCCGAGAACTTTTATTTCCGCACAAAAATAACACCATGGCAATTCTGCTGAAAACAACGTCAGTCCGGGTTAGTTCCATTCAAATCATGCAAATTAGAGTCCAAGACAAGGGCAAAAGAGTTTGGAAAAGTAGATACGATGGAGACGTATCACATGTTTGCAATGACAATTAAATATTATAGTTACTCATGCCATGCTTAATTAGCTAGGAGTGGATAATGGTTTACCTTGTTTGCCAACATGCATTTTAAAATGGTTGTGATGTAGTATGATAGGATGGCATCCCCTTCTGAATGATTCAAGTGGCTTGGCTTGGCGGATGTTCACACATGTAGTTGAATCAAAATTTAACATAGCATCCACGATATTTATGTTTATGGTGATTTATGTTGGAAATATGCCCTAGAGGCAATAATAAAGTGGTTATTATTATATTTCCGTGTTCATCATGATTGTCTATTGTTCATGCTATAATTGTATTAACCGGAAACCGTAATACATGTGTGAATACATAGATCATAATATGTCCCTAGTAAGCCTCTAGTTGACTAGCTCGTTGATCAATAGATGGTCATGGTTTCCTGACCATGGATATTGGATGTCATTGATAACAGGATCACATCATTAGGAGAATGATGTGATGGACAAGACCCAATCCTAAGCGTAGCACAAGATCGTGTAGTTCGTTTGCTAAAGCTTTTCTAATGTCAAGTATCATTTCCTTAGACCATGAGATTGTGCAACTCTCGGATACCGTAGGAATGCTTTTGGTGTACCAAACGTCACAATGTAACTGGGTGGCTATAAAGGTGCACTACAGGTATCTCCGAAAGTATCTGTTGGGTTGGCACGAATCGAGACTGGGATTTGTCACTCCGTATGACGGAGAGGTATCTCTGGGCCCACTCGGTAATGCATCATCATAACGAGCTCAATGTGACTAAGGAGTTAGCCACGGGATCATGCATTACGGAATGAGTAAAGAGACTTGCCGGTAACGAGATTGAACGAGATATAGAGATACCGACGATCGAATCTCGGGCAAGTAACATACCGATGGACAAAGGGAATTGCATACAGGATTGATTGAATCCCCGACATCGTGGTTCATACGATGAGATCATCATGGAACATGTGGGAGCCAACATGGGTATCCAGATCCCGTTGTTGGTTATTTTGAGAGATGTCTCGGTCATGTCTGCATGGTTCCCGAACCCGTGGGGTCTACACACTTAAGGTTCGGTGACGCTAGAGTTGTTATGGGAAATAGTATGTGGTTACCGAAGGTTGTTCGGAGTCCTAGATGAGATCCCGGACGTAACGAGGAGTTCCGGAATGATCCGGAGATGAAGATTTATATATGGGAAGTCCTTATTCGGTCGTCGGAAGTGTTCGGGGGGTTACCAGTATTGTACCGGGACCACCGAAGGGGTTCCGGGGGTCCACCGGGAGGGTCCACCTGCCCCGGAGGGCCCTATGGGCTGAATATAGAGGGAAACCAGCCCCTAGGTGGTCTAGATGCCAACTCCTCCCTAGGGCCCATGCGCCTAGGGTTGGGGGAAACCCTAGAGGGGGCGCCCCCACCTGGCTTGGGGGGCAAGCCTCCCCTTGGTCGCCGCCCCCCCTCTAGATGCATCTAGGGGGGCCGGCCCCCTCTCCCTTGCCCCTATATATAGTGGGGGGTGGGAGGGCAGCCATACCCTTCCCCTGGCGTAGCCCTCCCCCTCTCCAACACATCCTCCTCCTCTGTCGCGCTTGGCGAAGCTCTGCCGGAGAACCACGAGCTCCATCACCACCACGCCGTCGTGCTGTCAGAGTTCTCTCTCAACTTCTCCTCTCCCCTTGCAGGATCAAGAAGGAGGAGACGTCCCCGGTCTGTACGTCTGTTGAACACGGGGGCGCCGTTGTTTGGTGCTTAGACAAATCGACCGTGATCTGAATCGCTGTGTGTACGACTCCACCAACCGCGTTCTTGCAACGCTTCCGCTTAGCGATCTTCAAGGGTATGATGATGCACTCCCTTTCTCTCGTTGCTAGCATCTCCTAGATTGATCTTGGTGACACGTAGGAATTTTTTTGAATTATTGCTACGTTCCCCAACAGTGGCATCATGAGCTAGGTCTATGCGTAGATTCTTTGCACGAGTAGAACACAAAGTAGTTGTGGGCGATGATTTGTTCGATTTGCTTACCGTTACTAGTCTTATCTTGATTCGACAGCATTGTGGGATGAAGCGGCCCAGACCGACCTTACACGTACGCTTACGTGAGACTGGTTCCACCGACTGACATGCACTTAATGCATAAGGTGGCTAGCGGGCGTCTGTTTCTCCCACTTTAGTCGGATCGGATTCGATGAAAATGGTCCTTATGAAGGGTAAATAGCAATTGGCATATCGCCGTTGTCGTTTTGCGTAGGTAAGAAACGTTCTTGCTAGAAACCCATAGCATCCACGTAAAACATGCAACAACAATTAGAGGACGTCTAACTTGTTTTTGCAGGGTATGCTATGTGATGTGATATGGCCAAAAGGATGTGATGAATGATATATGTGATGTATGAGATTGATCATGTTCTTGTAATAGGAATCATGACTTGCATGTCGATGAGTATGACAACCGACAGGAGCCATAGGAGTTGTCTTAATTTATTGTATGACCTGCATGTCAATGAAAACACCATGTTATTACTTTAATTTATTTCTAACCGTTAGCCATAGTAGTAGAAGTAATAGTTGGCGAGACAATTTCATGAAGACACGATGATGGAGATCATGGTGTCATGCCGGTGACGATGGTGCTCATGCGGCGCCTCGAAGATGGAGATCAAAGGCGCAAGATGATATTGGCCATATCATGTCACTTTATGATTTGCATGTGATGTTTGTCATGTTTACATCTTATTTGCTTAGAACGACGGTAGCATAATAAATAAGATGATCCCTCACTAAAATTTCAAGAAAAGTGTTCCCCCTAACTGTGCATCGTTGCCAAGGCTCGTTGTTTCAAAGCACCACGTGATGATCATGCGTGATAGATTCTAACGTTCGCATACAACGGGTGTAAGCCAGATTTACACATGCAAAACACTTAGGTTGACTTGACGAGCCTAGCATGTACAGACATGGCCTCGGAACACGAGAGACTAAAAGGTCGAACATGAGTCGTATAGTAGATACGATCAACATGGAGATGTTCACCGTTGATGACTAGTCCGTCTCACGTGATGATCGGACACGACCTAGTCGATTCGGATCATGTATCACTTGGATGACTAGAAGGATGTCTGTCTGAGTGGGAGTTCATTAAATAATTTGATTAGATGAACTTAATTATCATGAACTTAGTCTAAAATGTCTTTACAATATGTCTTGTAGATCAAATGGCCCACGCTAATGTTGCCCTCAACTTCAACACGTTCCTAGAGAAAACCAAGCTTAAAGGCGATTGTAGCAACTATACGGATTGGGTCTGTAACTTGAGGATCATCCTCATAGCTGCCAAGAAAGCATATGTCCTTGAAGCACCGCTAGGTGACGCACCCATTTTTCCAGCAAATCAAGATGTTATGAACGCCTGGTAGTCGCGTAGTGATGACTACTCCCTGGTTCAGTGCGGCATGCTTTACAGCTTAGAACCGGGGCTCCAAAAGCGTTTTGAGCAGCACGGAGCATATGAGATGTTCCAAGAGCTGAAAATGGTTTTCCAAGCTCATGCCTGGGTCAAGAGATATGAAGTCTCCAACAAGTTCGACAGTTGTAAGATGGAGGAAACAGTTCTGTCAGCGAGCATATACTCAAAATGTCTGGGTTGCACAACTGCTTGTCTGAGCTGGGAGTTAATCTTCTAGATGACTCGGTCATTGACAGGATCCTCCAGTCGTTTCCACCTAGCTACACAAGCTTTGTGATGAACTACAATATGCAAGGGATGAAGAAGTCCATTCCTGAGTTATATTCAATGCTGAAATCAGCGGAGGTGGAAATCAAAAAGGAACATCAAGTGTTGATGGTGAATAAAACTACTAGTTTCAAGAAAGGAAAGGGTAAGAAGAACTTCAAGAAGGACGATAAAGGAGTTGCTGCGCCCGGTAAATCAGTTGCCGGGAAGAAGCCAAAGAATGGACTCAAGCTCGAGACTCGGTGCTTTTATTGTAAGGGAAATGGTCACTGGAAGCGGAGCTGCCCCAAGTACTTAGCGGATAAGAAGGCCGGCAACGCCAGATGTATATGTGATATACATCTTATTGATGTGTACCTTACCAGCGCTCGTAGTAGCTCCTGGGTATTTGATACCGGTGCGGTTGCTCATATTTGTAACTCAAAACAGGAGCTGCGGAATAAGCGGAGACTGGCGAAGGACGAGGTGATGATGCACGTCGGGAATGTTTCCAAGGTCGATGTGATCGCCGTCGGCGCGCTCCCTCTACATCTACCTACGGGATTAGTTTAAACCTCAATAATTGTTATTTAGTACCAGCTTTGAGCATGAACATTGTATCTGGATCTCGTTTAATGCGAGATGGCTACTCATTTAAATTCGAGAATAATGGTTGTTCTATTTATATGAGAGATATGTTTTATGGTCATGCCCCGCTGGTCAATGGTTTATTTTTGTTTAATCTCGAACGTGGTGTTACACATATTCATAGTGTGAATGCTAAAAGATGTAAGATTGATAATGAGAGTCCCACATACTTGTGGCACTGCCGCCTTGGTCACATTGGTGTCAAACACATGAAGAAACTCCATGCAGATGGACTTTTGGAGTCTCTTGATTATGAATTATTTGACACGTGCGAACCATGCCTCATGGGCAAAATGACCAAGACTCCGTTCTCTGGTACAATGGAGCAAGCAACCAACTTATTGGAAATCATACATACTGAAGTGTGCAGTCCAATGAGAGTTGAGGCTCGCGGTGGCTATCGTTATGTTCTCACCCTCACTGATGACTTAAGTAGATATGGGTATGTCTACTTAATGAAACACAAGTCTAAGACCTTTGAAAAGTTCAAGGAATTTCAGAGTGAGGTAGAGAATCAACATGACAGGAAAATAAAGTTTTTATGATCAGATCGTGGAGGAGAATACTTGAGTCACGAGTTTGGCACGCACTTAAGGAAATGTGGAATTGTTTCACAACTCACTACGCCTGGAACACCTCGGCGAAATGGTGTGTCCGAACATCGTAATCGCACTCTGTTGGATATGGTGCGATCTATGATGTCTCTTACCGATCCACCGCTATCATTATGGGGTTATGCTTTAGAGACTGCCGCATTCACTTTAAATAGGGCTCCGTCGAAATCCATTGAGATGACACCGTATGAATTATGGTTTGGAAAGAAACCTAAGCTATCGTTTCTGAAAGTTTGGGGATGTGATGCTTATGTCAAGAAACTTCAACCTAAAACGCTCGAACCCAAGTTGGAAAAATGCGTCTTCATAGGATACCCTAAGGAAACTATCGGGTATACCTTCTACCTCATATCCGAAGGCAAGATCTTTGTTGCCAAGAATGGATCCTTTCTAGAGAAAGAGTTTCTCTCGAAAGAAGTAAGTGGGAGGAAAGTAGAACTTGATGAGGTACTGCCTCTTGAACCGGAAAGTAGCGCAGATCAGGAAGATGTTTCTGTGGTGCCTGCTCCGACTAGAGAGGAAGTTAATGATGATGATCATGAAACTTTAGATCAAGTTGCTACTGAACTTCGTAGGTCCACGAGGACTTGTTCCGCACCAGAGTGGTACGACAACCCTGTCCTGGAAATCATGTTGTTAGACAACGGTGAACCTTCGAACTATGAAGAAGCAATGGCGGGCCCGGATTCCAACAAATGGCTTGAAGCCATGAAATCCAAGATATGATCTAGTATGAAAACGAAGTATGGACTTTGATAGACTTGCCCGATGATCGACAAGCCATAGAGAATAAATGGATCTTTAAGAAGAAGACTAACGTAGATGGTAACGTGACCATCTATAAGGCTCGGCTTGTCGCTAAGGGTTATCGAAAAGTTCAAGGGGTTGACTACGATGAGACCATCTCACCCGTAGCGAAGCTGAAGTCCGGCCGAATCATGTTAGCAATTGCCGCATTCTATGATTATGAGATATGGCAAATGGACGTCAAAACAACATTCCTTAATGGTTTCCTTAAGGAAGAATTGTATATGATGCAGTCGGAAGGTTTTGTCGATCCTAAGAATGCTGACAAGGTATGCAAGTTCCAGCGCTCAATCTATGGGCTGGTGCAAGCATGTCAGAGTTGGAACATTCGGTTTGATGAGATGATCAAAGTGTTTGGGTTTACGCAGACTTATGGAGAAGCCTGTGTTTACAAGAAAGTGAGTGGGAGCTCTGTAGCATTTCTCATATTATGTGTGGATGACATACTATTGATGGGAAATGATATAGAATTTTTGGAAAGCATAAAGGCCTACTTGAATAAGTGTTTTTCAATGAAGGACCTTGGAGAAGCTACTTACATATTAGGCATCAAGATCTATAGAGATAGATCGAGACACCTCATTGGTCTTTCACAAAGCACATACCTTGACAAGATATTGAAGAAGTTCAATATGGATCAGTCCAAGAAGGGGTTCTTGTCTTTATTGCAAGGTGTGAAATTGAGCACGGCTCAATGCCCGACCTCGGCAAAAGATAGAGAAAAGATGGGTGTCATCCCCTATGCCTCAGCCATAGGGTCTATTATGTATGCCATGCTGTGTACCAGACCTGATGTGAACCTTGCCGTAAGTTTGGTAGGGAGGTACCAAAGTAATCCCGGCATGGAACACTGGACAGTAGTCAAGAATATCCTAAAGTACCTGAAAAGGACTAAGGATATGTTTCTCGTTTATGGAGGTGACGAAGAGCTCGTCATAAAGGGTTACATCGATGCTAGCTTCGACACAGATCTGGATGACTCCAAGTCACAAACCGGATACATGTACATTTTGAATGGTGGGCAGTCAGTTGGTGCAGTTCAAGCAAAGCATCGTGGCGGGATCTACATGTGAAGCGGAGTACATAGCAGCCTTGGAGGCAGCACATGAAGCAGTCTGGATGAAGGAGTTCATCACCGACCTAGGAGTTATTCCCAATGCGTTGGGCCTGATGACTCTCTTCTGTGACAACACTGGAGCTATTGCCCTTGCCAAGGAGCCCAGGTTTCACAAGAAGACCAGGCATAACAAGCGTCGCTTCAACTCCATTCGTGAATATATTCAGGATGGAGACATAGATATTTGTAAAGTGCATACAGATCTGAATGTCGCAGGTCCGTTGACTAAACCTCTTCCGCGAGCAAAACATGATCAACACCAGAACTCTATGGGTGTTCGATTCATCACAATGTAACTAGATTATTGACTCTAGTGCAAGTGGGAGACTGTTAGAAATATGCCCTAGAGGCAATACTAAAGTGGTTATTATTATATTTCTGTGTTCATGATAATTGTCTATTTTTCATGCTATAATTGTATTAACCGGAAACCGTAATACATGTGTGAATAGATAGATCGTAATATGTCCCTAGTAAGCCTCTAGTTGACTAGCTCATTGATCAATAGATGGTCATGGTTTCCTGACCATGGACATTGGATGTCATTGATAATGGGATCACATCATTAGGAGAATGATGTGATGGACAAGACCCAATCTTAAGCATAGCACAAGATCGTGTAGTTCGTTTGCTAAAGCTTTTCTAATGTGATGTCTACTACACAACCTTCTTCTTGTAGACATTGTTGGGCCTCCAAGTACAGAGGTTTGTAGGACAGTCGCAAATTTCCCTCAAGTGGGTGACCTAAGGTTTATCAATCCGTGGGAGGCATAGGATGAAGCTGGTCTCTCTCAAACAACCGTGCAACCAAATAACAAAGAGTCTCTTGTGTCCCCAACACACCCAATACAATGGTAAATTGTATAGGTGCACTAGTTCGGCGAAGAGATGGTGATACAAGTGCAATATGGATGGTAGATATAGGTTTTTGTAATCTAAAAATATTAAAACAGCAAGGTAACTAATGATATAAATGATCGGAAACAGTATTGCAATGCTAGGAAACAAGGCCTAGGGTTCATACTTTCACTAGTGCAAGTTCTCTCAACAATAACATAATTGGATCATATAACTATCCCTCAACATGCAACAAAGAGTCACTCCAAAGTCACTAATAGAGAGAACAAACGAAGAGATTATTGTAGGGTATGAAACCATCTCAAAGTTATTCTTTCTGATCGATCTACTCAAGAGTCCGTAGTAAAATAACACGAAGCTATTCTTTCCGTTCAATCTATCATAGAGTTCGTACTAGAATAACACCTTAAGACACAAATCAACCAAAACCCTAATGTCACCTAGATACTCCAATGTCACCTCAAGCATCTATGGGTATGATTATACGATATGCATCACACAATCTCAGATTCATCTATTCAACCAACACAAATAACTTCAAAGAGTGCCCCAAAGTTTCTACCAGAGAGTCAAGACGAAAACGTGTGCCAACCCCTATGCATAAGTTCACGAGGTCACAGAACTCGCAAGTTGATCACCAAAACATACATCAAGTGGATCACGTGATATCCCATTTTCACCACAGATAAGCACATGCAAGACATACATCAAGTGTTCTCAAATCCTTAAAGACTCAATCCGATAAGATAACTTCAAATGGAAAAATCAATTCATCACAAGAGAGTAGAGGGGGAGAAGCATCATAAGATCCAAATATAATATCAAAGCTCGCGACACATCAAGATCGTGCCGACTCAAGAACACGAGAGAGAGAGAGAGAGAGTGATCAAACACATAGCTACTGGTACATACCCTCAGCCCTGAGGGTGAACTACTCCCTCCTTGTCATGGAGAGCGCCGGGATGATGAAGATGGCCACCGGAGAGGGAATCCCCCCTCCGTCAGGGTGCCGGAATGGGTCTAGATTGGTTTTTGGTGGCTGCGGAGGCTTTTGGCGGTGGAACTCCCGATCTAGGTTATTTTCTGGAGGTTTCTGTATTTATAGGAATTTTTGGCATAGGTCTCACGTCAAGAAGGTGCCCGAGTCGTCCACGAGGTAGGCCCACGCGCCCGGGCGGTGGGCGTGCCCCCCACCCTCGTGGATGGCCCGGGACTCTTCTGGCCCAACTCTTTTACTCCGGGGTCTTCTTTTGGTCCATAACAAATCGTCAAAAATTGGCACGTCAATTGGAGTCCGTTTGGTATTCCTTTTCTGTAAAATTCAAAAACAAGGAAAAAACAGAAACTGGCACTAGGCTCTAGGTTAATAGGTTAGTCCCAAAAATGATATAAAATAGCATATAAATGCATATAAAACATCCAAGGTTGATAATATAATAGCATGGAACAATAAAAAATTATAGATACATTGGAGACGTATCAAGCATCCCCAAGCTTAATTCCTGCTCGTCCTCGAGTAGGTAAATGATAAAAACAGAATTTTTGATGTGGAATGCTACCTAACATATTTATCAATGTAATCTTCTTTATTGTGGCATGAATATTCAGATCCATAAGATTCAAGACAAAATTTTAATATTGACATAAAAATAATAATACTTCAATCATACTAACAAAGTAATCATGTCTTCTCAAAATAACATGGCCAAAGAAAGCTATCCCTACAAAATCATATAGTATGGCTATGCTCTATCTTCATCACACAAAATATTTAAATCATGCACAACCCCGATGACAAGCCAAGCAATTGTTTCATACTTTTAATGTTCTCAAACTTTTTCAATCTTCACGCAATACATGAGTGTGAGCCATGGACATAGCACTATAGGTGGAACAGAATGGTGGTTGTGGAGAAGACAAAAAGGAGAAGATAGTCTCACATCAACTAGGCGTATCAACGGGCTATGGAGATGCCCATCAATAGATATCAATGTGAGTGAGTAGGGATTGCCATGCAACGGATGCACTAGAGCTATAAGTGTATGAAAGCTCAAAAAGAAACTAAGTGGGTGTGCATCCAACTCGCTTGCTCATGAAGACCTAGGGCATTTTGAGGAAGCCCATAATTGGAATATACAAGCCAAGTTATATAATGAAAATTCCCACTGGTGTATGAAAAGTGACAACATAGGAGACTCTCTATCATGAAGATCATGGTGCTACTTTGAAGCACAAGTGTGGTAAAAGGATAGTAGCATTGCCCCTTCTCTCTTTTTCTCTCATTTTTTTGTTTTTTTGTTTTTTATGGACTCTTTTTTCTCCTTTTTTTTATTTTTCGTCCGGAGTTGCATCCCGACTTGTGGGGGAATCATAGTGTCCATCATCCTTTCCTCACAGGGACAATGCTCTAATAATGATGATCATCACACTTTTATTTAATTACCACTCAAAAATTACAACTCGATACTTAGAACAAAACATGACTCTATGTGAATGCCTCCAGCGGTGTACCGGGATGTGCAATGAATTAAGAGTGACATGTATGAAAATATTATGAATGGTGGCTTTTCCACAAATATGATGTCAACTACATGATCATGCAAAGCAATATGTCAATGATGGAGCGTGTCATAATAAACGGAACGGTGGAAAGTTGCATGGTAATATATCTCGGAATGGCTATGGAAATGCCATAATAGGTAGGTATGGTGGCTGTTTTGAGGAAGGTATAGGTCGGTGTGCGATACCGGCGAAAGGTGCGCGGTATTAGAGAGGCTAGCAATGGTGGAAGGGTGAGAGTGCGTATAATCCATGGACTCAACATTAGTCATAAAGAACTCACATACTTATTGCAAAAATCTATTAGTTATCGAAACGAAGTACTACGCGCATGCTCCTAGGGGGATATATTGGTAGGAAAAGACCATCGCTCGTCCCTGACCGCCACTCATAAGGAAGACAATAAATAAATAAATCATGCTCCGACTTCATCACATAACGGTTCACCATACATGCATGCTACGAGAATCACAAACTTTAACACAAGTATCTCTCAAATTCACAACTACTCAACTATCATGACTCTAATATCACCATCTTCATATCTCAAAAAAATAATCAAGTATCAAACTTCTCATAGTATTCAATGCACTTTATATGTGTAACATCCCAAATTTTCAATTTGGAATGTTATACATTAGATCATCATTTCATATCATATTTTATTTTGCATTTTGGCTGATCCTAGAAAATTCTACGCAACTCAATGACCCACGGAGAGAGTTGGGGATTTCGTTATTTTCATATTTGAGTTTTCTCAAATTTTGAGAATAGGATCATTTGATTTTATTTATTTTATCATCAATTATTTCTATTACAAAAATATGAGAGAGGGAATAAAATGACTTTCCCAAAATAAAGAAATATTGAGGATTTAATAATAAAATCAAATAAGATTTTATTTTGGAGTTTTTCGGTGTTTTATTTGAATTTAGGAAAAATGTGCATTTATCAAAATTGCATTTAGGCCCCAAATAAATGTTCACTTTGTCGGGCTTGATTTTAGAAGCCAGGGAAAATTTATCTCGGGATTTTTGGAGTCCATTTAGTATTTCTTTTTATTTTTCTTCCGAGCGGAATATAAAAAAAAGGGAACCGACCTAACCGGGCCGTGTCCGGATAGGACTCTGGCCCGGCAGGCTTTAAAAGCCGGCCCAGCCCCCCGGGGAGGAACCCTAGCCCCAGCCGCCCGCGCCCGCAGTCGCCAGCGCCGCCGCCGCCGCCGCCGCCGCAGCAGCCGCCAGCGCCGCCGCCGCCGCCGCTTGCGCCGCCCCGCCGCCGCCCCGCCGTGCCGCGCCGCCGCCCGCCGGATCCGCCGCCCCGCCACGCCGCCGAGGTTCACCGCCGCCTCGTAATCCGCGCCGCCCGTTTTTTTAAGAAAACCGATTGGTTTTCCGTCGGTTTTTTTCGGTTTTTTTTTGTTTTCGTTTTTTATTAGATCGGTTTAGGTTAAATAGCAAACGTTCGCTCGTTTGTTCGTTTAAACGAACACGTTCATCGTTTAGATCTGGATAACGAATGTTCATTCATTAATCCGTTCGTCGTTTTCTTTTTCTCGGATTAAACCCGCGATTTTCTGATCGCGATTCCTGATCCGATTTTCGTTTTAGTTTAACTTTTCGCTCGTTTATCGGAATCAGGCGATTCAAGCGCCTAGAGTTTCGTCTCGAAACCCTCTATCCGTTTAACCAACTTAAACAAGACCTTTCTATTATAAAATTTTCCCTAGATCCAGATTACTAGAACGAAGTTGTTTTCTTCCGCCGTTTGACTTTCGTTGCTTCGTTCGATTTGACTCTTTTGCCAACCGGAGTTCTTAAGTTGAACCTTCTGGTTAGATCTCTTATTTGAGTTTTACTTGTGCATTAGTTGAGTACTTATTGTATACTTGTTTGTTTGTCTGCGATAGAGTATCCGGAGTGCGCCGCCTGTTACTTTGAATCGCTAGGTTTCCCGGATCATCAGCAAGGCAAGTAACACTTTGATCATACCTTTTCTACTACCCAGTTTTATTGCATTAGATCAATCCACCCAGATGTGTGTTTAAGTTGCCACCTTAGATAAACCATTAATTATCAATCTCACATCTGTCATGGATATCACTCACCCAATCCACGTCTACTAGCATAGCATGGCATAATAAGCAAACGTAGAAGAAACTCCCAAAGGTTTGATAATAAACAGGTAATAGGTACTACCTCATCTACTTCCCATCCCACAATTTAATTAGATCCACAATTTAACAAGCAGTGGCTATCAAACACCGCAGACGGACTTCATCAGAGCTACGTCACAATACGGCCCGATACAGAGGCCCCGCACACCCTCATTGCTTCACTGATGAGGTCCTGGATCACGAATTCCCCAAAGGATTCAAGCCCGTGAACATAGAATCATACGATGGGACCACGGACCCCGTGGTGTGGATTGAAGACTGCATTCTCCACATCCATATGGCATGCAGAGATGACCTCCACGCCATCAAATACCTCCCTCTCAAAATCAAGGGGCCCGCTCGGCATTGGCTAAATAGTCTACCTGACAATTCCATTGGCAGTTGGGAGGACTTGGAAGAGGCTTTCCTCAATAACTTCCAAGGTACATATGTTCGACCTCTAGACGCTGATGACTTAAGCCATATAGTCCAGCAGCCTGGAGAGTCCACCAGGAAATTCTGGACAAGGTTCCTAACTAAAAAGAACCAAATTGTTGACTGTCCGGACGCCGAAGCTCTAGCAACTTTCAAACATAGCATCCGCGATGAATGGCTCACTCGCCACCTCGGCCAAGAAAAGCCAAAGTCCATGGCGGCCCTCATGGCACTAATGACCCGCTTTTGTGCGGGCGAGGACAGTTGGTTGGCCCGTAGCAAAAACAATGAAGCGACGCCGGCACCCCTGAAGTTAAAAATAACAAAGACAAGTCTCGACGCAATAGATACAAGCGCCGAAATAGCGGTGACAACACCGAGGATACGACGGTCAATGCCGGATTCAGTGGCTCTAAGTCCGTCAGCGCAAGAAGCCGTTCCAAAAGAACAATTCGGGCCCATCCATCTTGGACCGCATACTTGATCATCCATGCCAGATTCACGACACCCCCGACAAGCCTCCTAATCATACAAATAGAGAGTGTTGGGTTTGCAAACATACCAGCAAATTAAACGCCGAGAACAGGGAAAAAGGATCGCAAAGCGAGGACGACGACGAAGAACCACGGCAGCCGAACACAGGGGGACAGAAGAAGTTTCCCCCTCAGGTCAAAATGGTGAACATGATATATGCCATCCACATCCCCAAGAGGGAGCGCAAGTGTGCGCTTAGGGACGTCTACGCGATAGAGCCAGTCTCCCCAAAATTCAACCCATGGTCGTCGTGCCCGATCACTTTTGATCACCGGGACCACCCGACCAGTATCCGTCACGGGGGCTCAGCCGCACTAGTCTTAGACCCAATAATTGATGGGTTTCACCTGACTCGCGTCCTTATGGACGGCGGTAGCAGCCTCAATCTTCTCTATCAGGATACAGCGCAGAAAATGGGCATTAACCCATCAAGGATCAAGCCTACAAGGATTACCTTTACAGGAGTCATACCAGGTGTAGAGGCCCGCTGTATGGGCTCAATCACATTAGAGGTTGTCTTCGGATCTCCGGACAACTTCCGAAGTGAGCAATTAATCTTCGATATCGGCCCATTCCGCAGTGGCTATCATGCACTATCCGCAGTGGCTATCATGCTCGATTCAACGCAGTGCCACACTATGCTTATCTCAAGCTCAAGATGCCCGGTCCACGCGGCGTTATAACAGTCAATGGCAATACGGAACACTCTCTCCGTACAGAAGAGCACACAGCTGCCCTAGCAGCAGAAGTACAAAGCGGCCTTCTCAAGTAGACCCTTCATTCGGCTGACGAGCCCGAGGACATCCTTAAGAGGGTCCGAACTACTCTGCAGCAGGAGAGCTCGGCTCGTCAGGAGCTCGACTAGTGATACGTCTCCAACGTATCTATAATTTTTGATTGTTCCATACTATTATATCATCAACTTTGGATGTTTATGGGCTTTATTATACACTTTTATATTATTTTTGGGACTAACCTATTAACCTAGAGCCCAGTGCCAGTTTCTGTTTTTTCCTTGTTTTAGAGTATCGCAGAAAAGGAAAATCAAACGGAGTCCAATTGACCTGAAACTTCACGGAACTTATTTTTGGAAGGAAAGCAACCCGGGAGACTTGGAGTCCACGTAAGGGAAGCAAGGAGGAGGCCACGAGGCAGGGGGGCGCGCTGTAATGCCCCGAGACCGTTGCGCCAGGTGTCTTCCAGTTATTCGCTGGTGTTGCCTTGTCATTCGCTTGCGTGTTGCATCTTGTCATTGCATCATATGCATTGCATCATCATGTTTTCAAAACTTACATCCGTTCGGGTTCTCCGAGTTCTCTCCGTTGTCCGTTCTGAGCCCAACCACACTTGCACGCGCCCGTGACATGTCCGAGATAGTTTTTTATAAGTGGCTGGAAAATGTTCTCAGAATGGGATGAAAGTTGACGTGTGGTCTTGTTATAGTGTAGGTAGACCGCTTGCCAAGTTTCATCGCAATTGGAGTTCGTTTGACGCCCCAACGATTAACTATAGCGGCAATATAGCCGGTCTAACGTCGGACGTTTTCGGTCTCCGGAAACAGTTGTCGGGCTGCACTCCTCTCCTCTCATCTCAGCCCAACCTCTTTTCACAACCCACCTGCAGCCCACCTAAACCCCTCCTCCGTTTCGGGCCGTCAGATCGCGATCGGAGGCTCCGAGACGCTCCTAAAACCCCCCTAAACCCAAACCCTAGCCATCCCTGCCTATATATGGACAACCGCTTCCAAAGTTGGCAGCCTACCCCTTCCCCTACCTCCTTGCCGCCTCCCTTCTCAAATTTCGCGCCCCAAACCATCAGCCGCCGCCTCCACCTTGTTTTCCAGCGCCGCCCAGCCGCACCCTGCCACTTGGCAAGCCGTGAGTGGCTGTGCCGCCGCCAGCCGCCCACTGTGGCCTCTCCGGTGCCACTACGCGTCCCTCCTGGCGTCCTGCGCCGCCGTGGCCCGCCCAAGCCCGGGGCAAGCTCGCGGAGCCCATCGGGGCCCGTCCCTGACCCCGCGCGCCGCAACCTTCGATCCAGATCGGGGGAGCCCCGATCTCCTCTCCCTGTCGCCCCGCCGTCCGCCGCCGGCGACCAAGGCCGCCGGAGCACGCCCGCCGACGACCTCCTCCGCCACCCAGGTCTTGTTGTCCCTGCCGTTTGTCTCCTCCTCTCTTCCTTCTCCTCACCACATCTTCCTCTCACCCCCCAGTCAAACCGTTCTCCAGCAGGTAACCGCCACCGCCGCCATGGGAGTTCGCCGGCACCGGAGCTCCCTCGGCGCCGCCCTCCACCACCGCTGCTGGATCCACCCGGAAGCGAAAGTCGCTGCCTTCGGATCCGTCGTCCTCCGCTGCCTCGCATCCGTTCCCGACCTCGTCTCTGGCTGTCCCACGCCCCTGGACCTCGCCGGAGTTGCGCTAGGCCGTCGTCGTCGTCCTGCTTCGGGGACGAGCCCGAACTGCTCGACCCACTCCTTCGTTGACCGCGACCACCTCCCCATGGGCCGATACCCAGCGCAGGGCCCGGCCTGTGCCAAGTCAGCCTATTGCACCCGCTCCGTCCGCACGAGGCCAGATCTGCCAACCGGCCCAAGGCCCGCTGTGAGCAGATCCCCCAGCCCCTCCTCTCTGTTCAGCCCAGCAGTGCACCAGATTCAGCCCGTTGATGTTTTTTTCAGGATCTGTGAATTTGTCTATTTATCCCAGAGTTTGCAGTTTTACAGAAACCCCCCCTAGTTTCATGCATTTAATAACTTCACAACCGTGCATCGGATCTAAATAAATTATATATGAAACTTGCTTAGAATTTTGTCTAGATTCATAATATCCAACTTTCATCTATGTTTGAAATGTTTAAAATGTTGTTTGATTAAATTTGCTCCTATGCCATGTTAAAATGCTTTAATTCATAACTAAATAATCATAACTCCGAATTTAATAAACTTTATATGTAAATGGGGTAGAAAAATGCCTAGTTCAACATGGTGTACTTGTTTTGCATGCTTAACAACTCTAAAATTATGTTTAGGGCAGAACAGTACCAAACCTAATATATGCATATGAGGAGTTTCTGGAATTGTTGTTCGTTGTTTCCGACCTCATTTAAACTTGACTAGATAGGTAGTTTTCATTTGCTTCACTCTCTTTCCATGCTAACAACATTTAATCTTGTTGGGTACATAAACGAGAGAGAACTAAATAAGTCATGTGGTGTTTTCTTCAATATGCCACTCCGTTGCATATTGAGCTCCACTTAATGTGTAGTGTTGTTTGTGCACTTTGCCATGCCATGCTTCATTAAACCGGACATGCATCATAATTGTTTGTGCATCATGCCAGGTCTATGTGTTGGTTGTTTACTATGTTGTTTGCTTCTTTCCGGTGTTGCTTCTTTGGGTTGGTTCCGGTAACGTCGTGTTTGTGAGGAACCGTTCGACTACGTCCGTTTGTCTTCTTCATGGACTCGTTCTTCTTCCTTGCGGGATTTCAGGCAAGATGACCATACCCTCGAAATCACTTCTATCTTTGCTTGCTAGTTGCTTGCTCTTTTGCTATGCCTATGTTGCGATACCTACCACTTGCTTATCATGCCTCCTATATTGTTGAACCAAACCTCTAACCCACCTTGTCCTAGCAAACCGTTGTTTGGCTATGTTACCGCTTTGCTCAGCCCCTCTTATAGCGTTGTTAGTTGCAGGTGAAGATTGAAGTTTGTTCCTTGTTGGAACATGGAGATGTTGTTCCTTGTTGGAACATGTTTTACTTGTTAGGATATCACAATATATCTTATTTAATTAATGCATCTATATACTTGGTAAAGGGTGGAAGGCTCGGCCTTATGCCTGGTGTTTTGTTCCACTCTTGTCGCCCTAGTTTTCCGTCATATCGGTGTTATGTTCCCGGATTTTGTGTTCCTTACGCGGTTGGGCTATTATGGGAACCCCTTGACAGTTCGCCTTGAGTAAAACTCCTCCAGCAATGCCCAACATTGGTTTTACCATTTGCCACCTAGCCTTTTTCCTTGTCATCATTATTTTACCCCCCCCCCCCCCGGGCCAGTGCTCCTCTGAGTGTTGGTCCAACTTGTCAGCTGCCGGTGGCCACCAGGGGCAACTCTGGGCTGGCCTACCGGAAGTTTAGACAATCCGGTGTGCCCTGAGAAAGAGATATGTGCAGCTCCTATCGGGATTTGTCGGCACATTCGGGTGGTGTTGCTGGTTTAGTTTTACCCTGTCGAAATGTCTTGTTGTACCGGGATACCGAGTCTGATTGGAATGTCTCGGGAGGAGGTCTATTCCTTCATTGACCGTGAGAGCTTGTGATGGGCTAAGTTGGGACACCCCTGCAGGGATTTGAACTTTCGAAAGCCGTGCCTGCGGTTATGGGCAGATGGGAATTTGTTAATGTCCGGTTGTAGAAAACCTGAAGTTGACCTTAATTAAAATGCATCAACCGCGTGTGTAACCGTGATGGTCTCTTTCCGGCGGAGTCCGGGAAGTGAACACGGTGTTGGAGTTATGCTTGACGTAGGTTGTTTTAGGATCACTTCTTGATCATACTTTTATCGACCGTGCTTTGCCTTCTCTTCTCGCTCTCTTTTGCGTAGGTCAGCCACCATATATGTTAGTCGCTTGCTGCAGCTCCACCTCATACCTTTACCTTACCCATAAGCTTAAATAGTCTTGATCGCGAGGGTGCGAGATTGCTGAGTCCCCGTGGCTCACAGATACTTTCAAAACCAGCTTGCGGGTGCCGATTAGTCCGTGCAGATGACGCAACCAAGCTCAGGAGGAGCTCGATGGAGATCTTGTCCTTCGTGTTGTTCCGTTCTAGTAGATCAGTAGTGGAGCCCAGTTGGGGTCGATCGGGGACCTTGTCGCATTTGGGGTTCTTCTTTTATTTTGGTTCCGTAGTCGGACCTTGATTGTATCTGGTTGGTGTAATGCTTTATTCATGTAATTGTGTGAAGTGGCCATTGTAAGCCAACTATGTATCTTTTCCCCTATTGTATTACTTGGGTTGTGTGAAGATTACCTCACTTGCGACATTGCTTTCGATGCGGTTATGCCTCTAAGTCGTGCTTCGACACGTGGGAGATATAGCCACATCGAGGGCGTTACAAGTTGGTATCAGAGCCTTCCCCGACCTTAGGAGCCCCCACTGTTTGATTGTTTTTAGCAGCCGAGCTGTGTCTAGAAAAATGTTTTGAGTCATTTAGGAATTATATATCGGAGAGTTTAGGAATTCTTTTTACTCCCCAGTCCCTTCATCGCTCTGGTAAGGCATCCTGACATAGACTTTTGACTCTTCTCTTCTCAAATTTCATTAAAAAAATTAGGATCACGCGGGTATCTTGGAATCGTTCCGATGGTTTTGCGACGAGAACATTGTCTTGGTGCCTCCTGTCAGGGGTTTTGTGGCAGTGTCCCGGGGAGTTGAGCTCCGAGGTGTTGTCATCACAATTTTATCGTTGCAGTTCTGGAATACCTGAGTTTAGTACGCCGACATTGAAAATCTCTTTTATGCAGTTCGTTGGTGAGATAACCTCGACGCCACCCAGTACTAGGGCGGGAGTTCGGGAGTATCACCATAACTTGTATAACGGATGCTTTTCGAAGGTTGAGGTAGATGGTTTCTGAAGTTTTTCTTGGTTATGTGTTGAAGGATGGATACAACTGGATGTAGGATTTGCTAGTTTTGGGTGAGATATTATGCTTCCCCTGTATCCCCAACACCTGATTGCATAACCGGAAAGGTTCGGGAGTTTCATAGGTGGGAATTCAAGTAGCTCATAGGATATCTTTCCGACAGATGTATGATTTGAAATTGGGGTTCGACGTCTAGTGGTCTGCCTATTCACGGTCGGTTTTACAGTAGTCTCGTTGTGTCTTAAAGAGTCCTTGGCTATGCCGACTCGGGGACGCTTCGTATGTCATGTGCACTGCCTTGTACATGATGGTGTTGTACGATCGAGCCTGTGTAGGCCCCACCATGAAAACTTCGGACGAAATCTCTATCATATGTTTGTTCCGGCTTATTCTGCGAGCCAATCCATTGTTTTTGTTTTTGAGTTGTGGTATTCGAGTTGCTTCGATGTCAAGTGTTGATTCCATACCTTCCCCAAATGGTGTTCTCATACTCCGATGTGGATACCAATCCTTCTTGATAATCGAGATTGTCATGTAAATCCTGTTCAACCGGTGTGTTTCTCTTCAAGTGGATCCGATCATATCAACTTCCGCAAGATCAATTATCAGTTCTTCTCAACGGTGTTTGTTTCATCCGTCTCCAAGTTGCCTTTGTTTTTCCCGCCCTCCCTCCCTTGCTTTTCTTCGAGGACTCATATATATCAATCTAGTATCCTTTTATTCAGGTGAAGTCTTTTCATTCTTTTCTTTCAATGTTCTACCCGGTAGTTCACATGAAGATGCTCTTCTAGTTCGTCATCCCTCACTCATTTTTCTTCTCCGGTGGATTCAAGCCAAGCCTTGTGGATCATATCCTTTTTTTCCTCGTTTCAAATACCTTTTTCTTACCGGTGCACCTCTTTATCTTTCACCTCTCGCTATTCATGTGTTCCGGAGTGCTCAAGATATCTCGAAGATTCGTGTTTTCCACTCTGCATTCATTCAAGATCTTTTGAGGTTGTTATCTCATTCAAGTAATTTAATTCTACCGGTGCAATCTCTCTCTTTAAATCATTTCAACGGTGTTTCTTTTGAGTGGGCCCTAATCCACAGGTCTTTCCCAGGATCTTACCTGACTCTTCTAATTTTCCCGGCGTTACTCTCAAATTCTTTTCCAAGTTTGACGTAAGAATGAATTTTTTTTCATCAGTCATATGCTTTTCTCCAAGATCTTTCAAATTCTTTTCATCGTTGGCTCAACTTTTCCATTCTTCATTCTGGTGTGTCTAAATAATTCATGGTGATGTTCTCGTCGTCATTCTCGGATTTTGAAGACCGAAGAAGAGTTTCTCTTTAATCTTGCTCCATTCTCTTCTAGACTCATGGGTCTATCTTATTGCCATTCTCTCACCATTGTATTCATTTGTCAGTATTTCTCTTCACCCATCCGGAGCATTTCATGAGTTGTTTCCCATTCATTTCCTCCGAAGGCCATCGTTTCAAATACTATTCATTTTCATCTTTCAGCTCTCCTTCTCTAAATCTTACCGTGCGTCATCCAAGTATTCTCTTCCCAGCTCGGGATCTCTTCGTTTCACTTGTATCTAAATTCTCTCAAGCATCTTCGTTCATTTGCAAATTCTTCCCGGTGTTTCGTTATCTTTTATTCATTCATTTTCAATTCTTACGTTGGTTTGCTCAAGATTCTCTTCCATGGTGGTCATATCAATTCATTCGTTGTTTCAATCCTACCGGTGTTTCGTTGAAGACCTTCCCAAGTCTGATGTTATATCTCTCTTAATCTTTTCTACGAGAATAAGTAATATGCCAAATCCGTTGATTGTCATCAATTTAAATTGGTGAAGGATAAGCATAATGTAATTCGTATTCTTGTTTCATCCATATGTTAATATTTTCTCCCGGAGTTTGTTCACGATGATTAAATTCTTGGTTTCAAGTTGTAACATCCCAAATTTTCAATTTGGAATGTTATACACTAGATCATCATGCATAGCATATTTTTCATGCATTTTGGTTGATCCTAGAAATTTCACGCAGCTCAAGGACCCACGGAGAGAGTTGGAGATTTCGTTATTTTCATATTTGAGTTCTCTCAAATGTTGGAAAAGAGGATCATTTGATTTATATATTTCATCTTCAATTATTTTCCTATATCAAAAATGAGAGAGGGAATAATATGACTTTCCCAAAATTTAGGAAAAATGAAGATTTAATGAATAAGTCAAATTTGGTTTTTGCCGGAGTTTTGTTTGCATTTTATTTGGATAGGGAAAAGTGCGCGTTTTCAAAAAAATGCATTCTAGGTCCGGAGTAAAGTTCATTTTGTTCGACTCATTTTTAGGAGTCGGGGAAAATTTACCTTAGGAATTTTGGAGCCCATTTAGATTTTCTTTTCTGTGTTTTTCTGCGCGCGAAACCGTTTAAAAAAAGATCCAGCAGGCCAGCCGGGCCAAAGGCCCAGCCAGCCACCGCCCCAGCCTCCCGTGCGCCAGGCGCCAGGAGCAGGAGCGCCAGGCCGCCGCCTCCCCTCGCTCAAGCCGAGTCCTAAAAGGACTCTGGCCGGTTAGCCCCCCCCCTTTCCTTGTTTCGTTTTCCTTTTCCTACTCTATTTCTTGTCCCCTACCCCAAGAAACCCCCCCCCTCTAAACCCATCAAATCAAACCCCAAGCACCGCACCCCACCCCGCGCCCTAGCGCCGCCGCCGCACCTTGCCCACGCCACCCTCTAAACACATCAAATCAAAGCCGCAACAAGCAGCAACGCCGCCCCTCACCCACGCCACCGCCGCCGCCGCCCAACGCCGCCCTACGCCACGCCGCCGGAGCCCCTCGCCGGAGGTTGCCCCGCGTCTCTTTTCCTCGGATCATTTTCTTCTAATCGTTCCGAATTCTTTTCTTCCCTACCGATTCGTTTTCTTTCCGGTTCTTTTCTAAACCGTTCCGGTTTTCTAGATCGGTTTTTTGTTTCGGTTTTCTTTTTCTCCGAAAACCCTAGATCGGTTTTCGTTCTTCTTTCGGACCGTTCGTCTCAACGAATGTGATCACCGATTATCTCCGGTTTATGAACGTCCGTTCATTTAACCGTTCTTCGTTTTCTTTCTCGTCGGATTTATTCCGCGATCGTGATCTCAGATCCGATCTTCGTTCTAGTCTTTCTTCTCGCTCGTTTATCGGAATCAGGTGATTCAAGCGCCTGGAGTTTCGTTTCGAAACCGCCGTTCCGTCTAATCAACTTAAACAAGTTTTTGCCCCGGTAAAATTTGACCTAGTTTCAACTTGCTAGAACCGAGTTGTTTCTTCCGCCGTTTGTTTTACGTTTCTTTGTTCGGTTCGTTCTTTCTTTGCAACCGGAGTTCTTAAATTGAACTTTCTGGTTCGTTCTCTTGTTCATTAGATGAGTACTTATTGTGTGCTTGTTGTTTGTCTGCGATAGATCACCCGGATTGTGCCGCTTGTTACTTTGATTCCCTAGGTCTCACGGATCATCAGCAAGGCAAGTAACACTTTGATCATACCTTTTCTACAACCCAGTTTTATTGCATTAGATCAATCCTCTCACATTGCATGATTAGGATCTAATTAAATTATGGGATGGGAAGTAGATGAGGTAGTACCTATCACCTGTATTACTATGAAACCTTTGGGAGTTACTTCTACGTTTGCTTATTATGCCATGCTATGCTAGTAGACGTGGATTGGGTGAGTGATATCCATGACAGATGTGAGTTGATAATTTTAATGGTTTATCTAAGGTGGCAACTTAAACACACATCTGGGTGGATTGAGGCACCTGATGTCTATCAGGACTTGCCTGTTTTATTTTGGACCGCCACCCAGGCTCAAAGGGATCATAAGATATTTCATGCTAGAAACTTCCGTGTGCAGCCACAAGCCATTATGGGCTCTGGCATAGTTGACTAAGTTGTGCGAACTCTTACAGTGGTAGACTAGCAGATGTAGGGGATGTAGGTGTACCGGTCTACCCGATCGTAAGGTGCTAGCCCTTCTGAAAGGCTATGTCTCGGTCATCCGTCTTCTCAAACACCATGTAGTGCGAGAAATCAAACGGAGGCGATCGAGTCTTGTGGGGAAAAGTGCGCAAACCTCTGCAAAGTGTACAAACTAATCATGATTAGCCGTGTCCCCGGTTATGGACAACTTGAGTATCTAGTACTTGAATATCATGTGAATCTCATCATGTTACTTCTAATTAATGTTGTTGGGTTTTAATTGTTCACTTAATTGGGATCGGAATGCTGTCAACCATTCTCGATGTTTCACAACCACCATGATAGTTAAATAAATTTTATTCCTTTGCAGTAGGGAAAAACTGGCTTTACGCAAAAACTGTAACCATAGAGCTTTCCACCAGCCATATATGCATATAGTATAGCTGTTTCATTCCATTACTCTCTATGTGTTACATTGCCAGCATATTCCATGTGCTGGCCCGTTTTCGGGCTGCAACGTTAATGTTGCAGACTTTTCAGACGACGATTGAGGTGCTTTTAGGTCGTGGCCCTATACTCAGTGATGCCGCTGGAGTTGATGGACCCATTTATCTTCCGAGTCTTCCGCTGTTATCGACACTAGATGGCCTTAAGCCATTTTTATTGTAATAAGTTCTCTTTGAGACAACGATGTAATAAGTGTGTGATTGCCACTCTGCTATAAATCCTTCGATGTACTATGTGGTGTCAGCATTACTGATCCAGGGATGACACCCGAGCACAGTAGACTTGATCCATTCGGGTCGGGTCGCCACACAAGTGCTCATCTTTCTTTTCCCGGAGATCCAAGCTCTCACAATTATATCACCACGAAGCTCCATCTAAATCATCGCAAGGTTTCACCTTGTATTTTCAACTTCTCTTTCTTTCGTTTGATCATTCTTTTGTTTACCGGAGTTCTTCATGAAGGTTCTACATGATGGTTCATCAAGGATTTATATCCCTTCTCCAAGTGTTCATTGAGATTCTTTTCTAAGAGCTCAAGCATTCTTCATCTTGCTATCCGGAGTACAATTCTTTCTTCCGTATCATTGGAGGTGGTTTTACGTCATTCTTGATAATTTGAGTTCATGTTCCATGATTCACATGTTGTTAAGAATGAGGTATTTTAAATCCATCAATCTCTTCTTTGGAGTTATCTTGGGTTATATTTCACCTAAAGCCTTCCCTAAGGTTTCTTGCTAACTATGGTGCTTATAAATGACCCAAGTTCTTCATTTATCCTCCCGGAGAAATAAGTTTCTCGTCTCCTTGTTCATATCAATCCAATTCTTTTCCCCGTGGGTGGCAGGTTGTCACCTCATAATTTGAGATGTATCCCATAAGACCATATCAACTTTACTCTTTTCATTGTTGGTTTCCAACAACTCCGTGCGACCCTTCTCTTTAAGATGCTTTTCAAGCTCATCGGAGGTAGAAGATGTTGTTTTCTTCTCCGTTCTTTTGTTCCGTCAATACAACTTCTATTCTATCGTTCTGGAGGCATTGTGTTGTTGTTCTCTTCAACCCATCATCTTGTTTTGTCAAGATCATGTTCTTTTCATGCTTATCCATTTAACCGGAGTGTTGTGTCCTCTGCTCAAGTTTTTTTTCGCCTTTTCAAGTCTTCATCTCTTTTCAACCGAAGTGCTACCCGAATCGGTTCTTTCTCATTCCTCTTTCTTAACGGAGTGCTTTCAACTTTGTTCTTCTCCGTTGTTTTCTTTCTTTCATTTTGCTTAACCTTTTCAAGGTTCTTTGGTTTCACTCATTGGTCAAAGAAGCAACTTAGTTTTACCTCTTTTATTTCTCTTCCGGTTGCCCTCCGGTGCCATTCTAGATCTCGGGACGAGATCCTCTCGTAGTGGTGGAGTGTTGTAACGCCCCGAGACCGTTGCGCCAGGTGTCTTCCAGTTATTCGCTGGTGTTGCCTTGTCATTCGCTTGCGTGTTGCATCTTGTCATTGCATCATATGCATTGCATCATCATGTTTTCAAAACTTGCATCCGTCCGGGTTCTCCGAGTTCTCTCCATTGTCCGTTCTGAGCCCAACCACACTTGCACGCGCTCGCGACATGTCCGAGATAGTTTTTTATAAGTGGCCGGAAAATGTTCTCAGAATGGGATGAAAGTTGACGTGTGGTCTTGTTATAGTGTAGGTAGACCGCCTGCCAAGTTTCATCGCAATCGGAGTTCGTTTGACGCCCCAACGACTAACTATAGCGGCAATATAGCCGACCTAACGTCGGACGTTTTCGGTCTCCGGAAACAGTTGCCGGGCTGCACTCCTCTCCTCTCATCTCAGCCCAACCTCTTTTCATAACCCACTTGCAGCCCACCTAAACCCCTCCTCCGTTCCGGGCCGTCAGATCGCGATCGGAGGCTCCGAGACGCTCCTAAAACCCCCCCTAAACCCAAACCCTAGCCATCCCTTCCTATATATGGACAACCCTTCCAAATTTGGCAGCCTACCCCTTCCCCTACCTCCCTGCCGCCTCCCTCCTCAAATTTCACGCCCCAAACCATCAGCCGCCGCCTCCACCTTGTTTTCCGGCGCCGCCCAGCCGCACCCTGCCACTTGGCAAGCCGTGAGTGGCTGCACCGCCGCCAGCCGCCCACTGTGGCCTCTCCCGTGCCGCTACGCGTCCCTCCTGGCGTCCCGCGCCGCCGTGGCCCGCCCAGGCCCGGGGCAAGCCCGCGGAGCCCATCGGGGCCCGTCCCTGACCCCGCGCGCCGCAACCTTCGATCCAGATCGGGGGAGCCCCGATCTCCTCTCCCTGTCGACCCGCCGTCCGCCGCCGGCGACTGAGGGAGTCCTGGATTAGGGGGTGTTCGGGTAGCCGGACTATACCTTCAGCCGGACTCCTGGACTATGAAGATACAAGATTGAAGACTTTGTCCCGTGTCCGGATGGGACTTTCCTTGGCGTGGAAGGCAAGCTTGGCGATGCGTATATTCAAGATCTCCTACCATTTGTAACCGACTCCATGTAACCCTAACCCTATCCGGTGTCTATATAAACCGGAGGGTTGTAGTCCGTAGGATAGAATCAACTCCATACACAACAATCATACCATAGGCTAGCCTCTAGGGTTTAGCCTCCCTGATCTTGTGGTAGATCAACTCTTGTACTACCCATATCATCAATATTAATCAAGCAGGAGTAGGGTATTACCTCCATCGAGAGGGCCCGAACCTGGGTAAAAACATCGTGTCCCTTGTCTCCTGTTACCATCCGACCTTGACGCACAGTTCGGGACCCCCTACCCAAGATCCGCCGGTTTTGACACCGACATTGGTGCTTTCATTGGGAGTTCCTCTGTGTCGTCGCCTTCAGGCCCGATGGCTCCTTCGATCATCAACAACGATGCGGTCCAGGGTGAGACTTTTCTCCCCGGACAGATCTTCGTCTTCGGCGGCTTCGCTCTGCGGGCCAATTCGCTCGGCCACCTTGAGCAGACCGAAAGCTACGCCCCTGGCCATCAGGTCAGGTTTGGAAGCCTAAACTACACGGCCGACATCCGCGGGGACTTGATCTTCGACGGATTCGAGCCACAGCCAAGCGCGCTGCACTGTCTCGATGGGCATTATGTAGCTCTGCCGCCGAACAGCGCTTTGGAGGCCGCACGCGCACCAGTTCCGACCATTGATTCGGAGCCTACTGCGCCGATCAAGGATCAGCGGTTGGACGCTGCCTTAGGGGCTGCGATCTCAAAGGCGATCGAGCCGAACTCCAGCCCCGCACTCTGCACGACCCGTGACTCCGAGGATCCGGACTCTTCCCCGGACTCCGAACCCCCCGCGCCCCTGCCAATCGAATCCGATTGGGCACCGATAATGGAGTTCACCGCCGCAGACATCTTTCAGCATTCGCCCTTGGGCGACATCCTGAACTCTCTTAAGTCTCTCTCCTTATCAGGAGAGCCCTGGCCGAACTACGGTCAGTGAGGATGGGACGCGGACGATGAAGAAATTCAAAGCCCACCCACCACCCACTTTATAGCCACTGTCGACGATCTAACCGACATGCTTGACTTCGGCTCCGAAGACATCGACGGCATGGACGATGATGTAGGAGACGAACTGGAACCAGCACCTGTAGGGCGCTGGAAGGCCACCTCGTCATATGACATATATATGGTGGATACTCCAAAAGATGGAGATGGTGACGGAACAGTGGGGGATAACGCCCCCAAGAAACAGCCAAAGCGTCGGTGTTAGCGGCGCTGCTCTAAATCCCACCAAAGCAAAAACGGTGATTCCGGCACGGGAGATAATACTACCCCGGATAGCGCCGAAGAACACCCACCTCAGCAAGATTCGACACAGGAAGATGGAAAAGACAGCCCTCATGAGAGAGCGACAGACCGAGAGGTCGAGGACGATAACTATACGCCTCCCTCCGAGGACGAGGCAAGCCTGGATGACGACGAATTCGTCATACCATCAGACCCCGTCGAACAAGAGCATTTTAAACGCAGGCTTT
Organism: Triticum urartu; assembly: GCF_056163025.1. Taxonomy (NCBI): domain Eukaryota; kingdom Viridiplantae; phylum Streptophyta; class Magnoliopsida; order Poales; family Poaceae; genus Triticum; species Triticum urartu. The sequence continues at coordinate 188,974,669 of NC_141874.1, read as the reverse complement.
TAGCCACGGCAAGCAGCCTCAAGAAAAAGCAGCAACAGCTTAGAGCTGCCCAAGATTTGCTAGCTGACAGATGGACTGAAGTCTTTGCGGCCAAAGAGTATGAACTCGAAGGCCCCTCCAAGAGTTACCCGAAGCGCAGGCCGCTACCCCAATCAGAGGAGGAAGCACCTACATCACCAGCGCATGACATGGCAGACCGGCCACCTCGCGCCCGCGACAGAGAGGCCTCTCGGCCCTCCACCCAAGCCATGCCCCGACGCCGCTCAACTAAGGTACGGGAAAATGGGCCAGACCTGCGAGACATACTGGAGGATAAGGCAAGACAAGCAAGATCGATCTATGGATCGCGCAAGCGCCCTATGGCATGTGACAATGATCTTCACTCCGGATACAACAAATCCGGCCGGGCCGAACACAACAGACATAGCTCTTCTGAGCTGCGTCGTGATATAGCCCAGTACAGAGGCGCCGCACACCCGCTATGCTTCACAGATGAAGTAATGGATCATAAAATCCCAAAGGGTTTCAAAGCCGTAAACATCGAATCATATGATGGAACAACAGATCCCGCGGTATGGATTGAGGATTATCTCCTTCATATCCACATGGCCCGCGGTGATGATCTACACGCCATCAAATACCTCCCGCTCAAACTTAAAGGACCGGCTCGGCATTGGCTTAACAGCTTGCCAGCAGACTCAATCGGTTCTTGGGAGGACCTGGAAGCCGCATTCCTCGACAACTTCCAGGGCACTTACGTGCGACCACCGGATGCCGACGACTTAAGCCACATAATTCAGCAGCCAGAAGAATCGGCCAGACAATTCTGGACATGGTTCCTAACAAAGAAAAACCAGATAGTCGACTGTCCGGACGCAGAGGCCCTAGCAGCCTTCAAGCATAACATCCGCGACGAGTGGCTCGCCCGGCACCTGGGACAGGAAAAGCCGAAATCCATGGCAGCCCTCGCGACACTCATGACCCGCTTTTGCGCGGGAGAAGACAGTTGGCTAGCTCGCAGTAACAACTTATCAAAGAACCCTGGTAATTCGGATACCAAGGACAAAAGTGGCAGGACACGTCGGAATAAGCAAAGACGCCGCGTTAGCAGCGACAGCAATGAAGACACGGCAGTCAATGCCGGATTCAAAGGCTATAAATCCGGTCAGCGGAAAAAGCCATTCAAAAAGAATACTCAGGGCCCGTCCAGTTTGGATCGAATACTCGATCGCTTGTGCCAGATACATGGCACCCCCGAAAGGCCAGCCAATTACACTAACAGGGATTGTTGGGTGTTCAAGCAGGCAGGCAAGTTAAAGGCCGAAAACAGAGACAAGGGGCTGCACAGCGACAACGAGGAGGAGCCCAAGCCGCCGAACAACAATGGACAGAAGGGCTTTCCCCCACAAGTGCGGACGGTAAACATGATATACGCAACCCACATTCCCAAGCAGGAGCGGAAGCGTGCGCTACGGGATGTATACGCGATGGAGCCAGTCGCCCCAAAGTTCAACCCATGGTCCTCCTGCCCGATCACTTTTGATCGAAGGGACCATCCCACTAGCATCCGTCATGGCGGCTTCGCCGCATTGGTTCTCGACCCAATCATCGACGGATTTCATCTCACAAGAGTCCTAATGGATGGCGGCAGTAGCCTGAACCTGCTTTATCAGGATACAGTGCGGAAAATGGGCATAGATCCCTCAAGGATTAAGCCCACAAGAACGACCTTTAAAGGCGTTATACCAGGTGTAGAAGCCAACTGTACAGGCTCAGTAACACTTGACGTGGTCTTCGGATCCCCGGACAATTTCCAAAGCGAAGAATTAATCTTCGATATAGTCCCGTTTCGCAGCGGCTATCACGCCCTGCTCGAATGAACCGCATTTGCAAAATTCAATGCGGTGCCGCACTACGCATATCTCAAGCTCAAGATGCCAGGCCCTCGAGGAGTAATCACGGTCAACGGAAACACCGAACGCTCCCTCCGTACGGAGGAGCACACGGCGGCTCTCGCAGCGGAGGTACAAAGTAGCCTTCTCGGGTAATTCTCCAGTCCGGCCATCAAAAAGCCAGACACTGCCAAGCGTGCCCAGAGTAACCCACAGCAGGACCGCCTGGCACACTCTGAGCAAGCGTAGCAATGCGGCCCCAACCCCAGCTCTCGCGACATAACGAAACCAGTACCTCGCGTACATAACTACGCCCTTGAAATACCATGGGCACAGGGGAAGGGGCATAATAACGGCATGCCCAAAATACGGCTTAAAACAAACTAGGGGCTGCCGGATTCCTTTTTAATTTTTTCTTACTTTCAGGTCTCCATACTTCGGACGACCTGTTCGGCAATTCGACTGCCGCACAGACGATGCAAGCTCCAGGGAGGCAGACAAGCCATGCCGCATTATGGAACCCTCAGGTGGTCTCTGTTACGAGCGGTATACCTGTTTTAAATACAATTCCGCGGCCTGCCCCTAGTCAGGACACACTAAATAGTCCAATATCTTTTTGATAATAATACCACTTGTATCGTTCTGCTTTGACAGCAGCCTTTATATAAACAATGCATAGCCTTTGTCTATTTTCTGCATTACTCTCTTTTATATATGTTCACTAATGACATGTTGCACCCGTACACGGTGGTACGGCAAATACGCCAGGGGCTTCAGTACCCTTCAATATGGCGTGAGAAGTCCGTACACTTTCACAAGTGCGGCACCCCGAACTTATAGCACTATATGCATCGGCTCCGAATCATGATTTGGGTCAATAGTTGGGTTTGCCCGGCTCCTATGTTTTGGTGCCTTACGTTCCGCTATATCGGCTAAGGTAGCACTAGGAGAACCACTGTGATTGTGCCCCGGTTGAGCTGGGTTAAGCACCTCAGTGGAGAAAGCTAAAACTGACTGTCATGATGAGGCGAGAGACCGGTCGCTGTTCGAGAGGTTTTTCGAGTCCCTAAAGACTTATGCCGCTTCGAGCGAGGAGCCGGATTTTGTCCGGCCAAGGCGTGGATAGCGCCCCGAACTCGGTCTTCCGAACTAGGGGCTTCGCCGAAATTTAAAATTATAAAGTTCTATGGCTAAGTGAGAGTGTTCAAGAATTATAGTCCGATTGCCTGGTTCGTTGTGCTGAGCGCCTCCCTCGAAGGACCCAACTATGGGAAAAAGAGCGCTCAGGTTTATCCCGAACACCCCAGCACTAGTGGCATGGGGGCAGAAGCCGACGACTGGCCATCTCTCAATTTTTGATAAACAGCTGCATAGAAAATAATATTTTAAATTCAACAAGCATTGCTTAGCGCCTATGAACAAGTTTTCAGCGCATAGGATAAACACGAGCAAGTTCATTCAAAAATTACATCTTTAGTACATTCATCCGCCACAAGGCGGGCACCTGCAAGAACATCCTTATAGTAGTTCTCGGGCTTGCGATGCTCCTTCCCCGGCGGTGGCCCATCCCTCACAAGCTTCTCACCGTCCAGCTTACCCCAGTGCACCTTCGCACGGGCAAGGGCCCTACGGGCTCCTTTGATGCAGACGGACCGCTTGATGACCTCGAGCCTTGGACAGGCCTCCACCAGCCGCCGCACCAGCCTGAAGTAGCTCCCAGGCAGGGCCTCTCCGGGCCACAGCCGAACTATGAAGCCCTTCATGGCCTGTTCGGCCGCCTTGTGGAGCTCGACCAGCTGTTTCAGCTGGTCGCTCAAGGGCACAGGGTGTCCGGCCTCAGCATACTGAGACCAAAACACCTTCTCCGTCGAGCTGTCCTCTTCGGCTCGGTAGAATGCGGCGGCGTCGGATACACTGCGGGGAAGATCTGCGAATGCCCCTAGAGAGCTCCAGATTTGGGTAAGTAACAAGTAGTTCACTTTTATATTTCTGCTTTGCATGAAGAATGCCTTACCCGCTGCTATCTTCTTCATCTCCTCCAACTCTTGGAGGGCCTTTTGGGCTTCGGCCTTGGCAGACTTGGCAGTCTCAAGGGCCGCCCGAGCTCGGACGCTTGGGTCTTTGACTCAAGCTCCAAACTCTCATGTTTTTTCATGAGAGCCTGAAGCTCTTGCTGCACCTCCCCGACCTGAGCCCCAAGTTTCTCTCGCTCGGTGCGCTCCGCGGCCGTTTTCCTTTCGGCCTCGGTCAGCGCCTGCTTGAGGGTCGCCACCTCCGTCGTGGCCCCTACAATAAGCAGTACAATCCTGTTATTTTTTGCAATCACGCCTCTCTATAGGCACTTTTTCTGTAAGGTATTTCTTACCTTCTTTTTCCTTGAGCTGCCGCTTGGCCAGGCCGAGCTCTTGCTCGGTCCGCTCGAGGTCCTGTTTCAGGACACCCACCTCCGCTGTCAGTGTGGCGGTGGATAGCAGCGAAGCCTGCATACGCATATTGACTCCTTATTGTTAGACTCCTGCGAAATTTAATAGATCCTCTATTCGGCTTTTCTTTCCGAACGCCAAACAGAGCATCAGGGGCTACTCTCTATGCGTAATATTTTTACATATTTTTACTTACCTCGAAGCCTGTTAGAAGGCTAGCGCAAGCTTCAGTCAATCCTCTCTTGGCGGACTGAACCTTCCGGATCACCGTACTCATAATAGTATGGTGCTCCTCGTCGATGGAGGCGCCTTCAAGCACCTCCAGCAGATTGTCCGGCACCTCCGGTTGGACGGAGGCTGCCGGCTCAAAAGGCTTGCTCCTTTTAGAAGGAGTTCGCCTGCCGCGGTCCGGAATTGTTGAAGATTCCGGCACGGTGTCCGGCTCAAAGCCGGACTTGGAGCCCTGGGGGGTCTTGTCCCCTTTACTACTGGAGTCCGGGAGGTTGCCTTGCGGCTCCTCCAGGACCACCTCCTCCTGCCCCAGAGCTTGTCGCGACGCCACTTCAGCGTCGTCCGCAGTGCGGGGGGAGACAGCGGGCGGAACGGAGTTCACGTCCGATGAATCCAGGGAGCCGCTCGACGACTCGTTGAGTTCGGCCCGGGGCGGACTGCATAATTACATTCGACATTAGGGAAAGCTGTGCAACAAAGGAACATCATGAGTTACTCTGATATCCGAACTTACGATTTCGCCGGACGCTTGGCCCTGTCCGGCCACTCCTCTTCGTCCTCTTCGGCGTCGGGGGAGTAGTCCGGCGGAGGGGTCTTCCTCTTCCTAGACCCCTCGGCCTCCCCCGTTGGGGCGGCCTTCCTCTTCTTCCCCCCCCCCCCCCCCCCGCTGGAGGGGGAGAGGTTTCTTCTTCCTCCTCCTCGTTTTTACGGGAGGAGGGCGTCTCGGACTCGTCGGATGACGAGTCCGACACCACCACATTACGGGTACTCTTTCGAGTCCCCGTGGCCTTCTTCTTCTTGGCCTTCTTCTCCGGCACCACATAAGGTGCCGGGACCAGCAGCTTCACTAGGAGAGTAGGGGCTGGGTCTTCGGGCAAGGGAGCCGGACAGTTAATCGATCAGGACTGCACCTGCCAAGCCTGTCAAAGGTGAGGGAGTTTAGATCCCGCATAGAGTCAAACTATGAAGAAACTTAACATCCTGTAAAAGGTGAAAATAGCTTACCTCGCTGGCGTGACACCGCGAGCTGTATCCGCGGTCCTCGGAAGCGGATGTGGGAGCCTCGGCACCTTTGGTTAGCACCTTCCAGACGTCTTCATACGTCGTGTCGAAGAGCCGGTTAAGGGTTTGGTGCTGCGCCGGGTCGAACTCCCACAAATTAAAGCCCCGTTGTTGACACGGGAGGATCCGGCGGACGAGCATAACCTGGACTACATTGACAAGCTTGATCGGCTTGCTCACAAGGGACTGGATGCATGTCTGTAGTCCGGTCATCTCTTTTTCGTCGCCCCACGACAGGCCCGTCTCTTTCCAGGACATAAGCTGTAACGCCCCAAGACCGATGTGCCAGTTGTCGTCCAGTTATTCGCCGTCGTTGCCATGTCATTCACTTGCATGTTGCATCTTGTCATGTCATCATGTGCATTGCATCATCATGTTTTCAAAACTTGCATCAGTCCCGGTCTCCTCGTTCCGTCCGTTGTCCGTTCTGAGCCCAGACACACTTGCACGCGCCCGCGGCATGTCCGAAATATTATTTTATAAGTGGCCGGAAAATGTTCTCGGAATGGGATGAGAGTTGGCGTGCGGTCTTGTTATAGTGTTGGTAGACGGCCTGCCAAGTTTCATCGCATTCGGAGTTCGTTTGTTAGCCCAACCGTTAAACTATAGCGGCAGTATAGCCGGTCTTTTCGTCGGACGTTTTCGGTTTTCGGAAACAGTTGCCAGGCTGCACTCCTCTCCTCTCATCTCAGCCCAACCTCTCTTCACAGCCCACTAGCCCACCTATCTAACCCCCCTCCACTCCGGGTCATCCGATCGAGATCGAACGGCTCCGGAACGGACTAAAACCCCCAACCCTAGCTCCTCCTGCTATATATAGCAGCCCCCTTGCCATTTTTGGCCTTCTCCTTCCTCCTCCTCGAAATCCGCGCCCCCAATCATCAGCCAGCCGCCTCCCACCTCCTCTCCTCAATTTCCGGCGTCGGCCACCCCTGCATCGCCACTTGGCGCGCCCTGTGTGGTCAGCCGCCATCTGAGCGCCGCCCTCCACCAATCCTACGCAGCCACGTCGCCTCCCCGCGCCCCACATCGCCCCGCGCCGCCAGGCCCGCTCTAGGCCTGCCCGGGCCTCGATCTGGGCTCTGAGGCCCGCACCGCGCCATCCCTGCTCCCCGAGCTCCAGATCGGGAGAGGGAGATCCCGATCTGAGCTCCTCCGCCGCTCTGCCCCGTCTCCACGCCTCCCCGCCGGACTCCTTTGCCGCACCATCCGCCGGTGACCTCGACCCCAGGCCGGACCTCCCTTCGCCGCCCCGTGCCCTTCCCTTTCCCTCTCCTTCTCATCTCTCTCCCTCGCGCTGCAGGATCTGCCATGGCCGCCCGACCCCGAAGCCCATACGTCGACGCCGGTCACCTCTTGGGCGCGCCTCCACCGGATCTGGGACCCCTCGCCTGGATCTGCCCGTTCCCTACATCGCCGGCCGCGCGTGCCGTTGTTTCCCCGTGCGTCGCCCTCGCCGGAGCCGCGCTGTGCCGCCGCCGTCAGCCTACTTCGAGGAGACGAGCTTCGCGCCCGCTCGCGTTGACTCCCGCGTGGGTCGGATTCCTCTCCGCCGGCCCAGCCGCTCCCCTGTGCCGCGCAAGGCCCAACGCCGCTGGCCTCCTCTGCCAAGCCGGGCCGAGGCCCATGGTGAGGCCACCCCAGCGCCCGTCCTTTTTTACCTTTGTTGGGCTTCCTGTCCAGATTCAGCCCATTGGTGTTTTTTTTCAGGATCTATGAATTTGTCTATTTATCCTAAGACTGTAGTTTTACAGAAAAGACCCTCATGTTCATGCATATAATAACTCACAATTCGTGCATCGGTTTAAAATGATTTATATATGAAACTTGCTCAGAATTTTGTCTAGTTTAATAATATGTCACTTTCATCCATGTTTAAAATGTCTAAAATGATGTTTGTTTAAATTTGCTCCTATGCCATGTTAAAATGATTTATTTCATAACTAAATAACCATAGCTCCGTTTTTAACAAACTTTATATGTAAATGGGGTAGAATTTTGCATAGTTTAACATGGTGGCATCTCTTTGCATGTTTAACAACCCTAAAATTGTGTTTAGGGCAGAACAGTACCGAACCTAATATATGCATATGAGGAGTTTCCGGAAATTGTTGTTCGTTGTTTCCGGCCTCATTTAAACTTGACTAGATAGGTAGTTTTCTTTGCTTCACCATCTTGCCATGTTTAACAACATTTAATATTGTTGGGTACATAAACAAGACTGAACTTAATAAGTCACGTGGTGTTTTTTCAATATGCAACGGAGTTGCATATTGAGCTCCACTTAATTTGTAGTATTGCTTGTGCATTTTGCCATGCCATTTATCATTAAACCGGACATGCATCATACTTGTTTGCGCATCGTGCCATGATTATGTGATGTTTGTTCACCATGATTGTTTGCTTCTTTCTGGTGTTGCTTCTTCGGGTTGGTTCCGATAACGTCGTGTTGTGAGGATTCCTTCGACTACGTCCGTTTGTCTTCTTCATGGACTCGTTCTTCTTCCTTGCGGGATCTCAGGCAAGATGACCATACCCTCGAAATCACTTCTATCTTTGCTTGCTAGTTGCTCGCTCTTTTGCTCTGCCTATGCCGCGATACCTACCACTTGCTTATCATGCCTCCCACATTGTTGAACCAAGCCTCTAACCCACCTTGTCCTAGCAAACCGTTGTTTGGCTATGTTACCGCTTTGCTCAGCCCCTCTTATAGCGTTGTTAGTTGCAGGTGAAGATTGAAGTTTGTTCCCTGTTGGAACATGGAGATGTTGTTCCTTGTTGGAACATGTTTACTTGTTGGGATATCACTATATGTCTTATTTAATTAATGAATCTATATACTTGGTAAAGGGTGGAAGGCTCGGCCTTATGCCTGGTGTTTTGTTCCACTCTTGCCGCCCTAGTTTTCCGTCATATCGCTGTTATGTTCCCGGATTTTGCGTTCCTTACGCGGTTGGGTAATAATGGGAACCCCTTGACAGTTCGCCTTAAGTAAAGCTCTTCCAGCAATGCCCAACATTGCTTTTACCATTTGCCACCTAGCCTTTTCTTTTCCCTTGGGAGTCGCGCTCCTGAGGGTCATCATTATTTTACCCCCCCGGGCCAGTGCTCCTCTGAGTGTTGGTCCAACTGAGCGATGTCCGAGGCTACCAGGGGCAACTCTGGGCTGGCTTACCCGACGTCTTGCTCATCCGGTGTGCCCTGAGAACGAGATATGTGCAGCTCCTATTGGGATTTGTCGGCACATCTGGGTGGTGTTGCTGGTTTAGTTTTACCCTGTCGAAATGTCTTGTTGTACCGGGATACCGAGTCTGATTGGAATGTCTCGGGAGGAGGTCTATTCCTTCATTGACCGTGAGAGCTTGTGATGGGCTAAGTTGGGACACCCCTGCAGGGATTTGAACTTTTGAAAGCCGTGCCCGCGGTTATGGGCAGATGGGAATTTGTTAATGTCCGGTTGTAGAAAACCTGAAGTTGACCTTAATTAAAATGCATCAACCGCGTGTGTAACCGTGATGGTCTCTTTCCGGCGGAGTCCGGGAAGTGAACACGGTGTTGGAGTTATGCTTGACGTAGGTTGTTTTAGGATCACTTCTTGATCATACTTTTATCGACCGTGCTTTGCCTTCTCTTCTCGCTCTCTTTTGCGTAGGTTAGCCACCATATATGTTAGTCGCTTGCTGCAGCTCCACCTCATACCTTTACCTTACCCATAAGCTTAAATAGTCTTGATCGCGAGGGTGCGAGATTGCTGAGTCCCCGTGGCTCACAGATACTTCCAAAACCAGCTTGCGGGTGCCGATTAGTCCGTGCAGATGACGCAACCAAGCTCAGGAGGAGCTCGATGGAGATCTTGTCCTTCGTGTTGTTCCGTTCTAGTAGATCAGTAGTGGAGCCCAGTTGGGGTCGATCGGGGACCTTTGTCGCACTTGGGGTTCTTCTTTTATTTTGCTTCCGTAGTCGGACCTTGATTGTATTTGGATGATGTAATGCTTTATTCATGTAATTGTGTGAAGTGGCGATTGTAAGCCAACTATGTATCTCTTTCCCTTATGTATTACATGGGTTGTGTGAAGATTACCTCACTTGCGACATTGCTTTCAATGCGGTTATGCCTCTAAGTCGTGCTTCGACACGTGGGAGATATAGCCGCATCGAGGGCGTGATATAAGCCGCGTGGGGGGTCCGGATCGGAACTCGGGGGCTGCGATCCATTTCGGATCGCGCGGCTCGGTGATGTAAAACCACCATGATTGCCACCCCTTCAGAGTCTCCACAAAGGAGCCCTCGAGCCATAGGACGTTGGCCATCTTGCCCGCCATGGCGCCTCCGCAATCCGCCTGGCTGCCGCGCACCACCTTGGGCTTGACATTGAAGGTCTTGAGCCAGAGGCCGAAATGGGGGCGGATGTGGAGAAAAGCCTCGCACACGACGATAAACGCCGAGATGTTGAGGACGAAGTTCGGGGCCAAATCGTGGAAATCCCGGCCATAGTAGAACATGAGCCCCCGAACAAATGGGTGGAGTGGGAAACCCAGTCCGCGGAGGAAGTGGGGAAGGAATACTACCCTCTCATGGGGCCTTGGGGTGGGGAGAAGCTGCCCTTCCTCGGGAAGCCGGTGCGCGATGTCCTTGGACAAGTATCCGGCCTTCCTTAGCTTTTTGACATGGCCCTCCATAACGGAGGAGACCTTCCACTTGCCTCCCGCTCTGAACATTGCTGGAGAAGGTTGAGGTGGGAAGTGCGGGCTTGGGCGCTGGAGCTCGGGTGCGCAGAAGATGCATAGGCAAAGGAGGAATAAGGCGTAGGTAAAAAGGTGGATCCTTGTCCCCTTATATGGGCGGATGCGGTTGTGCGTCCCCACCTGCCTAGTAAAACTCGCTTGCCTCCCAAGCGCCGTGATAAGTGGCGCGGTTGGGTTACCCACGTCCATATTGATGAGAATCCCATAACAGGGGGGTACACGATCTCTGCTTTGACAAGACGTGCCAAGGAAACCGCCTCGCAAAACATGTTGAGGTGGAAAAGTGAAAACGATTCAAGCGAAGGACTTGGCTGTAGTGTAATGACGCACTACGGAATACGTCAGCAGATTTGATTTGTGTCAATATTATTCTCTATGGCAATATGTGGAAGCTTATTTTGCAGAGCCAGACACTACTCTTGGTGTTTACAATCTTCTATGAAGGACTTGGAGGAGGAACCCGCCTTGCAATGCCGAAGACAATTTGCGCGCCGGACTCGTCGTCATTGAAGCCTGGTTCAGGGGCTACTGAGAGAGTCCTGGATTAGGGGGTGTTCGGGTAGCCGGACTATACCTTCAGCCGGACTCCTGGACTATGAAGATACAAGATTGAAGACTTCGTCCCATGTCCGGATGGGACTTTCCTTGGCGTGGAAGGCAAGCTTGGCGATGCGGATATTCAAGATCTCCTACCATTTGTAACCGACTCCATGTAACCCTAACCCTATCCGGTGTCTATATAAACCGGAGGGTTGTAGTCCGTAGGACAGAATCAACTCCATACACAACAATCATACCATAGGCTAGCCTCTAGGGTTTAGCCTCCCTGATCTCGTGGTAGATCAACTCTTGTACTACCCATATCATCAATATTAATCAAGCAGGAGTAGGGTATTACCTCCATCGAGAGGGCCCGAACCTGGGTAAAAACATCGTGTCCCTTGTCTCCTGTTACCATCCGACCTTGACGCATAGTTCAGGACCCCCTACCCGAGATCCGCCGGTTTTGACACCGACAGCGACCAAGGCCGCCGGAGCACGCCCGCCGACGACCTCCTCCGCCACCCAGGTCTTGTCGTCCCTGCCGTTCGTCTCCTCCTCTCTTCCTTCTCCTCACCACGTCTTCCTCTCACCCCCAGTCAAACCGTTCTCCAGCAGGTAACCGCCACCGCCGCCATGGGAGTTCGCCGGCACCGGAGTTCCCTCGGCGCCGTCCTCAACCACCGCTGCTGGATCCGCCCGGAAGCGAAAGCCGCTGCCTCCGGATCCGTCGTCCTCCGCCGCCTCGCATCCGTTCCCGACCTCGTCTCTGGCTGTCCCACGCCCCTGGACCTCGTTGGAGTTGCGCTAGGCCGCCGTCGTCATCCTGCTTCGGGGACGAGCCCGAACTGCTCGACCCACTCCTTCGTTGACCGCGGCCACCTCCCCATGGGCCGATACCCAGCACAGGGCCCGGCCTGTGCCAAGTCGGCCTATTGCACCCGCTCCGTCCGCACCAGGCCAGATCTGCCAACCGGCCCAAGGCCCGCTGTGAGCAGATCCCCCAGCCCCTCCTCTCTGTTCAGCCCAGCAGTGCACCAGATTCAGCCCGTTGATGTTTTTTTCAGGATCTGTGAATTTGTCTATTTATCCCAGAGTTTGCAGTTTTACAGAAACCCCCCCCTAGTTTCATGCATTTAATAACTTCACAACCGTGCATTGGATCTAAATAAATTATATATGAAACTTGCTTAGAATTTTGTCTAGATTCATAATATCCAACTTTCATCTATGTTTGAAATGTTTAAAATGTTGTTTGATTAAATTTGCTCCTATGCCATGTTAAAATGCTTTAATTCATAACTAAATAACCGTAACTCCGAATTTAATAAACTTTATATGTAAATGGGGTAGAAAAATGCCTAGTTCAACATGGTGTACTTGTTTTGCATGCTTGACAACTCTAAAATTATGTTTAGGGAAGAACAGTACCAAACCTAATATATGCATATGAGGAGTTTCCGGAATTGTTGTTCGTTGTTTCCGGCCTCATTTAAACTTGACTAGATAGGTAGTTTTCATTTGCTTCACTCTCTTGCCATGCTAACAACATTTAATCTTGTTGGGTACATAAACGAGAGAGAACTAAATAAGTCATGTGGTGTTTTCTTCAATATGCCACTCCGTTGCATATTGAGCTCCACTTAATGTGTAGTGTTGTTTGTGCACTTTGCCATGCCATGATTCATTAAACCGGACGTGCATCATAATTGTTTGTGCATCATGCCAGGTCTATGTGTCGGTTGTTTACTATGTTGTTTGCTTCTTTCCAGTGTTGCTTCTTCGGGTTGGTTCCGGTAACGTCGTGTTTGTGAGGAACCGTTCGACTACGTCCGTTTTTCTTCTTCATGGACTCGTTCTTCTTCCTTGCGGGATTTCAGGCAAGATGACCATACCCTCGAAATCACTTCTATCTTTGCTTGCTAGTTGCTCGCTCTTTTGCTATGCCTATGCTGTGATACCTACCACTTGCTTATCATGCCTCCTATATTGTTGAACCAAACCTCTAACCCACCTTGTCCTAGCAAACCGTGGTTTGGCTATGTTACCGCTTTGCTCAGCCCCTCTTATAGCGTTGTTAGTTGCAGGTCAAGATTGAAGTCTGTTCCTTGTTGGAACATGGAGATGTCGTTCCTTGTTGGAACATGTTTTACTTGTTGGGATATCACAATATATCTTATTTAATTAATGCATCTATATACTTGGTAAAGGGTGGAAGGCTCGGCCTTATGCCTGGTGTTTTGTTCCACTCTTGCCGCCCTAGTTTTCCGTCATATCGGTGTTATGTTCCCGGATTTTGTGTTCCTTACGCGGTTGGGCTATTATGGGAACCCCTTGACAGTTCGCCTTGAGTAAAACTCCTCCAGCAATGCCCAACATTGGTTTTACCATTTGCCACCTAGCCTTTTTTTCCTTTCCCTTGGGAGTCGCGCTCCTGAGGGTCATCATTATTTTACCCCCCCCCCCCCCCGGGCCAGTGCTCCTCTGAGTTTTGGTCCAACTTGTCAGCCACCGGTGGCCACCAGGGGCAACTCTGGGCTGGCCTACCGGAAGTTTAGACAATCCGGTGTGCCCTGAGAAAGAGATATGTGCAGCTCCTATCGGGATTTGTCGGCACATTCAGGCGGTGTTGCTGGTTTAGTTTTACCCTGTCGAAATGTCTTGTAACCGGGATTCCGAGTCTGATCGGGTCTTCCCGCTAGGAGGTCTATTCCTTCGTTGACCGTGAGAGCTTGTGATGGGCTAAGTTGGGACACCCCTGCAGGGATTTGAACTTTCGAAAGCCGTGCCCGCGGTTATGGGCAGATGGGAATTTGTTAACGCCCGGTTGTAGAAAACCTGAAGTTGACCTTAATTAAAATGCATCAACCGCGTGTGTAACCGTGATGGTCTCTTTCCGGCGGAGTCGGGGAAGTGAACACGGTGTTGGAGTTATGCTTGACGTAGGTTGTTATAGGATCACTTCTTGATCATACTTTCTCGACCGTGCTTTGCCTTCTCTTCTCGCTCCCATTTGCGTATGTTAGCCACCATATTTGCTAGTCGCTTGCTGTAGCTCCACCTCATACCTTTTACCTTACCTATAAGCTTAAATAGTCTTGATCGCGAGGGTGCGAGATTGCTGAGTCCCCGTGACTCACAGATACTTCCAAAACCAGTTTGCAGGTGCCGATGAGTCCATGCAGATGACGCAACCAAGCTCAGGAGGAGCTCGATGAAGATCTTGTCCTTTGTGTTGTTTCGCTCTAGTTGATCAGTAGTGGAGCCCAGTTGGGGTCGATCGGGGACCTTGTCGCATTTGGGGTTCTTCTTTTATTTTGGTTCCGTAGTCGGACCTTGATTGTATCTGTTTGGTGTAATGATTTATTCATGTAATTGTGTGAAGTGGCGATTGTAAGCCAACTATGTATCTTTTCCCCTATTGTATTACTTGGGTTGTGTGAAGATTACCTCACTTGCGACATTGCTTTCGATGCGGTTATGCCTCTAAGTCGTGCTTCGACACGTGGGAGATATAGCCGCATCGAGGGCGTTACACACGCCCACCCCCTGGGCGCGCCCTCCACCCTCGTGGGCCCCTCGTGGCTCCCCTGACGTACTTCTTCCGCCTATATATCTCCATATACCCTAAAAACATCCAGGAACACAATAGATCGGGAGTTCCGCTGCCAGAAGCCTCCTTAGCCACCGAAAGCCAATCTAGACTCGTTCCAGCACCCTGCCGGAGGGGGAATCCCTCTCCGGTGACCATCTTCATCATCCCGGTACTCTCCATGACGAGGAGGGAGTAGTTCTCCCTCGGGGCTGAGGGTATGTACCAGTAGCTATGTGTTTGATCTCTCTCTCGTGTTCTTGAGATGATACGATCTTGATGTATCGCGAGCTTTGCTATTATATTTGGATCCTATGATGTCTCTCCCCCCTGTACTCTCTTGTAATGGATTGAGTTTCCCCTTTGAAGTTATCTTATCGGGAGTCTTTAAAGATTTGAGAACACTTGATGTATGTTTTGGTGATCAACTTGCGGGTTCCGCCCATGAACCTATGCATAGGGGTTGGCACACGTTTTTGTCGTGATTCTCCGGTAGAAACTTTGGGGCACTCGTTGAGGTTCTATGTGTTGGTTGAATAGATGGATCTGAGATTGTGTGATGCATATCGTATAATCATACCCACGGATACTTGAGGTGACATTGGAGTATCTAGGTGACATTAGGATTTTGGTTGATTTGTGTCTTAAGGTGTTATTCTAGTACAAACTCTAGGGCTGTTTGTGACACTTATAGGAATAGCCCAACGGATTGATTGGAAAGAATAACTTTGAGGTGGTTTCGTACCCTACCATAATCTCTTTGTTTGTTCTCCGCTATTAGTAACTTTGGAGTGACTCTTTGTTGCATGTTGAGGGATAGTTATGTGATCCAATTATGTTATTATTGTTGAGAGGACTTGCAATAGTGAAAGTATGAACCCTAAGCCTTATTACCTAGCATTGCAATACCGTTTACGCTCACTTT
The DNA here is from genome assembly GCF_056163025.1 of Triticum urartu. NCBI lineage: Eukaryota > Viridiplantae > Streptophyta > Magnoliopsida > Poales > Poaceae > Triticum > Triticum urartu. The sequence goes on along the minus strand of NC_141874.1, from coordinate 188,959,259 downwards.
TATCATTCATTACCTAGCTGTTTTTATATTTTCATATTACAAAAACTATTATCTACCATCCATATACCACTTGTATCACCATCTCTTCGCCGAACTAGTGCACCTATACAATTTACCATTGTATTGGGTGTGTTGGGGACACAATAGACTCTTTGTTATTTGGTTGCAGGGTTGCTTGAGAGAGACCATCTTCATCCTACGCCTCCTACGTATTGATAAACCTTAGGTCATCCACTTGAGGGAAATTTTCTACTGTCCTACAAACCTCTGCACTTGGAGACCCAACAACGTCTACAAGAAGAAGGTTGTGTAGTAGACATCAAGCTCTTTTCTGGTGCCGTTGCCGGGGAGGTGAGTGCTTGAAGGTATATCTTTAGATCTTGCAATCGGATCTTTTTGTTTCTTGTTTTAGCACTAGTTTAGTTTATAAAATAAAACTATAAAAAATGGAATTGAGTTTGTCTCATACGCTTCACCTTTTTAATATCTTTCGTGAGTATGATGGAAAGGAAAATTGTGCCAAAGTGTTAGAAGAAGAATGCATTAAAATGTTTGGCACTAAATATTTGAATGATGAGCATGATTGCAATGTTGTTAGTACGAATTCTTTGAATATCCATGATACTAATGATGATTGCACTAGTTATGATGTCTCCTATAAACATGGCAATTTTTGTGGAGTGCATTGGGTTTGTAAGTACACACCAAATAGGGAAGATAGATATTGCAAGAGGCATAAGTACTTAGAAACTAAATTGTTGCAAGAAAGGCTAGATGATTGTGCTGAAAAATTAAATTTTCTTGGCCATAATTGTGAGCTTTGTAATGAACGTGGTCATTTAACTATCCGATGCAAATTGTTTCATGATCTAATCGTGTCCAAACATTGTGATGACTTGATTTCCCTTGCACATCATAATGAACTTAGTTTTCTTATGGGTTACGAAGAAATGAAACGTATAACTAATTATCTTCCAGAATTTGCCTGTTATAAACTTCTTGGATTTGATCTAGAGGAAATTTATATGTATTGTGCGGTGAATTGTATTGAAAATCCTTATGTTGCCAACTACATAAAGAAAAGAAAACAAATAGAGGATGAAGAGAATACTAATGAAAGGGAAGAGACTTCACAATACCCTCCTATTATTTCTTATGATGAATCAGGTAACGAGGAGAAACCTCCTATTCAACCAATCTCATTAATAAGGAGCACCAAAAAGAGGATTGAACCCACACATGAGGTGGTGAAGAAGAAGAAAAGAAAAAGGAAGAGAGGTAAAAAGGTATCCCTCCCAAATAATGTTGCTCCTATTACTATTGTGCCTCATGAAAATAAAATTGTGGAAGATAATGATACTTCTTATGATCTTGAAGATCTTTTTGGCACTTGCTTGGAAGAATATGATAATTGCTATACTATTGGTGCTATCCATACTATTAATGATGAGAGTGATTATGCTTATGATATGAAAAGGCCCAAGCTTGGGGATGCTATGTTTGATGAAGATGATGTTTTTGAGAATATATTTGCTGCAATAAATGTTTGTCCTAAGCTTGGGGATGCTACGTTTAATGAAGATGATATTTTTAGTCTCCCAAGTTTTGATATGCAAATTTATAATGATGATAGCATGCCTCCTACTTATGATGATTATTGTGATGATACTTATGCTATAAAAAGTAGTGATTATATTTATAAAACTTGTCATGATTATGATTACCCCTTTTCTGAACATTACTCTTTTAATGTGGAAACAATTTATAGTATTCGAGTCTCTTATGATACTCTCACTATTCCGATTGAGAAGAATTTTGCGTATGTGGAGAGTAGTAAATTTTCTATGCTTGTAGATCATGAAAAGAATGCTTTAGGTGCTGGTTATATTGTTGAATTCATTCATGATTCTACTGAAAATTATTATGAGGGATGAATATATGCTTGTAGGAATTGCAATAATATCAAGTTTCCTCTCTATGTGCTTAAAGTTTTGAAGTTATGCTTGTTTTGCCTTCCTATGCTAGTTGATTATTGTTCCCATAAGTTGTTTGCTCACAAAATCCCTATGCATAGAAAGTGGGTTAGACTTAAATGTGCTAGTCATATTCTTCATGATGCTCACTTTATGTTTTAATTCTTATCTTTTATGTGAGCATCATTGAATTCATCATGCCTAGCTAGGGGCGTTAAACGATAGCGCTTGTTGGGAGGCAACCCAATTTTATTTTTGTTCCTTGATTTTTGCTCCTGTTTAGTAATAAATAATTCATCTATACTCTGTTTAGATGTGGTTTTATGCTTTTAATTAGTGTTTGTGCCAAGTAGAACCTTTGGGAAGACTTGGGGGAAGTCTTGGCGATCATGCTGTAAAAAACAGAAACTTTAGCGTTCACGAGAATTGCTGCCATTTTTATTTGGACAGTGATATTTAGTTAATTCTTTTTTAAGATTATTAATATATAAATTCCTCAGGTCCAGGAATCTATTTGATAATTTTATGAGTTCCAGAAGTATACGTTTGATCCAGATTACTACAGACTGTTCTGTTTTTGACAGATTCTGTTTTCCGTGTGTTGTTTGCATATTTTGATGAATCTATGGCTAGTAAAAGAGTTTATAAACCATAAAGAAGTTGTAATACAGTAGGTTTAACACCAATATAAATAAATAATGAGTTCATTACAATACTTATGATGGTGATTTGCTTTCTTATACTAACGGAGCTTACGAGTTTTCTGTTAAGTTTTGTGTTGTGAAGTTTTCAAGTTTTGGGCAAGGCATCGATGGACTATGGAATAAGGAGTGGAAAGAGCCTAATATTGGGGATGCCCAAGGCACCCCAAGGTAATATTCAAGGATAGCCAAGAGCCTAAGCTTGGGGATGCCCCGGAAGGCATCCCCTCTTTCGTCTTCGTTCATCGGTAACTTTACTTGGAGCTATATTTTTATTCACCGCATGATATGTGTTTTGCTTGGAGCGTCAATTTATTTTGTTAACATTTTCTTGCTGTTATTTAGAACAATGTTTTGCATCTTTTATTTCAATAAAAGTGGCATTGATAGCCTTTACTATGCCTATTTTAGAAGTCCACATGTTGCTGTTTGAAAACAGAAAGTTTACTGTTGTTGCAATAATTCCCTAGAAAAGTCAGAATGTGATAAAATGTTGAAACCTTTTGCATATTAAGATCTGATAAATTTAATACATTGTTAATTTTCTTTCATAATTTTTGGAGCTAGGGAAGTATGGATCTTGCTGCACTCTTTACAGACTGTCCTGTTTAGGCAGATTGCTGTTATGTTTGCATTGTTTGCATATGTTTGTCTCTTTAATGATTCTATTTGAGGATAGGACTATTAAATATGCAGAGGAATTTAGTATGAAATTTTGAATAATAATTTTAGTGATTTGCCACAGTAGAGTATGATAAGGTTTTTGCAATGGTTTATACTAACTTATCTCACGAGTCCTTGTTGAGTTTTGTGTGGATGAAGCTTTTGAGATTTAGGGAGACCGTTATATGAGAGGAATTAAGAAGACACAAAAGCTCAAGCTTGGGGATGCCCAAGGCACCCCAAGATGATATTTCAAGAATTCTCAAGCATCTAAGCTTGGGGATGCGCCGGTTGGCATCCCACCTTTCTTCTTCAACAACTATCGGTTAGTATCGGTTGATCCTAAGTTTTTGCTTCTTCACATGATGTTTGATATTCTTAGCGTCATTTTATTTTATTCAGTTGTTCTTGCTGTTTAAATAAAATACCAAGATCTGAAATTCTTAAATGTTAGAGAGTCTTCATGTAGTTGCATAATTATTCGACTACTCATTGATCTTCACTTATATCTTTCGGAGTAGTTTGTTGTCACTCTAGTGCTTCACTTATATCTTTTTAGAGCACGATGGTGGTTTTATTGTATAGAAATAGATGAACTCTCATGCTTCACTTATATTATTTTGAGAGTCTTTAGAACCGCATGGTAATTTTCTTTGGTTATGAATTTAGTCCTAATATGATGGGCATCCAAGAGGGATATAGTAAAAACTTTCATATAGAGTGCATTGAATACTATGAGAAGTTTGATACTTGATGATTGTTTTGAAATATGAGGATGGTAATATTAGAGTCATGCTAGTTGAGTAGTTTTGAATTTGAGAAATACTTGTGTTGAAGTTTGTGATTCCCGTAGCATGCACGTATGGTGAACCGTTATGTGATGAAGTCGGAGCATGATTTATTTATTGATTGTCCTCCTTATGAGTAGCGGTCGGGGACAAGCGATGGTCTTTTCCTACCAATCTATCCCCCTAGGAGCATGCGCGTAGTAATTTGTTTTGATAACTAATAGATTTTTTCAATAAGTATGTGAGTTCTTTATGACTAATGTTGAGTCCATGGATTATACGCACTCTCACCCTTCCATCATTGCTAGCCTCTCTAGTACCGCGCAATTTTCACCGGTACCTTACACCCACCATATACCTTCCTCAAAACAGCCACCATACCTACCTATTATGGCATTTCCATAGCCATTCCGAGATATATTGCCATGCAACTTTCCACCGTTCCGTTTATTATGACACGCTTCATCATTGTCATATTGCTTTGCATGATCATGTAGTTGACATTGTATTTGTGGCAAAGCCACCGTTCATAATTCTTTCCTACATGTCACTCATGACTCATTGCACATCCCGGTACACCGCCGGAGGCATTCATATAGAGTCATATCTTGTTCTAAGTATCGAGTTGTAAGAAAATAAAAGTGTGATGATCATCATTATTAGAGCATTGTCCTAGTGAGGAAAGGATGATGGAGACTATGATTCCCCCACAAGTCGGGATGAGACTCCGGACGAAAAAAAATAAAATAAAAGAGGCCAAAGAAGCCCAAATAAAAAAAGAGAAAAGAGGCCATAAAAAGAGAAAAGGCCCAAATAAAAAAATAAAAAAATGAGAGAAAAAGAGAGAAGGGGCAATGCTACTATCCTTTTACCACACTTGTGCTTCAAAGTAGCACCATGATCTTCATGATTGAGAGTCTCCTATGTTGTCACTTTCATATACTAGTGGGAATCTTTCATTATAGAACTTGGCTTGTATATTCCAATGATGGGCTTCCTCAAAATGCCCTAAGTCTTCATGAGCAAGCAAGTTGGATGCACACCCACTTAGTTTCTTTTTGAGCTTTCATACACTTATAGCTCTAGTGCATCCGTTGCATGGCAATCCCTACTCACTCACATTGATATCTATTGATGGGCATATCCATAGCCCATTGATACGCCAAGTTGATGTGAGACTATCTTATCCTTTTTATCTTCTCCACAACCACCATTCTATTCCACCTATAGTGCTATGTCCATGGCTCACGCTCATATATCGCGTGAAGATTGAAAAAGTTTTGAGACATCAAAAGTATGAAACAATTGCTTGGCTTGTCATCGGGGTTGTGCATGATTTAAATATTTTGTGTGGTGAAGATGGAGCATAGTCAGACTATATGATTTTGTAGGGATAGCTTTCTTTGGCCATGTTATTTTGAGAAGACATGATTGCTTTGTTAGTATGCTTGAAGTATTATTATTTTTATGTCAATATTAAACTTTTGTCTTGAATCTTATGGATCTGAATATCCTTGCCACAATAAAGAGAACTACATGGATAAATATGTTAGGTAGCATTCCACATCAAAAATTCTGTTTTTATCATTTACCTACTCGAGGACGAGCAGGAATTAAGCTTGGGGATGCTGATACGTCTCCAATGTATCTATAATTTTTTATTGTTCCAAACTATTATATTATAAACTTTGGATGTTTGTGGGCTTTATTATACACTTTTATATTATTTTTGGGACTAACCTATTAACCTAGAGCCCAGTGCCAGTTTCTGTTTTCCCTTGTTTTAGAGTATCACAGAAAAGGAAAATCAAACGGAGTCCAATTGACCTGAAACTTCACGGAACTTATTTTTGGAAGGAAAGCAACCCGGGAGACTTGGCATCCACGTAAGGGAAGCAACGAGGAGGCCGTGAGGCAGGGGGCGCGCCCACCCCCCTGGGCGCGCCCTCCACCCTCGTGGGCCCCTCGTGGCTCCCCTGACGTACTTCTTCCGCCTATATATCTCCATATACCCTAAAAACATCTGGAAACACAATAGATCAGGAGTTCCGCCGCCAGAAGCCTCCGTAGCCACCGAAAGCCAATCTAGACCCGTTTCGGCACCCTGCCGGAGGGGGAATCCCTCTCCGGTGGCCATCTTCATCATCCCGGTGCTCTCCATGAGGAGGAGGGAGTAGTTGTCCCTCGGGGCTGAGGGTATGTACCAGTAGCTATGTGTTTGATCTCTCTCTCTCTCTTTCGTGTTCTTGAGATGATACGATCTTGATGTATCGCGAGCTTTGCTATTATATTTGGATCCTCTGATGTTTCTTCCCCCCTCTACTCTCTTGTAATGGATTGAGTTTCCCCTTTGAAGTTATCTTATCAGATTGAGTCTTTAAAGATTTGAGAACACTTGATGTATGTTTTGGTCATCAACTTGCGGGTTCCGCCCATGAACCTATGCATAGGGGTTGGCACATGTTTTCGTCGTGATTCTCCGGTAGATACTTTGGGGCACTCTTTGAGGTTCTATGTGTTGGTTGAATAGATGAACCTGAGATTGTGTGATGCATATCTTATAATCATACCCACGGATACTTGAGGTGACATTGGAGTATCTAGGTGACATTAGGGTTTTGGTTGATTTGTGTCTTAAGGTGTTATTCTAGTACGAACTCTAGGGCTGTTTGTGACACTTATAGGAATAGCCCAACGGATTGATTGGAAAGAATAACTTTGAGGTGGTTTCATATCCTACCATAATCTCTTCGTTTGTTCTCCGCTATTAGTGACTTTGGAGTGACTCTTTGTTGCATGTTGATGGATAGTTATGTGATCCAATTATGTTATTATTGTTGAGAGGACTTGCACTAGTGAAAGTATGAACCCTAGGCCTTATTACCTAGCATTGCAATACCGTCTACACTCACTTTTATCATTCGTTACCTTGCTGTTTTTATATTTTCAGATTACAAAAACTATTATCTACCATCCATATACCACTTGTATCACCATCTCTTCGCCGAACTAGTGCACCTATACAATTTACCATTGTATTGGGTGTGTTGGGGACACAATAGACTCTTTGTTATTTGGTTGCTGGGTTGCTTGAGAGAGACCATCTTCATCCTACGCCTCCTACGGATTGATAAACCTTAGGTCATCCACTTGAGGGAAATTTGGTACTGTCCTACAAACATCTGCACTTGGAGGCCCAACAACGTCTACAAGAAGAAGGTTGTGTAGTAGACATCAACTAGCAATCCGGCCTCCGTCTCAGTCCCGATCAAGTGGTGGCTTTCGTGCCGCGCGTACATAACTATGCACTTAAAATTCCATGGCCATTGACGGAGGCACAGACAATTTGTGATCCATGGCACGACTCAACCGACATCGGATACACACATAATTTTACTTTTACTTGTTTTCCTTTTAGTTCTCAATCCCACAGGCCCCATCGGGGGGTTTGGTCATCGGTCCTCTTGTAGGATAAATACACCAAGACGGCGAGAAGCGCGGACATATGGGGAACTTTTTAGGTGATTCCGCTAACGATAACTCTACCTATTTTCCAGGACCCATATGCATCTCTCCCTGGTTTCGGCATGTTAAATAGCCTATTGCTTATTGCACTATTTGTATCAATGCGCCTTGACATACTAATTACATTACAATGAAAACAGTGTGTAGCTGGAGCTTTAGGACCCCAGCTATTTACCTTTAAGTCTTTTTTGTTTTCTTTCTCTCTTTTCTTTTTTAGATTCCCTGTGGATAACCCCATCAGGTAGAACCCGTACACTTTGGTATGTTTGACGTTTGCCGGGGGCTTTATATCACCTTACACTACGACAACAAAAGTCTGAACACTTTCTATAAGTATAGTTCGGCACCCCGAATTTAGCATTATATGCATTGGCTCCGAATCATGTCTTTGGTCAATAGTTGGGTTGGCCGGCTCCTGTGCTTGCTACCCTACATTCCGCTACATCGGCTAGGGTAGTAAAGGGAGAACTACTGCGATTGTGTCTTGGTCTAAACCGGATGAGCACCTCAGTAGAGAAAGTCGAAAACTGAGTGTCATGATGCGGCGAGAGCTGGTCAGCTGTTCAGAGGTCTCAAATCGTTGGAGATTTTTCCGCATTTCGCGAAGGATTGGTACTTCCCGACCAGACGCTGACAGCACTTTGGTTCGTATACCAGGGGTTGTGCCTATGTTTTATTATAAAACTCCTATGGCTAAGTGAGGGCATTCAAGCCGTATAGTCTGGTTGCCTGGTTCGTTGCGCTAAACAACTCCTTCAAGGACCATATAATTGGATCAAGATTGTTTAGATTCCATCCCGAACACCTCCGTATTACCTACGCGAGGGCTGAAGCCAACGACTGGTTAACCCTCAGATTTCATAAAACACGGCCGCACAGGAGGAAACAATCAAAACATAATAAAAATTATCACAAAGCGGATTTGTTGTCATCATACAAGACAGAATACGAGTGTATTCACTCAAAAAAAATGTCCTGCCCGCACTGCATGGCTACAATACGAGACCCCTCGAGGACATCCGCAAAATAGCGCTCGGGTGTACGGTGCTCCTTGCCCTTCGGCGGCCCCTTGGTCAGCTTGATGGCGTCCATTTTCGCCCACCACATCTTGCAGCGAGCAAAGGCCATCCAGGCATCTTCAATACAGACCGACCGCTTTACGACCTCAAGTCACGGGCAGGCACTAACAAGCTGCTTCACAAGCCCGAAGTAGCTGCTGGGTACCGGCACGGCAGGCCGTAGCCGGACTATCAGGTCCCTCATGGCCAGCTCGGCTGCCTTGTGCAGCTCGACCAACTGTTTCAGCTGGTCGCTGAAGGATACTGGATGTTCTGGTCCAAGATATTGAGACCAGAACAGCTTCTCTGTCGAACTCCCTTCCTCGGCTCGATAGAATTCAGCAACATCGGATACGCTGCGTGGCAAATCCGTAGACGCCCCTGTGGAGCACCAAATTTGGGTAAGCAACAGGAGTGCTCCCTTCATCAACTTGCTTTGCATAATGAAAAACTTACCCGCCGCAATCTTCTTAGCCGCCTGGAGTTCCTAAAGAGCGCTCTGGGCTTCGGCTCGAGCCTCTTGTGTGCTCTGGAGAGCTTTGGCAAGTTCAAACGTCTGCGTCTTAGAATCACGCTCCAGGGACTCGTACTTCTTTACGGCATCCTGAAGCTCTTGCTGCCCCTCGCTGACCCGGGCCTCATGCTTTTCGCGTGCAGCGCGTTCCTTGGACGCTTTGTCCTCAGCCTCGGCTAATGCCTTCTTGAGGGCTACCACCTCGGTCGTGGCCCCTAGCATAGTCCATGACACTTTAGTCAGCACGAAGTATTCATCCTTCCTAACATACACGCACAGGTTACTGCATACCTTTGCTGTCCTCCAGCTGCGTCTTCACAAGACTGAGCTCTTCCTCGGCGCGCTCCAGGCTCCGCCTCAGTTTGGAGACCTCCGCAGTATGAGCGGCAGCAGCCAGCAGCGACGCCTGCTTATTCACATAGACATCATATGTTAGACTCCTGCGAAACTTGTTTTGATCCTTTGTTCGGCTTTTCTTTCCGAACACCAAACAGAGCATCAGGGGCTACTGTCTACGCTGTGATATTATTTCTACAATTATTATTACCTCAAAGCCTGTTAAAAGGCTAGTGCAGGCTTCGGTCAGTCCACTTTTGGCAGACTGAGCCTTTTGGATCATCGTACCCATGAAGGCACGATGCTCATCTACAATGGAAGCGTCTCGCAATGCTTCCAGTAGATCATCTGGTGCCTCTGGTCAGACAGAGGTCACCAGCGTAATAGGCACACCCCCTCCTTTCGGGGAAGGCCATTCGCTAGACTCCGGAGCCGTACAGGTCTCCGGAATGATATCCGGCTGAGGGCCGAATGGAACTCGACCCCCACCATCAGTCCCCATGGGGGTTTCTTCCCCCATGTGTCTGGCGGCCGTGGAGTCACCCTTGGACGCCGCCCCGATGATCTCCGGAGCCTCCCCTTTGTTGGGGAAGGCCCTTTGGGACACCACCTCATCATCACTCTTGGGTGAGGCAGAGTGAGCAGGCGGCGGCGACATGCTAGCCATCTCCTTTGAGTCTAGCGAGCCCTCTGTCGAGGACTGGGAGAACCGTCGCGGGCCTGACTGCAATAGCATAAATTAAACTTATTAATATTGCAAAGTGTAAGGGCCGAACATTTGGATGAGCATAAGGTCTTGGGTACTTACGAAGCGGCCCGAGGCTTGGTCCGGGGCATTCGTTTCGGACTGCTATCGACATCCCACGCGGAGTTATCCATGAGGGAGCCCTTCCCCCTCTTGGTTCCTTCGCCTCCAGGTTTGTGGAGGCCACCCTTTTCTTCCTTCCCCCCCTCAGGGGGGAGTTGTCTTCCTCCTCCTCCTCGTCGCCGTCTTCGGCGACCAAAGGGTCAGTCTCATCTTCAGACGACAGTTCCGAACAACCCTTTCGACGAAGGCCACTCCTGGTCCCCTTGGCTGCCTTTTTGGTCTTCTTCTCTAACACGTCATAAGGCGCCCAGAACAACATCTTCGTTGGGAGTGGGGTCTCTTCGTATTCAGGTAGCGGAGCTGGACAGTTAATCCGCCTCGCTATGTCGACCCAGGCCTAAGGAAAAAATTGATAGGAGAGCTTAGACTTCTTTCTCACAATACGCTAGTAAAGGTTATGCCTTGAGAGCGTGAAAAAACTTACCGAATTAGCTTGGCGCTTTGAGCTAAGCCCACGATCCTCGGTTGTAGGCGGTGGAGTCTCGCCGACCTTGAAGAGCACTTTCCAGATATACTCGTGCGTTGTGCCGAAGAGCTCTAGCAGCGTCTCGTGCTTGGCCGGATCGAATTCCCATAAATAACAAGTCCGGCGTTGGCACAGGAGGATCCAGCGGATGAGCATAACCTGGATCACATTGACAAGCTTAATCTTTCTGGATATCATGTTCTGGACGCACGTCTGGAGCCCTGTCAGCTCACCCGGAGCACCCCAGGTTAGGCCCTTCTCTTGCCAGGAGGTGAGCCGCATCGAAACTCCGGATCGGAATTGGGGGGCCGCCGTCCAGTTAGTGTCATGCGGCTCGGTGATGTAGAACCACCCTGATTGCCACCCCTTCACCGTCTCCACGAAAGAACCTTCGAGCCAGGTGACGTTGGGCATCTTACCCAACATGGCTCCTCCGCACTCTGCCTATTGGCCTCTCACCACCTTTGGCTTCACATTAAAGGTCTTTAGCCATAGGCCGAAGTGAGGTGGAATGCGGAGAAAGGCCTCGCACACGACTATAAATGCCGAGATGTTGAGGATAAAGTTAGGGGCTAGATCATGGAATTCTAGCCCATAATAAAACATCAATCCGCGGACAAACCGGTGGAGAGGGAATCCCAGCCCGCGGACAAAATGCATGAGGAACACCACTCTCTCATGAGGCTCGGGGTGGGGACGATATGTCCCTCGGCCGGGAGTCCGTGAACGATCTCCTTGGCCAGGTATCCGGCCTCTCGGAGCTCCTCTATATTTTCCCTCTTAACGGAGGAGGTCATCCACTTGCCGCCGGCTCCGGATACGGACATGGTTGGGTGCTGGTTTGAATGAGGACTTGGGCGTTGGAGCTTGAGGACGGAGAGGCGGGAGGAAAGCATGGGGGAAGAAAGGGGAATATATCCTTATAAGGGCAGTGAATATCGAACGCCCACCCACATTTGCCTTAAAATTCTCCTGCTCCCAAGGCTGTGTAAACGGCACGGTTGGGTTACCCACACCCGTATTGATGAGAATCCCATGATAAGGGGACATGATCTCTGCTTTGACAAGACGTGCCAATGACAACCGCGTCTCGAAACGTGGGGCGAAAACGGTTCGAAATTATAATCGCACAGGCGTGACGTCACATTACTAAAGTTGTCAGCGGATGGGACTCGTGTGTTATTATATTCTCTCTACGGTTGTGTTCGGTGTGTGTTACAGGTCCGGACACAATCAATTTGTTTGAAGACTATTCGGGAGTTCGAAAGGAGGAACCCGCCTTGCAATGCCGAAGACAGCACTACGCGCCAAATACCTTATCATTGAAGTCAGGTTCAGGGGCTACTGAGGGAGTCCTGGACTAAGGGGTCCTCGGGCGTCCGGCCTGTTATCTATGGGCTGGACTGATGGGCTGTGAAGATATGAAGCCCGAAGACGGTGCCCGTGTCCGGATGGGACTCTCCTTGGCATGGAAGGCAAGCTTGGCGAACAACTATGAAGATTCCATATTATGTAACTGACTCTATGTAACCCTAGATCCCCCCGGTGTCTATATAAACCGGAGGACTTAGTCCGAAGGGGGGATACTCAATACCGTAGTTATACAGGCTAGACTTCTAGGGTTTAGCTATTACGATCTCATGGTAGATCAACTCTTCTAACACTCATATTCATCAAGGTCAATCAAGCAGGAAGTAGGGTATTACCTCCATAGAGAGGGCCCGAACCTGGGTAAACATCGTGTCCCCTGTCTCCTGTTACCATCAACCTTAGACGCACAGTTCGGGACCCCCTACCCGAGATCCGCCGGTTTTGACACCGACATCCACCTGCCCCGAAAGGCCCTATGGCCTGAATATAGAGGGAACCAGCCCCTAGGTGGGCTGGGTGCCAACTCCCCCTAGGGCCCATGCGCCTAGGGTTGGGGGAAACCCTAGAGGGGGCGCCCCCCACCTTGCTTGGGGGGCAAGCCTCCCCTTGGCCGCCCCCCCTCTAGATGCATCTAGGGAGGCGGCCCCCTCTCCCTTGCCCCTATATATAGTGGGGGGAGGGCAGCCATACCCTTCCCCTGGCGCAGCCCTCCCCCTCCCCAACACCTCCTCCTCCGTCACGCTTGGTGAAGCTGTGCCGGAGAACCACGAGCTCCATTACCACCACGCTGTCGTGCTGTCGGAGTTCTCCCTCAACTTCTCCTCTCCCCTTGTTGGATAAAGAAGGAGCAGACGTCCCCGGGCTGTACGTGTGTTGAACGCAGAGGCGCCGTTGTTCGACGCTTAGATCGGAATCGACCGCGATCTGAATCGCTGCGTGTACGACTCCACCAACCGTGTTTTTGCAATGCTTCCGCTTAGAGATCTTCAAGGGTATGAAGATGCACTCCCTCTCTCTCGTTGCTAGCATCTCCTAGATTGATCTTGGTGACATGTAGGAATTTTTTTTGAATTATTGCTATGTTCCCCAAGAATTTATATCCTACTCATGCTTGCACTCAATGTTGGTTAACCTCAATGCATGTTTATGACCATTGTCGCTCTCTACTTGGTCGCTCCTCAATATTTTTGCTAGCCTTCACTTGTACTAAGCGGGAATACTGCTAGTGCATCCACTTCCTTAAACCCAAAGTTGTTCCATATGAGTCCACCATACCTACCTATATGCGATATTTACCTGCCATTCCAAGTAAATTTGCATGTGCCAAACCCTAAACCTTCAAATAATAATCGATTTTGTATGCCCGAATCGCTCATGTAGCGACTGGGGGCTGTCAGTATCTTCCATGCTAGGTGGGTTATTCTCACGATGAGTGTTTATTCACTTGTCATTCATGAGAATGTGGCTAGTAATCGGGATGCCCAGTTCCATGCTCAAAATCAAATTAAAATATAATAATAAAACAAAACTCCCCCAGGGCTCTTGTTGGTATGGACGGTACCCATGGATTCGACTAGCCGTGGAGTGTGATTGTTGGTGGAGGGGGAGTAAAAACTTTACCATTTTGTTTGGGAACTGCCTATAATGTATCTAGCATGGAAGATAGTGAGATATCTTGGTTGTTATGTTGACAATGAAAGCATACCGCTCAAAATTATATTCATCTTTGTTTTAAAAGCTTCGAGCTCTAGCACCTCTGTAAATCCCTGCTTCCCTCTGTGAAGGACCTATATATTTACTTTTATTGTTGGGTCATCATCTTCTCATTAAAGCACCAGCTGGAGAGCACCAGTGTCATTTATATGCTTTGTTTTTAATTGATGTTGAGTATGAGTGTGACTAGATTTCTTTTACCATGAATTATAATGTCTACTCAGTCCTTGATCTTCACGGGTGCTCTGCATTTATGTTTTGCGATCCCAGAAAGAGCTAGCGAGATGTCATTTTGTCATATTATATCATGATTGTTTTGAAAAAGTGTTCTCACCCGAGGTTTATTATTATCGCTCGCTAGTTGATTATGCCATTGCCATGAGTAAATGTGAGACCTAAATGTTATTGTGAATATGGTTAGTCCATAATCTTTGCTGAAAACCTGATTATTGGCTAGACATATTTGCAATAATAAGATCAAACCGAATTTGTAAAAGTTTTTCTTTGTCATTTTCAGTTTGTCAACTGAACTGCTTGAGGACAAGCAATTGGTTAAGCTCGGGGGAGTTGATACGTCTCCATCGTATCTACTTTTTGAAACTCTTTTGTCCTTGTTTTGGACTCTAATTTGCATGATTTGAATGGAACTAACCCTAACTGACGATGTTTTCAGCAGAATTATCATGGTGTTATTTTTGTGCAGAAATCAAAGTTCTCGAATTGACCTAAAAATTTACGGAGAATTTTTGTGGAATATATAAAAATACTGGCACAAGAAGTTACCAGAGGGGGGCCACCTAGAGGCCACAATCCCTGGGGCACGCCCACCCCCTTGGGGCGTGCCCTGCAGGCTTGTGCCCCGCCGGGACCTCCTCCGACCCTAAATCCAACTCTATAAGTACCTATTCAGAGAGAAAATAATCAGAGAGAATGATTCATCATGTTTTACGATACGGAGCCGCCGCCGCCTCCTGTTCTTCATCGGGAGGGATGGTCTGGAGTCCATTCAAGGCTCCGGAGAGGGTGATTCGTCGCCATCATCACCAACCTTCCTCCATCATTAATTTCATGATTCTCACCGTCGGGAGTGCGTAATTTCATTGTAGGCTTGCTGAATGGTGATGGGTTGGATGAGATTTATCATGTAATCGAGTTAGTTTTGTTAGGGTTTGATCCCTAGTATGCACTATGTTCTGAGATTGATGTTGTTATGACTTTGCTATGCTTAATGCTTGTCACTACGACCTGAGTGCCATGATTTCAGATCTAAACCTATTATATTTTCATAAATATATTTGTGTTTTTTATCCTATCTTGCAAGTTACAGTCACCTACTAGGCTACTATGTGTTATGATCCGGCAACCCCGGATGACAGTAGTCGGGACACTTCCCGGTGATGACCGTAGTTTGAGGAGTTCATATATTCACTAAGTGCTAATGCTTTGGTCCGGTTCTCTTTTAAAAGGAGGCCTTAATATCCCTTAGTTCCCATTAGGACCCCGCTGCCATGGGAGGGTAGGACAAAAGATGTCATGCAAGTTCTTTTCAATAAGCACATATTACTATATACGGAATAAATGCCTATATTATATTAATGAATTGGAGCTAGTTCTGTGTCACCCTATGTTATAACTGTTGCATGAGGAATCGCATCCGACATAATTATCCATCACTGATCCATTGCCTACGAGTTTTTCACATATAAACATGGCACTTTTATAAAAGTGTATCAAATGTAAAAATATGTTTGTGTAGTATAAAAAATGTTAAGTGTCATTCCAAAATATGTATGTGACATCTTCAAGAAATATTCAAGCGCCTAAACAAATTTGCAACATTTAAAAACATATTTATACAATGTAAAAAAGTCTGTGTCAATTAGAAAAAATATTCCGCATCACTAAAAAAGTTCAACCTGCATTTGAAAAATGTTAAATATGTATTTGTTCAAAACAAGCATTTGCCATAAATGTACATCATGTATTTAAAAAATGTTCAACGTGTATCAATAAAATGTACTACATTTATATTAAAAAAAATAGTGTGTATTGAACTTATATACACATGTGTTCAAGAAAGGAGAAAAAGAAAAAAAGAAAAAAATGATTTTGAAATGTAGAAAACCCAAAACACCGAACAAAACCAATGAAGAAACAAAGAAAAAAAGTAAGTCGATAAGGAAAACATAGAGCGAGAAAAGTATATGAGCAAGAGACACTAGAATACTGGGTCGGCCCACTCCCTTGTGTCTAGTGGAAGACCGAGTTACGACTCGTAACATGTGAGAAATAGCCTTAACATTGGTACTCGAATTATTTCTGGATTTATTTCACGCTTTTGGCGATATTTTTTCATTGGGAGGAGACGCCCCCATCGACTGCGAGACGCCTGTGAGGAGGGGGATGTATCTGGTGCAACAGGGCAATTGGTGCTACCGATGCACCCGTCCCCGTTGCACATTAAAAAATATTTGAAAAAATCCGGGAAAATTTTAATGCATTGACACAACATCAATGTATGTTGTCGCAAAAATTGAAATCAAAATTTGAAACATTGCTCGAGATATAAAAATGACAAATTTGACACCGAATAGTACATCACACAACCTGGGCTTCAGTTTTGGCCCATTAGCACACTGATGCCAAATTTGTCATTTTTGTATCTCAATCAATATTTTGAATTTTTATGACAATATACATTGATGTTGTGTAAATCCACTAAAATTTTCCTGGACTTTTTTAAACATTTTTTAATTTGCAACGGGGTCCGGTGGAGCGGTAGCACCAATTGCCCCGGTGCATCAGATACGTTCCCTAGGGACTTCGTAAAATCTCAAAATGTTATGTCAGTTCAGTCTCTCGAAGGTGCTCATATGAATAGGATGTGTGTGAGCATTCATATGGATGAGTGTATGCTCGTGTATATGAACGACTTTAATTATACAGTGTTAAAAAAATCAGGTCAGAAATAGCCTTGGCGGTGAAAACCCCCTACCGGGAGCAAAGAAAACAACCTAGAAATAGCCCTAGCGGTGAAAAACCCTGTTTGTTGCCAAATATGCCTTACGCGTACAACGTGAACCCCTCCCTCGAGTTTTTTTTTGACGGGTCGTCCTATTTTTTGATGTTTGAAGTTTTGTCGTTTTTTTATCCCTTCTTTGTTCAATTTTCCCACTTTTTTGTCTCATTTCCTTCTTCATCCTTTAAAAAACCGTGACAGTTTAAAATTTTCATAAAATATTAAAAACAGTCATGAATTTGATTTCTAAATTTTATTTTATTTTTCAAAAGTTCAAACTTTTTTCAAATTTGAAAAAATAAATCAAGAATAATTTTTCACATTGATGAACATTTAAAAAATTATGCAATTTTTAAAAATTCATAAATAATTTTAAAATTCATGAAACCTTTCATACCCATGAATTTTTTTAAACCCATGATTTTTTTATTTTATGAACATTTTCAAAACCACAAAACAAAAACCCAGGCTTGCAGCAAAGCTATTTCTTGTGCTATTTTTGCTTTTTCATCGCTAGTAAGTTCCACTCACTCACTCGCTCGCTCCTTGTGCTATTTTTGACGGAAGAGCTCATGTTCATCTATGCGCAAAAAAAAAAAGAAAGAAAGAGAGCTCATGTTCATCGCAATCGCAATCGCGCATCTTATGTTGTAGCTCAGCCGGCCCACTTGAATGGTTCCGACTAAATTTTCTCTTCTTCATTTTTTGATTTTCGCCACATACGGGGAGAGCCACTAGTTAACGAGCGCTCTTTAGGCAACCTCGCAACGATCAGCGTCACTTGGCGCGTTCTCAGCCATTCGCCACGTGTCGCGTTCTGAGTGCTCCCTCTGGATTTTTTTTCGCACGCGTTTTCGGCTATTTAAACGGTTTTTGGGTTTTTTTCGGCGTTTTGGTTTTCCACGGGTCTTCCTTAGCTTTTCGACAAAAAATAACTTTTCAAAAAAAAAATTGCACAAAAAAACGCATTTTCTTTTTTTTTTTCTTTCGCGAGAGTCACGACCGTGCCTCTTGGAAACGAAAAAAAACGCGTTTTTTGTTTTTATTTTTTCTTTCACGAGAGTCACGGTTTTTTGCTTCCGTGAGAGGCGCGGTTGTGCTTTCGCGAGAGTCACGGCCATGCCTCTCAAAAACGAAAAAACGCGTATTCTATTTTTTTTCCTTTCGTGAGAGTCATGGTTTTGCTTCCGCGAGACGCACGGTTGTGCTTTCGCGAGAGTCACGGCCGTGCCTTTTGGAAACGGAAAAAACATGTTTTCTGTTTTTTTCCTTTCGCGAGAGTCATGATTTTGCTTCCGCGAGAGGCACGGGTGTGCTTTCGCGAGAGTCACGGCCGTGCCTTCTCGGAAACGAAAAAACGCGTTTTTTTCCTTTTTCTTTTCTTCCGCAAGACTCACGGTTGTAATTTCGCGAGAGGCATGGGCGTGCCTCTTTCGGAAAGGGAAAAACCAGTGCTTCCGGTTCGGTTTTTCCGTCTGGTTTTTTCGGTCGGTTTTTTTCATGACAAAAAAGTTCGTCAAAACCTATCAACATGGGATCTAGTTTTGAAGTTCTTGATACGAAGAAACCAATGATGAAAGCGGTTTGAGGTTTGGACGCACGGTTTGAGAGATGAAACGTTTTAAATAAACGGATCTATGAAAAAAGGGAAAACTCCCCGGTTGCGACAAGTGGCGCGCTGCATGTGCGCCACTTGTCACAATCTGAAGAGTTGGAGTGATCTTTGCAACGAGTACTCCTCAACTAATGATTTTAACGCGAGTACTATAGTAAGGCGCTTCTTGGGCCGGCAATGTTTGGTTTCTTGGCCACTTTTTTATTGTATGATCGTCGTCAAGAATTTGGTGGCTGATATGGGAGAGTAACTAATTAAGGAGTACTCCTTCGGGAGCCATCGCAAAGATAACTTTGGTGGGCTGGGCAGACGCCGCCACTTGCCGTGCTTTGGATGCTCCCTCCATTTTTTATGCGTTTTTGGCTTTTACATGTTTTTTTCCAGGGGGGTTTCACCTTTCTGGTATCTTCCTACTTAGGTTTTAGACCCAAAAAGTTTTAAAAAAGTTTTTTTCGAGAAAAAACACGCTTTCTTTTCCTTCCGTGAGATGCGTAGAATGACTTCTCCTGGAGGCATGAATTTGTTTATACGAGAGGCACAGATTTGCTTTCATGAGAGACACGACCGTGCCTCTTAAACACGGAAAAAAATTTCTTTCTTTTATCCTTCCACAAGAGACATGGATTTACTTCTCAGGGAGGCATGGATTTGCTTACGCGAGAGGCACGGGCGCGCCTCTCGGGAAACCTTTTTTTTCAGTTTTGCTAAAGCACGTCGAGATGTGTCATAAGCATTGCATATCTAAGTCGTATAGCGTTGATTTTACGCAGAGATTCGTGTGGGAAATTCCCTCCCCCTCCTTTTCCCCTTTTTCTTTTTATGCTTGATTAAGCTACTTATATGTGCAATAACTATGACATATCTAGACGTGCCTTAAACACATCTTTTTTTTCTACGACGAGAGGTACACATTTACTTCTTGTGAAGGCACAAATTTGCTTCCACGAGAGGCACGGTCATGCCTCTCGAAAAAGGAAAAAAAAATCTTCGATGAGAGACATAGTTTAATTCTTGTGGAGGCGCAGATTTGCTTCCATTAAAGGCACGGTCATACCTCTCGAAAAGGGGGGAAATGTGCTCCCAGTTCGGATTTTTTCGTGAAAAAAGTTCGTCGAAACCTATCAACATTGGATCTAGTTTTGAAGGTCTCGCCACGAGGAATTTAACAGTGAAAACATATTGAGATTTGACGCACGGTTCGATAGGTAAAATGTTTTGAATAAACGAATCTACGAAAAAAGATAAAACTCCTAGATTGCGACAAGTGGAAGACATGCAGTCTGACACTTGTCGCAACATGAGAAGGTGACATTGATCTTAATTAGTGATTTCGTTCATATGGTGCAAGTTAGGGAAATTAGGGCCCATCCGGAGCTATTTGATTAGTACAAGTTCATCATTCAAAATATGAGAAGAGGTAGAAGAAACTAGAGACTTCACATGAGTAGCTTGAAGTTCCTCATTTGATTTAGAGAGTTTGATGAGTTCCCCTTTGACACTCTTGTAACCAAGGTCAAGGTGCTCAAAATTCTATTTAAGTTGATCATGAGAAACTTCAACCTCTTCTTTAGAGGATCCTACATCTCTTATAGTTTCAAGAGCATAAAGAAGATTATGTTCAAGTTTTTCGTTATGTTCTTGCTCTTCATGAAGTAAACCATTACACTTCCTAGAATTGGAAATAAGATCTTAAAACATCACATAAATGTTCTTATTAACCCCATGAAGAGCTTTATCAATTCCACCAATTTCTTGACTCATATCATCATCATATTCATCATTATCACTACTAGGAATAGATGATACCTCGGTAATAGCTCTTGCCATGAGGCACCTGTGAACATTGGAGGTTGATAATAATTCTTTTGGAAGGGAAGATTCTTCATCTTCAAGAGTAGGATGTTCATGTCCATCATCTTGACACTCATAGCATTTTCTCTCCAACATGGTGATTTCCTTCTTTGCCCTTGTAGCAAATTCTCCATTAATGATGCGTGCACTATTTTTCCTTATTTCTTCTACATTATTAGAGGAAATAGAAGCATATAGGTCATGATAACGAGGAATATCAACCATATCATCACAAAAAATATACAAGGAATATCTCTATATTATATGCATGAACTAACAACACAATAATGCATATCATTTTTCTATATGTGATCAAGTTCATAGAATCTACAACATTAGCATTTATACGTGAAAGATCATCAATGTTTATCACAACATCATCATAACATATGATATTTCCACTCACCATGTCATTACCAAGGGACAAGCCATATGATGGTGAGGTGGAAGAAGTTGGAACATCCAAGCACCCGAAGGAGGAAGCAACATGGAGTTCTTCATGATTTGAAGATATGGAGAACTCCTCACTTAACACCCCAAAAGATAATTTACCACATCAAGATTGAACCCACCATATATTTCTTTTAGTTTGGTCCACATCTCATGGGCCATCACACAAGTCATGATTGACTCAAACACCTTGAGGGAAACAGATCAAATTATGGCATTCTTAGAACCACACCCACAAAGCATATCATCATTTTTCCTCAATAGTTGGAAAAAGTTCATCCTTTCAAGGAGAATACCCTACAAGAACAATTCACACAAAGTTTGGACCCATGGCTCAGAAATGATAAAGCATGAAAATTTTCCAGAAGTGATAGTTTGTGCCACTGCAGTATACCACTAGTTGACATCTTTACTCTCCAAGTGGTGAAGCCAACAAAGGAGAAACCTGGCTCTGATGCCAATTGAAAGGACCGATATGACGGCTAGAGGGGGTGAATAGGCATTTTGAAACATTTACGGATCTCCTAATGCATAATTAAACTAAATGGATACTTTTCAAACACAAAAAGTAAATATGATAGGCTCAACTAAGTGCACCAACAACGTATGCAAAACAATATAGATACTTAAGGAAACTAGAAGTAAAAACAATATCACAAGATATGAAAACGTAGGGGCACCTAAGCAATTCAAACTAGTACAAGATATATCAATATGAGCTAGGATGAATTGTGGAAAGTGAAGGGTGTGGGAATAACCACAGGTGAGTCGGGGACGCAAATTTATGCCAAAGTTTACACTCGTGAGAGTGCTAATATTCGAGGGAGCGATGTTGAGGCCAAAGCTCTGGAATGCCACCAAGTGGCTCACCATATTTTCCCTTTCGAGTCACCTCCACGGACGAGCCTCGATTCACTCATGGTTGGTATTGAAGGCCACCACCACGCCTTTATAAATTTCTCCGGAGCACACCATAAGAAAGGAAGCTTCCAAAGGTACCTTGAACACCTAGGCCACTTCATACCCTTACCTGGAGCATGCCAGAAAAAGAAGCTTCTGGGGGAACCTCAACCACCTATGCCTCTTCACAAACTTCTCAAAGATATCACTAGACCATCTAGGAGGCGAAAGCCTCAAAGTAATAAACTCACGGGCTCTCACTCGAACAAATCGATTCGGGGAGCTCAAACCAATGCAACAAATGCAAAGCAAGGTCAAGCGACAAATTCCCAACACACTCTCTCAATCTCACAAGATGCAACTCAAGAAAGTAGGAGATTGAAGATATATGATACAATGGAGGGAATCAACAAATAACTACAAGATCCATACACAAATCCCTCTTCACATAGAGGGGATGTAGGAGTTTGAGAGAGGTGGTTTGTGGCTCAAAGTAATAAACTCACGGGCTCTCACTAGAACAAATCGATGTAGGGAAGAAGGGACCTTTTATAGCCAACCCCTAAAACTAGCCGCTGTGGCTCCAACAGACACTTCCTGGACACCCGGTGCCCATGAGGGTCAAGACCTCGTGCCCATGGGGTCCACGTATCGACGACCTCAAAACCCCATGCCCATGGGGTACCCAGAAATAGCCCAAAGCAGGAAACTTAAATATACATAACTGTGGCATACAAACTCCAGTTTCGATGATCTTGGGCTTGTTTTAAAGCTCTGGACAAGCTCAAGGTCCTCATGTAGAGAACCACCCAAGATCAACAAGAAATAATGATGCAAAACATGCAAAGGTTTGAGATCTCTACATGTGATGTATTCAAGCTACTCGCCCTAAAGTCCCTCTTGATAGTATGACTATCAAACCTACAATCTCGTCTCCCTCGAAGCACCATGAGACCGGTAAAACTAGGAAAACCTAGCTAAGGTATACATTTGCCTTGCGTATTCCACTTCAGCTTGATGATGGCTTTAATACTTGCGTCAAGTTGGACACCTTTTCTTGACCACGAACACTTGGTGAAGATATATGAATTGCTTTCCCATATTGCAACGAGGGAAGCCTTCACTTAAGAACATCTTCACATGTACAAAAGCACAATGTGGACCACAATCTTCAAAGAATATAACCTCCGGCCTCTCATCTTACACTTGGAACTTCTCAAACTCGATGACCATCACCACTTGATGTCATCCTCACATAGGCTACTCGAAATCTTTCTTTTGATGCAAGACTATGAGAAATACCTAACAGACAAAGACACAACAAACACATAGCACATGTTAGTGCACAAAACACAATTCACAATTACTTACCATACCACTAGCTAGATCACATGATCCCATGCGGTATTGTTTGTGCTTGTGTGTTAATCATCCAGATATAATCTTCGAGCTTCATCTTGGTCAACCAACATCTATACTTCATGGTCCATATTGGTTTCTTAAAATCCATAAAGAACTCTTCATTTTACGTCATTTCTTCAAGACTAGGTCACCAATGACTCTTTCATGACCATATCAAGATTCACCATGAACATCATATTGGTCATCATTTGCTTTTTAAATGCCCATCACAAACTCTTGAGTGGCACAATGAATTCTTCACTCTATTTTCTTGCTTCAAAACATGATCAATCAAAACTCAGCACATGAGCTCATCATGATCTTCTTTTGATGATACCATAGCTTGAATTCTTCTCTTTAATTATACTCTCAAGACCTTGATTTTTATAAGCCCAAATGTGCAACCTTTGAGATCCTCCAGTGAACTCCACCTTCAAACATATTTGGGTAGACACTGAAATCAATCTTGATGGCTTCATTAGATACATCCAAAAACAAACTAGTATCCTTAGTAGGCAAGAGACCCTGAGAGTCAAACCCTAGGCCCCGTGTGCAAGGGGTGAGAGACCCCGTGCGCACGAGGTATCTAGAGATTGTAACACTCGATCCCATGTGCACGGGGAACAGGAAGCCCATGCGTACGGGGTGTCCAAAGAGAATACCATGAGGAATTCTTCGAGACGCTTTTGATGGAACTCTTCCCAAATAATTCCGACAAGCTTCATACATCACCGTGGAACATTTCTTCATATAATATACAATGCCCTTGATGCTCCATAGGAATTGTCATTCAACACCAAAGCTTAGAGAAAATCTTCGTCTTTATCCTAATCATCCTTAAGACACCATCTATGTTGTATTGTTTCAAATATATCTCAGTGAAAGCATTAGACCATAGAGATGGTCATGAATTACCAAAACAACACATAGGGACTACATGCCCTTTCTCCAGGTGTCATATCCTTGTCACCGAGCATCACTGCTATACTGAGCAATGAGAGCCCATTGCCTCGGTAGATCCACAATCCCTAGCGTGCAAAAAAGTTGAAGTCGCCACTCGGGTGTAGCGTGATGATAAACTGGTTGTTTGGATTGGTGAAAAATCCGGCCCTCTACTAAGTTTCCTAGCAAAATTGAAGTGATACGTTATGTCATCGATATTCGGATTCCTCTGGTTGATGTAGCGGGCGAGGAGTCTAGCAGTGGCCCTCCCCCATCAGTTCCCTACTCTGGCTCAAGCACCACAAAGATACTCGACATTCATATCGACGCCCCGCCCACAAGATCCTCCTGCTGCCCTACAAGACTGCCCTTGCTCAATACATGCATAAGCATGCGCCACCAAGCTACTTCGGGTGGGTAGGAGCCTTATCGACGCCCCCTTGATCGCGCCTATCGCCAACAGACAACATCAGACGAGTGTGCACTGAGATTGGAACGATACTAAGATGAAAACCAAATAGAGAATTATCAAAAACAGAAGATCAATTTCCAGACCTAGGGCGCGCAATTTATAAAGGTCATCCAGGGGTTCTTTTCTTCACGTCGTCAATATTCAAAGGGAGACCTAGTAAAGCAGGACGGATCGTAAATGTTGCACACTTGGAGACACAGATTGTTCGAAGACTCTTGACACTCATGTGCATGATCAGGAAGGCTTGACATGATCACCCGTGTTTCGCGTAAACCCTAACCCTAGCGCGTAGCCAGACGGCGTTGTTCCCAATCGAAGTACTTTGCCGATCCAATTACCAGAAAATCGGTTGAGGCGTTGCTTTCCCTGGCGTCCACCCCATACGAAGATCCAACCAAAAACACTTTTACACATGCAGTGCAGTACTGTACTCCTGAGCTATCATCTCCAGTGATTTGTAAAGCCATAAACACGTACGTCCTCTATTGGGAAGCGCGGATCGATCACTCACTGAAGAGAGCTAGCTACACACCGCAGCCACCGAAAGTAAAGAACAGAGAGCAGAGCCATGACCCGCAAAAAAAGAAAGAGAAAAGAGAGCAGAGCCATAAGCACAACTGCACAAGCACGAGCACGAGCACCACCTTCGGCGCTGCTGCGTCGGCTTCGCTGCGTGGCTCGTTGTCTACCTCGCGCCCCACCCCAGTACCCCACCAAGCCTTCATGAGACCAAACGTGGTTACAATAAAAACTAAAAAATAGAAATGCAACAAACTACCATCTGGCTTGGTTGCTCTTAACAATAAATAAAAACTTTTACAACGAGGTCAGAAATAATTCAGAGCCTGACTACAAGCACAGCCTGGGATTCGATGCCGGCGGCTGTGAGCATGTGCCGAGCGAAGCTAAAGGAAAAGGGCTCAATGGTAGGTGGTATATGCATATCCATCAGCTACGGATGCTGCCTACCCTTAGCTAGAAAGGTCCGCGAAATATCCGTATATGCAAAAAGTTTCACTTAAATCCATATATTTGCGTACTCAGTGGTAGTCGGTGACTCTCGCGTGGAAACGCTCAGGTTAAATATGAAGCAAATCGCGCTGGAGAGAGGGGACATCGACTCGGGAGTTGGGGAGCGGCGGTGCGTGTAGGGCACCCTGTCCACAAACGCGCACTTGATTGCAGGTACGCATGATTCCATATGATGCGCCGCACGCCCTGGGTGTCCTACATTCACGCCCATCGGCGCAGATAGACAACAACAACCGGGCAGCAGCGGCCCATAACTTTTAGCCATTATTTCTTCTAACAGTGTCATTCTAGAGCACGCGATTTTACTAGTACCGTATTTTTGTTTTGACAATGACAATCTCTCCATCTCAGCTAAAATATTTGGCGGGCATCGGTGAGATCTGCCACTATTAGTCTAGTATGAGTTGCGCTCACTGCTTCCTTACGCCTCCGTAAATAAAGATTGATGTCAACATAGCCCGATAAGGCGATCGAGCGGTGGTACACATGGCCGTGTCAAACGCAAATTGGGACTCACTTCATGATCACCAAGCTGCATCAAACAGCAGAATAAATGAAGAATCTCAAAGCGCACGCGCATGCAGGACCAAGTTACTTGCCAATCGAATTGGCAGAAGAATCTTCTTCGGTTGAGACGTTTTTTATCGAGGAAAATTCTTCGGTTGAGACGTTGCTTTCTGGCCTCCACTCCCATCATCCTACTTTTAAAGCCATTAACACCCACTGGAGAGAGTAGCTAGCGCGCCACTGCACGCACACCCACCAGTCACACAGAGCACAGTACAGAGAGCAGAGCCATGAACAAGGAGAAGCACCACACGTACGAGAACCACCTCCGGCGCTGCTGCAATGGCTTCGCGGCATGCCTCCTGGCGCTGGTCGTCGTCGTAGCATTCATCGCGCTCGTCGTCTACCTTGCGCTCCGCCCCACCAAGCCTTCCTTCTACTTGCAGGACCTGCAGCTCCACTCCATCAACCTCGGGGACCCCTCCCTCTCTGCCACCGCGCAGGTCACGCTCGCCTCCCGCAACCCCAATGACCGCGTCGGCATCTTCTACAGGCGCCTCGACGTCTTCGTCACCTACCGCGACGAGCCCGTCACCGTGCCGATCTCCCTGCCGCCCATGTACCAGGGCCACCGGGACGTCACCATTTGGTCGCCCGTGCTGTCCGGGGAGTCCGTGCCCGTCGCCGGATACGTCGCCGAGGCCATGAAGCAGGACATCGCCTCCGGGTACGTGTCGCTGCAGGTCAAGATCGACGGCCGCGTCAAGTGGAAGGTCGGGACCTGGGTCTCCGGCAGCTACCACCTCTTCGTCAGCTGCCCCGCTATGCTCGCCGCCGGCCCCGGCGGCATGCCGCTCGGGGGTGGCCCCAATGGCACCGGGGGCGCCGTCGCGTCACTGAAATTCACGCAGCCGACAGGGTGCACCGTCGGCACATGATAGAATGGACCGCTCATACGGCCGCACGTCCGTACTGTAAGTGGAAGGAATTACGTAGCCGGCTAGTTCTTCTCTTCGTGTCTCTAAACAATTTCTGTTTGTTGTTAGTAATAAATTGTCTAAAGCTCTCTTAATTTTTGTATGTCACGTGTAATGGGAGAATAAACTGTGTTGATATATGTGCTTCAATTTTTTTTTTGAATTTTTTTTTGAGATCTGTTTTTTTTGGAAATGAAAAGGTGAAATGAAAAAGGTAGAATATTATATATTTCAAAAGGCCGAAGCCCAAAGACCATAGGTCAAATACATGAGGCTCATTTTACCCATCGTGGTGCGTAGGCCATGAGCAGCCTAGAGAAGAAACAAGAGACGTGAAGGAGAGAAAGAGAGATGACCATGCAGAACTAGGCAAGCTAAGCTAAGCCCAGAAAGTTTGCTACCAAGACAAGATTGCTGCTTTGCCCTCTGGGCGTCGTGCTCGGTGGCACCAAAGTGATAACAACTCTGCCGTGTACATCCTAGTATAGGACGGTGACCAGCGCTTATGATTGAACACACGGTTATTCCTGGCGTGCCAAAGAGTGACTACACAAGCAACAATCAGAATGTTCAATTTGCATGATGAAGGCCAGCGTAAAAGAGCGCGTTGAAAGAAGTCTGATAAATCCGTGGAATTGTAAGTAGCATCAAGCAGTTCAAATCTCTCCCAGACCGCAGAAGCACGGCTGCATCACAAAGCCAGATAGCTGATGGACTCAATTGCTGGGCAGATATCACAGTGAGCATGTGCAGTAATAGAGGACCACTGTTTCTTTACCATATTGTCCCGAGTGTTCAGTCGACCCCAGAAAGCCAACCAAAGGAAGATTCTGTACTTTAGGGGAATGACAGGGTCCCAAACCCACCGCTGGAATACACTGGTCACACCTCTGAAAGTAAGAAGTTGGTAAAAGTACGCAATATTCACTTCATTATTATATAGAGAAGAGAAACGATGTTCCTGGCTGGCAGACGATGGATAAACTCCCAACAAAATTGTCTGCAGAAGATGCAACTCCCAGGTGGCCGCTTGAGTCAGATTTGGGTGCAAATGAATATCCAAAAAATTATCAGAAAACTGTGAAGCAACACTGCACCAACTGTTCTCCGCATAGGAAAACAGAACTGGAAATTCATGACACAAACGCCTAAAAGCAAGCCATTTGTCATGGCAAAACGAAACAAGTTGCCCCGCACCCAAGGAGCAGCGGGAAGCAGACATAACCAACGGGATAAACTGTTTGAAACCCTTCCAGATTGGCGTGTCCCTATTGTGAGAGCCATTAAGCACCTGATTATTGCAATATTGTGCTGCAAACCACTGGAAACAAGGTATATCAGACTGTTGCAAGACCTTGGCAGTGAATTTGCGGAGCATAGCTTTATTATGAGCAGGGAGATCCCTCATGCCCAACCCACCGGGAGCCCTTTGTCAAAGTAACGTACTCCCAGACAATGGCCATGTTGGAAATATGCCCTAGAGGCAATAATAAAGTGGTTATTATTATATTTTCTTGTTCATGATAATCGTTTATTATCCATGCTATAAGTGTATTGACCGGAAACTTAAATGCATGTGTGGATACATAGACAACAACATGTCCCTAGTGATCCTCTACCGGAGTAGCTCGTTGATCAAAGATGGCTATGGTTTCCTAGCCATAGACATGAGTTGTCATTTGATAACGGGATCACATCATTAGGAGAATGATGTGACGGACAAGACCCAAACTATGAACGTAGCATATGATCATGTCAAGTTTATTGCTATTGTTTTCTGCATGTCAAGTATATGTTCCTATGACCATGAGATCATGCAACTCACTGACACTGAAGGAGTACCTTGTGTGTACCAAACGTCGCAACATAATTGGGTGACTATCATGGTGCTCTACAGGTATCTCCGACGATGTCTGTTGAGTTGGCATGGATCAAGACTGGGATTTGTCACTCCGTATGACGAAGAGGTATCTGAGGGCCCACTCGGTAATATAGCATCACAACAGGCTTGCAAGAAATGTGACTAATGAGTTAGTCAGGGGATCTTGTATTACGGAACGAGTAAAGAAACTTGCCGGTAACGAGATTGAACTAGGTATGGTGATACCAATGATCGAATCTCGGGCAAGTAACATACCGATAGACATCGAGGTTTGACCGATAAAGATATTCGTAGAATATGTAGGAACCAATATGGACATCTAGGTCCCGCTATTGGTTATTGGTCATAGAGGTGTCTCGCGGGTCTACACACTTAGAGTTTGATGAAGATATAAGTATAGTTGAGTTGTTATGGTGGTAACCGAAGGTAGTTCGGGGTCTCGGATGAGATCCCAGACATGACGAGGAACTCCGAAATGGTCCGGTGGTGAAGATTGATATATACGATGAAGGGTATCAGAGTACGGAATTGTTCCGGGGGTACCGAGTTATGGCCAAGAGAACCGAAAGGGGTTTCGGGGGCCCCAGGCAGGTGTTGGCGGGGGGGCTCATGGGCCAAGGGGAGGGAGCACACCAGCCCTCTAAGGGGTTGTGCCCCCCACCCCATCCAACCATCACCAGAGAAGGTGGGGCTCCCCCTAGGGCTGCATCCACTTGGCTTGGGGGCAAGCTACCCTAGGGTTTCCTTAGGGGCTCCCAAATCTGTGGTGGCCCCCCCCCTAGGGGAAACCCTAGGGCGCCCCCTCCTCCTCCCTTCCCCCTATATATAGAGGGGTAGAGGGAGGGCAGCCGCACCCCCATCTATGCTACGGCGCTGCCCTCTCTCTCTCTTTCTCTCTCTCTCTCTCTCTCTCTCTCTCTCTCTCTCCGCGCAGCTTAGCGAAGCTCTGCTGAGATTGCTCCACCACCACCGCCACCATGCCGTCGTGCTGCCGGAGGAGTCGATCTATTACTTCACCATCGCTCGCTGGATCGAGGAGGTGAAGGCGTCACCGAGCCGTACGTGTGTTGAACGCGGAGGTGCCGTCCGTTCGACGCTTGGATCGAGAGTTCGTGACGGATCATGATTGGATCGTGAAGACGTTCGACTACATCAACCATGTTTCTTAACGCTTCCGCTTAGCAATCTACATGGGTGAGCATATGATTTTTTTGCTTTCCATCCAACATTCCCCAATAGTGGTATCAAAGCTAGATCTTGCGTAGATGACATCACGACTAGAACACAAAGGAGTTTGTGGGCGTTGATATTCATATTGCTTCCTTCCTTGGTCTTTTCTTGATTTAGCGGTATTGTGGGATGAAGCGGCCCGAACCAACTTTACATGTCCACGTACATGAGACCGGTTCCATCGACTGACATGCAACTTGTTGCATAAAGATGGCTGGCGGGTGTCTATCTCTCCCACCTTCGTTGAGTCAGATTCGACAAAGGCGGTCCTTGTAGAAGGTTAAATAGCAACTTGCATATCGCCGTTGTGGCTTTGCGTAGGTAAGAATCGTTCTTGCTAGATACCCATAGTAGCCAAGTAAAACATGCAACAACAATTAAAGGACATCTAAGTTGTTTTTGCAGGGTATGTTGTGAAATGATATGGCCAAAGACATGATGAGATATATTTGATGTATGAGATGATCATGTTTTGTATAGTTTAACACGACTTGCATGTTGATGAATACGACAACCAGCAGGACCCATAGGGTTGTCTTTAATTATTGTATGACCTGCGTGTCAATCATTGATAACCCACAAGTATAGGGGATCGTTTGTATCCTTTTTCGACAAATAAGAGTGTCAAACCCAATGAGGAGCTAAAGGCAGAACAAATATTCCCTCAAGTTCTATCGACCACCGATACAACTCTATGCACACTTTACGTTTGCTTTACCTAGAACAAGTATAAAGCTATTTGGTAGGTGAAAGGATAAGTTTGCAAGAATAAAACTAGAAGTACTTTGCAAGAATAAAACTATGAGTAAAATGCAAGACAATAAAAGTAGATAGCTTTTGTCAACAAGAAAGTCATTTGTCCCTAGGTGATCGATAACTAAACCGGTGATCATTGTTGTAATTTTATATGAGGGAGAGGCATGAGCTAACATACTTTCTCCACTTGGATCATATGCACTTATGATTGGAACTCTAGCAAGCATCCGCAACTACTAAAGATCATTGAGGTTGTAAAACCCAACCATAGCATTAAGTATCAAGTCCTCTTTATCCCATACGCAATGACCCCCAAACTCGGGTATGTGCTTCTGTCACTCACGCCACCCACCATAAGCGAACCATTAACATATTGTAACACCCTACAGCGGGGATCCCCCACGTTTGCGCTACACGGAGGGCACTGTAGGACAACACCAAAATAAAATATACAACTCAAACCAATCATGATCATCTATCAACCCATAGGACAAAACGGATCTACTCAAACATCATAAGATAGCCATAGATCATTGGGAAATAATATATAGCGTTGAGCTCCAGGTTTAAGTAGAGATTACATCGGGGAAACGAGGTGTTACACTGCTGCATAGAGGGGGAGAAAGTTGGTGTTGACGGTAGCAAGATTGTTGATGTAGATCGCCGTCACGATCCTTGCCCCAACGGCGTTCCGGCGCCACCGAGAGAGAGGGGGAGAGTGCCCCCCTTCTTCTTCTTACTTGGCCTCCCCCCTAGATGGGAGGAGAGTCCCCCCTCTGGTCCATGGCCTCCATGGCAGCGGAGGGGCAGGAGCCCCACCGAGATTGGATCTCCATCTCTGTTCTCTTCTGTTTCACGTTCCTCAGATCTAGCTGAAAACCGTTTCTTATATTCCTGGAGATCTGTAACTCCGATCGCGCTGAGATTTTAATACGGTTTTTTTTCGGATATAAGCTTCCTTGCGCCCGAAGTAGAGGGCACAACCCACCACCACGTGCCTGGGCTGCCTAGCGTGCCCATGTGTCTTGTGGTGGCTGTGGGCCCCCATTTGCGTTGATTCCACCTCCCAAAATCACAAATATTCCAAAATAATTCTTTGTAAAATTTTATTGCATTTGGACTTCGTTTGATATGGATATTCTGCGAAACAAAAAACATGCAAAAAAACAGGAACTAACCCTGGTCACTGGATCAATAGGTTAGTCCAATAAATCATATAAAATGTTGCCAAAAGCATGTGAAACTTGTATAATATTGGCATGAAACAAACAAAAATTATAGATACGACGGAGACGTATCAATCATTATGCGCTATGTAATGCTTTACTTTATCGCTAAACAGTAGCAGTAGTAGTAGAAGCATGGTTGGCGTGACAACTCCGATGGAGACACGATGATGGAGATCATGGTGTCATGCCGGTGATGATGGAGATCATGCCAATGCTTTGGAGATGGAGATCAAAAGCAAAAGATGATGGCCATATCATGTCACTTATGATTTGCATGTGATGTTAATCCTTTTATGCATCTTATTTTGCTTAGGATGACGGTAGAATTATAAGGTGATCCCTCACTAAAATTTCAAGATAAAATTTTGTTCTCCCCAAGTGTGCACCGTTGCGAAAGTTCATCGTTTCGAAGCACCATGCGATGATCGGGTGTGATAGACTCTACGTTCACATACAACGGGTGCAAGCCAGTTTTGCACATGCAGAACACTTGGGTTAAACTTGACGAGACTAGCATGTACAGACATGGCCTCGGAACACAAGAGACCGAAAGTACGAACATGAGTAATATAGTAGATATGGTCAACATGGAGATGTTCACCATTGAAACCACCTCATTGTTGGGGAACGTAGCATGCAATTTTAAAAAAATCCTACGATCACGCAAGATCTATCTAGGAGATGCATAGCAACGAGAGGGGTAGAGTGTGTCTACGTACCCTCATAGACCGAAAGCGGAAGCGTTAGGTTAACACGGTTGATGTAGTCGAACGTCTTCACGATTCAACCGATCTAGTACCAAACGTACGACACCTCTGTGTTCAGCACACGTTCAACTCGATGACATCCCTCAAACTCTTGATCCAGCAGAGGGGCAAGGGAGAGTTCCGTCTGCATGACTGCATGGTGACGGTGATGCTGATGTGATCCGCGCAGGGCTTCGCCTAATCACTACGACGCTATGAGCGGAGATGTAAACTGTGGAGTGGGGGCATCGCACACGGCTAAGAGAACAATTGATGTGCCTTGGGGTGCCCCCCGCCCTCGTATATAAAGGAGGGGAGGAGGAGGCAGCCGGCCTAGAGGGGGCGCGCCAAGGGGGGAGTCCTACTAGGACTCCTAGTCCTAGTAGGATGCCCTCCCTTTTCCTTTCTTCACCGGAGGGAAAAGGAAGGAGAGGGAGAGGGAGAGGGAAAGGGAAAGGGGGGCGCCGCCCCCTCCCCTAGTCCAATTCGAACTGCCATGGGGGGCGTCCACCCCTTGCCGCCCTCCTCTCTCTCCACTAAGGCCCATGTAGGCCCATTAATTCCCCCCGGGGCCCCGGTAACCCCTCAGTACTTCGTTAAAATACCCGAATCACTCAGAACCATTCCGATGTCCGAATACTACCTTCCAATATATGAATCTTTACCTCTCGACCATTTCGAGACTCCTCGTCATGTACGTGATCTCATCCGGGACTCCGAACAAACTTCGGTTACCAGAACACATAACTCATAATATAAATCGTCATCGAACGTTAAGCGTGCGGACCCTACGGGTTCGATAACTATGTAGACATGACTTAGACACATCTCCGGTCAATAACCAATAGAGGAACCTGGATGCTCATATTGGTTCCTACATATTCTACGGAGATCTTTATCGGTCAAACCGCAATAACAACATGCGTTATTCCCTTTGTCATCAGTACGTTACTTGCCCGAGATTCAATCGTCGGTATCATCATACCTAGTTCAATCTCGTTACCAGCAAGTCTCTTTACTCGTTCCATAATACATCATCCTGCAACTAACTCATTAGTCACATTGCTTGCAAGGCTTATAGTGATGTGCATTACCGAGAGGGCCCAGAGATACCTCCCCGATACTCGGAGTGAAAAATTCTAATCTTGATCTATGCCAAACCAACAAACACCTTTGGAGACACCTGTAGAGCATCTTTATAATCACCCAGTTACGTTGTGACATTTGATAGCAGACAAGGTGTTCTTCCGGCATTCGGGAGTTCCATAATCTCACAGTGAGAGGAATATGTATAAGTCATGAAGAAAGCAATAGCAATAAAACTTAACGATCATTATGCTAAGCTAACAGATGGGTCTTGTCCATCACATAATTCTCTAATGATGTGATCCCGTTCATCACATGACAACACATGTCTATGGTCAGGAAACTTAACCATCTTTGATTAACGAGCTAGTCAAGTAGAGGCATACTAGGGACACTCTGTTTTGTCTATGTATTCACACATGCACTAAGTTTCCAGTTAATACAATTCTAGCATGAATAATAAACATTTATCATGATATAAGGAAATATAAATAACAACTTTATTATTGCATCTAGGGCATATTTCCTTTAGTCTCCCACTTGCACTTAGAGTCAATAATCTAGATTACATAGTAATGATTCTAACACCCATGGAGTCTTGGTGCTGATCATGTTTTGCTTGTGAAAGAGGCTTAGTCAACGGGTCTGCAACATTTAGATCTGTATGTATTTTGCAAATATCTATGCCTCCCTCCTTGACTTGATCGCAGATGGAATTGAAGCGTCTCTTGATGTGTTTGGTTCTCTTGTGAAATTCGGATTCCTTCGCTAAGTTAATTGCTCCAGTATTGTCACAAAAGATTATCATTGGACCCGATGCACTAGGTATTACACCTAGATCGGATATGAACTCCTTCATCCAGACTCCTTCATTTGCTGCTTCCGAAGCAGCTATGTACTTCGCTTCACACGTAGATCCCGCCACGACGCTCTGCTTGGAACTGCACCAACTTATAGCTCCACCATTTAATACAAATACGTATCCGGTTTGCGACTTTGAGTCATCCGAATAAGTGTCAAAGCTTGCATTGACGTAACCATTTACTGTTGGGGATTGTTGCAAAAATTAAAAAAATTCTACGCATCACCAAGATCAATCTATGGAGTTTACTAGCAACGAGAGGGGAGTGCATATTCATACCTTTGAAGATCGCGATGCGGAAGTGTTGCAAGAACGCGGTCGGTGGAGTCATACACGAAGCGATTCAGATCGCGGCCGGTTCCGATCTAAGCACCGAACAACGGTGCCTCCGCATTCAACACATGTGCAGCCCAATGGCGTCTCCCGCGCCTTGATACAGCAAGGAGAGAGGGAGAGGTTGGGGAAGACTCCGTCCAGCAGCAGCACGACGGCGTGGTGGTGGTGGAGGAGCGTGGCACTCCAGCAGGGCTTTGCCAAGCACTGCGAGAGACGAGGAGGGAGAGGGGTAGGGCTGCGCCAGGAGAGAGGGAGACTCGTGTCTCTGGCAGCCCCCAAAACCCCACTATATATAGGGGAAGGGGAGGGGCGCCGGCCCCCTAGATCCATCTAGAGGGGGGGGGGGGGCGACGGCTGAAAGTGCTAGTGATCGACTAGAGGGGGGGTGAATAGGCGATTTTTATGGAAGTCTTCAAAACATGGAAGTTTCGAAGACAAATGATAGAAATAAACCTATTACCATGCAGCGGAAGGTAGACTACACTAGGCAAACCTTAGTCAAGTATTCAATGAAGTGAAAGCACAATGACTAATAGCAGCTAGGCAGTAAAGATCAGGTAGGAAGATATTGTGAAGCCAATCAGAACGAGCAGTCACTCAGTGAAGACAAAAGATAATGCAATCATACAATGACTTCACAAGGACCAACAGTAAGTAAAGGGAAGGGAAGGATGAAACTAGTGACTCGTTGAAGACAATGATTTGTTGGACCAGTTCCAGTTGCTGTGACAACTGTACGTCTGGTTAGGGAGGCTGGGATTCAACTCAGAAGACATTGTCTTCACCTTATTCACCTTGAGCTAAGGACACCCAGTCCTCGCCCAATCACTTTGGTAAGTCTTCAAGGTAGACTTCCAAACCTTCACAGACTTCGTTCACCGGCGATCCACAATGACTCTTGGATGCTCAGAACGCGACGCCTAACCGGCTCGAGGATTCACAGTCCTCAAGTGTAATAAGTCTTCAGATCACATAGACAGGAAGACTTAAGTGATGCCTAACACTCTTTGGCTCTGGGTGTTTAGGGCTTTATCCTCGCAAGGAATTCTCTCTCAAAGGCTTTGAGGTGGGTTGCTCTCAAACGACAAAAGCCGTACTCTAACTCTGAGCAGCCAACCGTTTATGGTTGTAGGGGGTGGGCTATTTATAGCCACTGGGCAACCCGACCTGGTTTGTCCGAAATGACCCTTGGTCACTAAGGAACTGACATGTGTTCCAATGGTCAGATTTCAAACACACACGACAACTTTACTTGGACTACAAGCAAAGCTGACTTATCCAACTCTGGACAAGATTTGCTCTCATAGTCTTCACTCGAAGACATAGGATTTTGGTTAAGCATCACTTCAGTCATTCTGACTGGTTCTCTTGGACCCCACTTAACAGTATGGTGGTTCCTATGACTCAACAAAGAAAAACACAGAACGAGGAAACTGCTAAGTCTTCGCGCTCCATAGTCTTCACGCGATGTTTTCTCTTATCATAGTCTTCAATGTGAATGTCTTCACATACCACCTCTGACTTCAATGTCTTCATACATTTTTAGGGGTCATCTCTGGTAGGAAAACCGAATCAATGAGGGACTTCTACCTGTGTTATCCTGCAATTCTCACAAACACATTAGTCCCTCAACTAGGTTTGTCGTCAATACTCCAAAACCAACTAGGGGTGGCACTAGATGCACTTACAATCTCCCCCTTTTTGGTGATTTATGAAAAACTAGTTGAAGTTTTCAACGGGGAATATAATATGTGAAATTGTAAAGGGTAGGGGATTGTCTTCATAAGTTGCAAGGGCTCCCCCTGAAGATGTGCATATAAGTAATTTGCTTTTGGAATGCAAATGCACATGGCAGGTTGTACTTGTGGAGATCCTCTTCAACTTATGATGACAATTCATTATGCAAGATATGATATGACGAAGATGATGATATGCATAATGATAAATGGACGTCTGCAAAATGATCTAAGTGTGGAATTTATCGTCGCACATGCGGAATTTATCATCGCATCACAGAATAGCAAATAAGTAGCAGACGACCATCGAGTTTGAGTATTACAACTCAAAGAACCAAATGTATCAAGACGCGAGAGTTGTAAACACTAGGCAAAATATAAAACTACCGCGCATATGAACCCGCTTGAAGACTATCAAACTCATATGCTTCTCCCCCTTTTGTCAGTAAGGACCAAAAAGGTTTGAAGACATAGAGCACCTACTCATCCCCGTGAGGAGTTGGTGAAGCAGCAGAGTCTTCGGTGTTGGTTGGCGGTGCAGACGAACTCGGTGCAGTGTTGATTCGCGCTGAAGGTGGTGAAGTAGCATCGTCTTCATCGTCGATGACACGTGCATTCACTATTGCAGCAGAGGAGGAGAACTCAGAGTCTTCAAGAGACGGAGTTCGTCGCAACACAATCCTTCTTGGAGGTGTTGAGTCAAACTTGAAGCATTCAGAGAAGCCATCCTCTTTAAGATCATCTTCAGAACACATAAGAGTCAGCCCTTTCCATGTACGCCGACAGGTTTCATATGGGCAACAAAGAAATTCTTGGTGGCAAGGTTGCGAATCCTGTTTACGTCCACCAAGAGGCTTTGCATTTGGCGCTTCAGCCAGTCATGATGCTTATCCTGTTTCTGATGAAGGGCAACCAGAAGTTCTCGGTCGTTGAGAACACGAGATCGCTTCTTGGGCCGTTGGGCAATGGTGCTTTCAGTTGCTTCAGTGAGGGCACGATGAGGTGCACGAGTAGTACCAGCCAGAGGATAAACACGAGCGACTACTGGATCTCCGTCAATGTGTTGTGAGAAACTTTGCTTATCAGCATTTTGAAGACTAAGGGGCTCCTTGGAAGGCTCTGGATAGATGGCTTCAACTGACATATCGATGTCAGGCATAAAGATCCGATGATTGCGCGCAGAGGGCTGATAGGTGACAGCTGAGTGTAGTTTGATCAGCCGCATAATCCATGGAGCGTAAAACTTCAAGCCAAAGAGATCAGATCCTGATGCAGCAAGTTAGCGGATGAAGAAGTCTTGTGCATTGAAGCATTTGTGAAAGTGCAACTATCCCTAGGTGGTTTTGGTAATTCATAACAACACATAGCTCATTGAGCTAATGCTATTCCAAGATGATTATTTTAGGAAAGCTCAATGATTCGCATGGCATGGATGTGAAAGTGGAACCCTCAAAATGCTAAGGAAAAAGGATTGGCTCAAGCTCAAAAGCTCAAGACTCTTCATTTTATATTTTAGTGATCCAAGATCACATTGAGTCTTTAGGAAAAGCCAATACTATCAAGGAGGGATGAGGTGTTGCTTAATGAGCCTCTTGCTTCATGTGCTTAGTGATATGCTCCAAAACTCTCAACTACTTTCCCATATCCACATATGACCTAAACCCTAAGCCAAACTCGGTCCTACCGATTCTTCCTATCCGGCGCTATCGAGTTTCACTTGTCATTAGCCACTGCCAAACCCTAGCAATTCGGTTCTACCGATAGGGATCTCGGTCTCACCGAGATGGGATTGCAAACTCTCTGTTTCCCTTTCGTAACTTTTCGGTCTCACCGAAAGAGCGAATTGGTCCCACCGAGATTGCAATGTAAATTCAGTGTTTCCCCTTTGTAACTTTTCGGTCTCACCGAAAGAGCAAATCGGTCCCACTGAGTTTGCCTGACCAACTCTCTGGTTAGCTAATTACCAAATTCGGTCTCACCGAGTTTGTGTAATCGGTCCCACCGAGATTACGTTATGCCCAAACCCTAACCATATCGGTCCTACCGAGTTGCATGTCCGTCCCACCGAAAATCTCTAACGGTCACTAGGTTTACATTTTCGGTCCGACCGAGTTTGTTGATTCGGTCCCACCGAGATTGGAAAACTGTGTAACGGTTGGATTTTGTGTGGAGGCTATATATACCCCTCCACCTCCTCTTCATTCGAAGAGAGAGCCATCAGAACACATACACCATTCCAACTCGTATGTTCTGAGAGAGAACCACCTACTCATGTGTTGAGACCAAGATATTCCATTCCTACCATATGAATCTTGATCTCTAGCCTTTCCCAAGTTGCTTTCCACTCAAATCTTCTTTCCACCAAATCCAAATCCTATGAGAGAGAGTTGAGTGTTGGGGAGACTATCATTTGAAGCACAAGAGCAAGGAGTTCATTACCTACACACCATTTGTTACTTCTTGGAGAGTGGTGTCTCCTAGATTGGCTAGGTGTCACTTTGGAGCCTCTGACAAGATTGTGGAGTTGAACCAAGGAGTTTGTAAGGGCAAGGAGATCGCCTACTTCGTGAAGATCTACCGCTAGTGAGGCAAGTCCTGTGTGGGCGATGGCCATGGTGGGATAGACAAGGTTGCTTCTTCGTGGACCCTTTGTGGGTGGTTGCTTCTTCGTGGACCCTTCGTGGGTGGAGCCCTGTGTGGACTCGCGCAACCGTTAGCCTTTGTGGGTGGAGCCCTCCGTGGACTCGCGCAACCGTTACCCTTCGTGGGTTGAAGTCTCCATCAACGTGGATGTAGGATAGCACCACCTATCCGAACCACGGGAAAAACATCCGTGTCTCCAATTGCGTTTGAATTCTCCAAACCCTTCCCTTTACATTCTTGCAAGTTGCATGCTTTACTTTCCGCTGCCAATATACTCTTTGCATGCTTGCTTGAATTGTGTGATGATTGCTTGACTTGTCCTAAAATAGCTAAAATCTGCCAAGAACTAAAATTGGGAAAAGGTTAAGTTTTTATTTGGTCAAGTAGTCTAATCACCCCCCTCTAGACATACTTTCGATCCTACAAGTGGTATCAGAGCTTTGGTCTCCATTTGCTTTGATCTCCATAGCTTTGGTGGTCATAGCCTTGGTTTCACAACCTAGTAGAGTATGGCGTCTAGCGAGGGAAATTATCACCGTAGAGGTCCCTACTTTGATGGTACTAATTTTGCTAGTTGGAAGCATAAAATGAAAATGCATATTCTTGGACATAACCCCGCCGTTTGGGCTATTGTGTGTGTTGGTTTGCAAGGTGACTTCTTTGATGGGAGAGAACCAAACCGTGAAGCTACCGCGGATGAGTTGAAGATGTTGCAATACAATGCTCAAGCTTGTGACATTCTCTTCAACGGATTGTGCCCGAAGAATTCAACAAAATCAGCCGTCTTGAGAATGCGAAGGAAATTTGGGACACTTTGATTGATATGCATGAAGGTACCGACTCCGTCAAGGAATCCAAGTTGGATGTGCTTCAAAGC
The DNA here is from genome assembly GCF_056163025.1 of Triticum urartu. Classification (NCBI taxonomy): domain Eukaryota; kingdom Viridiplantae; phylum Streptophyta; class Magnoliopsida; order Poales; family Poaceae; genus Triticum; species Triticum urartu. The sequence goes on along the minus strand of NC_141874.1, from coordinate 188,918,734 downwards.
CAACTTGACAAGTTCAAGATGAAGGATGGTGAAGGTGTCGCTGAAATGTACTCTAGGCTTGCTCTCATCACAAATGAGATTGCCGGCTTAGGAAGTGAAGAGATGACCGATAGATTCATCATCAAGAAGATTCTAAGAGCCTTGGATGGAAAATATGATACCGTGTGCACATTGATCCAAATGATGCCCAATTACAAAGATCTCAAGCCAACAGAGGTGATTGGAAGAATTGTTGCTCATGAGATGTCACTCAAGGATAAAGAGGAACTTCACAACAAATCAAGTGGTGCCTATAAAGCCTCATGTGAAGCCCCTACATCATCAAGTGAGAAACAAGACTTCAATGAAGAATTGAGCTTAATGGTGAAGAACTTCAACAAGTTCTACAAGAGTAGAAGCAAAGATAGAAGCTTCAAGTCAAGGTCCTACAATGACAAAAGATCTTCTAGTCGAGAGCGAAACTGCTACAATTGTGGAAGACCCAGACACTATTCCAATGAGTGTACGGCTCCCTACAAGAGAACAGAAGATTCCCCAAAAAGAAGAAGCAAAGAATCACCACCAAGAGAGAGAAGGAGTAGAGATGATCGTTATGAACGAAGATACTCACGGAGAAGCAAGGATTCGGAAAGGAAGGAAAAATCATCAAGGAGCTACACAAGACGAAGACATCAAGCTCATGTTGGTGAATGGGTATCCGGCTCCCACTACGACAGCCACTCCGAGAGAAGTTATCACTCCGACTCCGAAGATACTCAAGATGAAGGTGTTGCCTGTCTAGCACTTGTGTCAACCAACTCCTACGACATATTTGACTCACCAAATGAAGGAATTGGAAGATGCTTCATGGCCAAAGGTCCTAAGGTAACACACCCCAAGTATGTTGATATCAATAGTGATGAAGATGACTTGTTAGGTGATGATTTGCTTGTTGACAACTCTAGTGATGAATACTATGATGAAACGTCAATTAATCATGCTAATCAAGATAAAACGAATGACAATGATAAGGAGAAGATTGAGGCTCTAACTAAAGAACTAAACACTCTTAAGTTAGCTCATGAAACTGTCTTCGAAGATCATCGAGAACTTTTAAGAGCTCATGAGAAATTACGCTTTGAAAAGCTCAATCTTGAGCAAGAGCATGAGTTCTTAAAAGCAATCAATGATGATCTCCGCAAGAAAAGCTCTTCTTACATTGCCAAGCGTTTACTCTTATCCACTTACATGCCTCAAGTCAAGTCTAGTAACAAGAACAAGAAAGATTCTTCCTCTAGCAGTAACAATGATCATGCTAAATCCAATATTGTTGCTTCTAGTAGTTCTCTTGATTCCACTAATGATTCTCTTAGCCAAGTTACACTTGAGCAAGAAAATAGTTTATTGAAGGGAATTATAGAGAAAGGAGTATACAAAAGCCTTGCCGGGAGCAAGCAATTCGAGGAAATTGTGCGCAAGCAAGGAATGCACCGGAAGAATCAAGGTGTTGGTTTTGAACGAAAGTTCAATGCCAATGGAGTTGAGTGGGAAGAAGATCAATACCCCAAGACAAAGTTTGTTCCTCAACAAGACAAGTATGATACTTCTTTCAAGGGGACACAAGCTCAAGATGATCTTCCACCACAAGACTACAAGCAAAAAGGCAAGGACAAGCTTCAAGAGGAAATTGACGCATTTGAAGAAGCTCCTAAGACCTTAGTCAAGTGGATTCCCAAGACTACTCCAAGTTCCACTTCATCAAGTACGACTACAACTCCAAGGGTTCCCATCAAGATGATGTGGATCCAAAAGAAGAAGAACTAGAGAGTTCTTGAGGGTGACTCCGCCAACATACTTCACTCTTATCATTTTGGCAAGAACAAGTGCAATCAACTTCCACATCTTGCACTAGTTCAAGGAGTCACAAACCCTCTTGTTGGTAAGACAAGGGACAAGGTAACCTAAAAGTTTTAATGGACATCATCTTTTGTGAGCATCACTCTATGTCTATGGATATCCTTGTTTGTTCCTTGTGGGACTAACCCATGTAGGTATTGAAAGTGCAATTCACTCAAATGGATAGCTCCAAGTGATCTACATCAACATTGAGCATCCACATCTTCAACATCTACATGAAGTCATCATCGACAAAACCCAAGGTTAGTTCATCCCTCTTAGGGGGGATATCACATCTAGGGGGAGCTTTACTCTAAGACTTGAGCTAAAGCAACTCTAAAGATGTGAACACAACAATGCTTTATGTAAAAGTGGTAACCCCACTTGAGCTTAAACGATGAGTATGACCTATGATCAAGTGCTCTCACTTGACTCCTAAGTCAATATACTCATATATAGATGACCTTGTCATCGCAAATTGCTTGATAGATGCTAGAATTGGTTGTGCATGCCTTGCCACATATTTCATTTGCCATCTTATTGTGTGAGCATGCTGGTTGCATATGTTACTCATTCGAGGACATCCACTTGTTGTTTTGATTGTTTGGTTTTATTTTCTTTTGCCAAGTGGATGGACAATAATGCCTAAGTACCTCCTCTAGCTATCTATGCTTTTCTCGTCTCAAACTCTATTCATGCTGCATCACAAAATTTGATCAAGTCAGATTCGAACCACTGTGTGAGGAGCGCTCGGAGTCCCCGATTCGTCATAGACTTAAACTTCCAAAACCTCTTTATGATTCTCGGTCTGACCGATACCCCACTTTCGGTCCTACCGAGATCATTAAGTTGATCTAGGTTTTCGATCTCGGTGCAACCGATTTGAACATTTCGGTCACACCGAGTTTCAGTAACTGCCTGCAGTTATGAATCTCGGTGCCACCGAGTTGTTCCACTCGGTCACACCGACAGGGTCGGGCTATATATAGTCACGGGCAAAATTTGGAAATTTCTCCGAACCCCTTCGCCCGCGCGATAGCCTGCTCTGCCAAAGTGGTCTCCAGATCGTCTTCTCGCCGCCAGCCGCCTCCAGTCGCTGGTCTCCGTCGCCGTCAACGGGAATTCTGCCCCGCCGTTGCCGCCGTAGCGAGTCTCCGCCGAACTAGGGTATGGACTCGATCACAGTGCTATTCCCCGTCCAATTCTCAGCACATTGTGTTCTTCATGATTCTTGCCACGATTGAAACACTCCTATCCAGTCAATACGCCCGTAGATTAGCTTTGATTCGAAAATTTTAGGGTTAGGTTTCCGACGAAACCATCTCGGACCCACCGAGTTGAAAAACTCGGTCCCACCGATTTGGCTTATGCCATTGCACAAGTGAGACTCGGTCTGACCGAGAATTACTTATCGGTGTGACCGATTTTGGAACTCTGTGAAACCCTAGCAGTCTCGGTGCCACCGAACTGTGACTCGGTCCTACCGAGTTCACTAGTTTAGGTTCCAAAACTGCTTCGGTATCACCGAGTTTGAAAATCGGTAGATCCGAGATGATTTCAGTGGGAAACTAAAACCAAGTTTTTGGATCATTCTTTTGCAAAAATCTCTGCATTTTGTGATGCTCATCCTTTCTACCTCATCTATAAACTGTTCACAGGGTCAGCAGTCAGAGTTGCAGCATGTCTGATCAAAGTGACAGCCAGAACATGTCAGAGCAGCAGGTGCACATGAGTGAGGGCACTAGTCCCTCCAGCTCTTCAGATGAGGGCAGCAGGAGCACTCCTAGCAACTTGCCAAAAGCTGCCACCAGAAAGAGGAAGAAGAGAACTTCTGATTCCGAAGATGAAGACTATGTGGCAGAGGAAGAGGCCACATCAAAGAGAGTTGAGCCAGCTCAAGGCACAAAGCCAGGGCTGAAAATCAAAAGGCCAGCAGGCAGGCAGCCCATGTCAAAGGCAAGAGTTCTAACTGAGAAGCCCACTCCCAAGGAGCCAGTTGCTGCAGAAAGCAAAAAGAGGAAGGAAAGGGTCAAGAAGACCGTAGCCAGAGTGCTAGGAAAGGCTTCCATCATGGAAGAGGAAGAGGAAGAAGAGGTAGCTACACCAGCACCCAAGGCACCCAAGCTGATGGGTGATGCCATAAGAGCAGGGGCTACTGCATCTAAGCCCAAAGCTGCCTCCAAGCCAAAACCAAAGAGGAATACAAGGAGCATTCCTGCAGCTGAGAAGAACAAGGCCCCAGTGCCTGAGACTGTTGCTGAAGAAGAGGATGAAGAGCAAGTTCTGAGAAAGCTCAAGCCCAAGATCCCAGACCACAACGATGCTCATCCTGTGGCTGAGGACATGAAGCTCAGGAGAGATTCAGGGCTGAGGAAGTGGAGAGAAGCAGACCCGTATGCTTCAAGGAGAAGGACTGCAGTTGACTACAGGTTTCACACCAAGGAGCAGCAAGACTTCTATGAGACAGTGCTGCTTGATAAGAAGCCAATAGTCTGTGATATGAGATGGCTTGACTGGCAGTACATCAAGGATAATGAGGAGCACTATCCTGGCGTGCAAGACAGCTTCATAGCTTGTGGAGTAGCTGACTTTGTTGGGCAGAAGCTCACAAAGTGGTATGAGGAGCTTATAATGCAGTTCTACTCCACAGCACATTTTTATTCAGATGGGAGGATCACATGGATGTCTGAGGGTACAAGGTACCAATCCACAGTTGCTGAGTGGGCACAGATCATTAATGCCCCAGAGGAGCATGATGATGACTTGGACATATATGCCAAGAAGAAGATGGACCATAACTCTATGTCCAATATGTACAAGGAAATTCCCAATGAAGCCCTTGACACCTTCAAATTTGGGTCTGTGCATTACCTTCTGTCAGGGCTGCCAACTATCAATTGGATCTTGAGGCACACCTTATTGCCCAAGTCTGGAGATCACAAGATGATCAGAGGCCATGCTATCAACTTGCTACATGTGTTTGATGTGCCTCAGAAGTTCAAGGTGATGAGCCTCATAGTGGAAACTATCAAAAGGACTGCAGCAGATCAGAAGAGGAGTTGCGGATATGCCCCTCAGATCCAGGAGCTCATTAACTCCAAGATGGGCACGAGCATATATCTATTGGACAAGGAACACCTGCCCATCCGTCCAGATTTTGAGGACAATCAAGTTGTCATGACTGAGAACGAGCCATCATCTGCCCAAGCATACGCAAAGAAGGAGAAGGCAAGGAAGGAGAAAGCTGCCAAGATGCCAACTCAAGAGGAGGCATCTGAGTATTTCTTGAAGACCAAACAAGAGCAGCTTGGTTATCTGATTGCATCCACCCTGCGGATTGAGGAAGGACTAGCCACCCTGACTCAAAACCAGGCAAGCTTAGAGAGGATCATGGAACAAAAGTTCTGTGACTTGGATGTCAAGGTAACGGAGATTCAGACTGCAGTGGAGCAGCTCCAAGATGATATGCAGGAGAGGAGAGGCAGGACTACCACTGATGCCTTTGCCAGAATGCCACGAGGTCCGAGGTCGTCTGTCATGCCAGTTGCTGCCACCAGAGCCACCACCTCAGCACCAGCTCCAGCCTCAGCTCCATCAGCTCCAGCATCTACCTCAGCTCCAACTCCAGCGTCTACTTCAGCGTCTACGGAGGCCTTCATCCTTGGAGTGATCCGGACTCCACCACCACCAGAAGATCAAGCCTGAGCGTCGATCTAGTACTATGCATTTTCTAGGAACTTTTTGGTAACTTGTTGCCAAAGGGGGAGAAGATGTATAGATCATAGGCTTCGAGAGAGAGAGAGAGTGTTGCTTTTCTCTCTTGCTTTATTTGGTGGTTTTTCAAACTTGTTTGCTTTTGAGTGCTTGAGATACTACGTCATTATTTGTGAGACATTGATGATCATGTGTTTGATCATAAGCTACACTTAATGCTTGCTTAATGTTATTATCTTATCTATCTTATGTGATCTTTCACTATTCTTGGTGATGAGTGCATGTATTTCATTCTTATCATTTTAAGCGCTCCACCAAGATGTATGTGACATGGAAGAGTAACCCATGACTCTAACTCCTTGTGCATTTGCAGTCCAAAGCAAATTTTAAATATGCACAAATTTAGGGGGAGCTCTTACTTATCACATACTTCTCAAAGCGACGATATATTTCATGCTTATTATCATTTGTCGAAGCTTTGATCTATATGTTGTCATCAATTACCAAAAAGGGGGAGATTGAAAGTGCAACTATCCCTAGGTGGTTTTGGTAATTCATAACAACATATAGCTCATTGAGCTAATGCTATTCCAAGATGATTATTTCAGGAAAGCTCAATGATTGGCATGGCATGGATGTGAAAGTGGAACCCTCAAAATGCTAAGGAAAAAGGATTGGCTCAAGCTCAAAAGCTCAAGACTCTTCATTTTACATTTTAGTGATCCAAGATCACATTGAGTCTTTAGGAAAAGCCAATACTATCAAGGAGGGATGAGGTGTTGCTTAATGAGCCTCTTGCTTCATGTGCTTAGTGATATGCTCCAAAACCCTCAACTACTTTCCCATATCCACATATGACCTAAACCCTAAGCCAAACTCGGTCCTACCGATTCTTCCTATCCGGCGCTACCGAGTTTCACTTGTCATTAGCCACTGCCAAACCCTAGCAATTCGGTTCTACCGATAGGGATCTCGGTCTCACCGAGATGGGATTGCAAACTCTCTGTTTCCCTTTCATAACTTTTCGGTCTCACCGAAACAGCGAATCGGTCCCACCGAGATTGCAATGTAAATTCAGTGTTTCCCCTTTGTAACTTTTCGGTCTCACCGAAAGAGCAAATCGGTCCCACCGAGTTTGCCTGACCAACTCTCTGGTTAGCTAATTACCAAATTCGGTCTCACCGAGTCTGTGTAATCGGTCCCACCGAGATTAGGTTATGCCCAAACCCTAACCATATCGGTCCTACCGAGTTGCATGTCCGTCCCACCGAAAATCTCTAACGGTCACTAGGTTTACATTTTCGGTCCAACCGAGTTTGTTGATTCGGTCCCACCGAGATTGGAAAACTGTGTAACGGTTGGATTTTGTGTGGAGGCTATATATACCCCTCCACCTCCTCTTCATTCGAAGAGAGAGCCATCAGAACACATACACCATTCCAACTCGTATGTTCTGAGAGAGAACCACCTACTCATGTGTTGAGACCAGGATATTCCATTCCTACCATATGAATCTTGACCTCTAGCCTTTCCCAAGTTGCTTTCCACTCAAATCTTCTTTCCACCAAATCCAAATCCTATGAGAGAGAGTTGAGTGTTGGGGAGACTATCATTTGAAGCACAAGAGCAAGGAGTTCATTACCTACACACCATTTGTTACTTCTTGGAGAGTGGTGTCTCCTAGATTGGCTAGGTGTCACTTGGGAGCCTCCGACAAGATTGTGGAGTTGAACCAAGGAGTTTGTAAGGGCAAGGAGATCGCCTACTTCGTGAAGATCTACCGCTAGTGAGGCAAGTCCTGTGTGGGCGATGGCCATGGTGGGATAGACAAGGTTGCTTCTTCGTGGACCCTTTGTGGGTGGTTGCTTCTTCGTGGACCCTTCGTGGGTGGAGCCCTGTGTGGACTCGCGCAACCATTACCCTTCGTGGGTGGAGCCCTCCGTGGACTCGCGCAACCGTTACCCTTGTGGGTTGAAGTGTCCATCAACGTGGATGTAGGATAGCACCACCTATCCGAACCACGGGAAAAACATCCGTGTCTCCAATTGCGTTTGAATTCTCCAAACCCTTCCCTTTACATTCTTGCAAGTTGCATGCTTTACTTTCTGCTGCCAATATACTCTTTGCATGCTTGCTTGAATTGTGTGATGATTGCTTGACTTGTCCTAAAATAGCTAAAATCTACCAAGAACTAAAATTGGGAAAAGGTTAAGTTTTTATTTGGTCAAGTAGTCTAATCACCCCCCTCTAGACATACTTTCGATCCTACAATTTGCCGTGAAGAATATGGAAGACCAAAGTCTTCATTGCACCTTCCAGCTTTGCATGTGGAGAATGTCCTTTGATGGGCCAGAGAGTTCTCCTTATAATGTGATAGATAGTGCGTGGTAGATACTCAAGGTCTTCAACAAAGAACTCCTTAGGATATGCAGCATCTGGAGGAAAAGGCTTCATCATGCTAAGTGAGGGAGTCCTGGATTAGGGGGTGTCCGGATGGCCGGACTATACCTTCAGCCGGACTCCTGGACTATGAAGATACAAGATTGAAGACTTCGTCCCGTGTCCGGAAGGGACTTTCCTTGGCGTGGAAGGCAAGCTTGGTGATACGGATATGTAGATCTCCTACCATTGTAACCGGCTTTGTGTAACCCTAACCCTCTCCGGTGTCTATATAAACCGGACTGTTTTAGTCCGTAGGACAACATACAGAACAACAATCATACCATAGGCTAGCTTCTAGGGTTTAGCCTCTCGATCTCGTGGTAGATCTACTCTTGTACTACCCATATCATCAATATTAATCAAGCAGGACATAGGGTTTTACCTCCATCAAGAGGGCCCGAACCTGGGTAAAACTTCCTGTCCCTTGCCTCCTGTTACCATCCGGTCTAGACGCACAGTTCGGGACCCCCTACCCGAGATCCGCCGGTTTTGACACCGACATTGGTGCTTTCATTGAGAGTTCCTTTGTGTCGTTGCCGTCAGGCTTGATGGCTCCTACGATCATCAATGGCGATGCAGTCCAGGGTGAGACCTTCCTCCCCGGACAGATCTTCGTCTTCGGCGGCTTTGCACTGCGGGCCAATTCACTTGGCCATCTGGAGTAGATCGAAAGCTACGCCCCTGGCCGTCAGGTCAGATTTGGAAGTTTAAACTACACGGCTGACATCCGCGGGGACTTGATCTTCGACGGATTCGAGCCACTGCCGAGCGCGCCGCACTGTCACGACGAGCATGATCTAGCTCTGCCGCCGGACAGTGCCCTGGAGGCCGCACCCGCATCTGTAGGATCTTGAAGTAGATGTGTCTAGAGGGGGGGGTGATTAGACACTTAATGCTAAAGTTGCAATTTTTAAGCTTTTTCGGTTTAAGTGGAGTTTAGGCATAATTTCAACATTCACAATACATATCAAGCAAGCATGCAAAGAGTGTATAGGCAGCGGAAAATAAAGCATGCAACTTGCAAGAATGTAAAGGGAAGGGTTTGGAGAATTCAAACGCAATTGGAGACACGGATGTTTTTCCCGTGGTTCGGATAGGTGGTGCTATCCTACATCCACGTTGATGGAGACTTCAACCCACGAAGGGTAACGGTCGCGCGAGTCCACGGAGGGCTCCACCCACGAAGGGTCCACGAAGTAGCAACCTTGTCTATCCCACCATGGCCATCGCCCACGAAGGACTTGCCTCACTAGCGGTAGATCTTCACGAAGTAGGTGATCTCCTTGCCCTTACAAACTCCTTGGTTCAACTCCACAATCTTGTCGGAGGCTCCCAAGTGACACCTAGCCAATCTAGGAGACACCACTCTCCAAGAAGTAACAAATGGTGTGTTGATGATGAACTCCTTGCTCTTGTGCTTCAAATGATAGTCTCCCCAACACTCAACTCTCTCTCATAGGATTTGGATTTTGTGGAAAGAAGATTTGAGTGGAAAGAAACTTGGGGAAGGCTAGAGATCAAGATTCATATGGTAGGAATGGAATATCTTGGTCTCAACACATGAGTAGGTGGTTCTCTCTCAGAACATATGAGTTGGAATTGTGTATGTGTTCTGATGGCTCTCTCCACGAATGAAGAGGAGGTGGAAGGGTATATATAGCCTCCACACAAAATCCAACCGTTACACACAGTTTTCCAATCTCGGTGGGACCGAATCAACAAACTCGGTCGGACCGAAAAGGTAAACCTAGTGACCATTAGAGATTTTCGGTGGGACTGACATGCAACTCGGTAGGACCGATATGGTTAGGGTTTGGGCATAACGTAATCTCGGTGAGACCGATTACACAAACTCGGTGACACCGAGTTTGGTAATAAGCTAACTAGAGAGTTGGTCAGGCAAACTCGGTGGGACCGATTTGCTCTTTTAGTGAGACCGAAAATTTACAAAAGGGAAACAGAGAGTTTACATTGCAATCTCGGTGGGACCGATTCGCTCTTTCGGTGAGACCGAAAAGTTACGAAAGGGAAACAGAGAGTTTGCAATCCCATCTCGGTGAGACCGAGATCCCTATCGGTAGAACCGAATTGCTAGGGTTTGGCAGTGGCTTATGACAAGTGAAACTCGGTGGCGCCGGATAGAAAGAATCGGTATGACCGAGTTTGGCTTAGGGTTTAGGTCATTTGTGGAAGTGGGAAAGTAGCTGAGGATTTTGGAGCATATCATTAAGCACATGAAGCAAGAGGCTCATTAAGCAACACCTCATCCCTCCTTGATAGTATTGGCTTTTCCTATGGACTCAATGTGATCTTGGATCACTAAAATGTAAAATGAAGAGTCTTGAGCTTTAAGCTTTAGCCAATCCTTTGTCCTTAGCATCTTGAAGGAGTTCCCACAACCTTTAGTCCATGCCACTCCATTGTTGAACTTATCTGAAACATACTAGATAGAAACATTAGTCCAACAAGAGATATGTTGTCATCAATTACCAAAACCACCTAGGGAGCACTTGTGCTTTCAATCTCCCCCTTTTTGGTAATTGATGGAAACATACACCAAAGCTTTAGATAAGGATATGAAGAACAGCAAGTAAAGCTTTGGAAGGACATGCAACAAGCATAGGCTCCCCTTACATGATTGCAATCATATGAATATAAAATATAGAAGCATGTGAGAGCATAATCATGACAGAGTAGGCAAAGTGTTACATGTATCGTGGCCATATGCATCAGGGTAAAAGATTATCAAGGAAAATACCTTCATGCTCATGAGTCCTTCTTGCAAACAGTATGTACATAAGCAAGAACTCCTCATACTCATGATTTTGATGCATACACTTACCGTGTAGTCTTTGAGTTGGCTTAGGATGGAATGAACCTGCTCAAACAAAGTTAGATAACACAGGTACATCCACTAGCCAGAGCACACAAAAGAAACCACAAGAATGCCAAGACTGGGATGACATGTAGAGAGTGAGTACAAGGTACCACATTGGATTCAACATGTCCCCAAGAGTAAAGATATGCAATGAATTTGACTGATTTCTTTCCCTTAGGTGTCTTGCTCCCCCTGAATCTTACATGGGATATTGGGAGAAGATAGGGAACAGAAAATCAGAGCTGAAAGATACAAATGGATAGAACTTAATGCAAATACATGTCTTTCCCCCAAAAAGGCATGTGACATCTCTCCTCTTGAACATCAAGCATCTGGGATCCTTGAGTATTCTCTCCCCTGGAAATCTCTTTCTCCCCCTTAATACTTTCTCTCTTGTAGGTTTAGTTCTTTAGTTCTTGAGACTTTTTCTCTCCCTTGATGTGATCTCTCTCTCCTACAAGCTTTGATGTGATCTCTCTCTCCCCCTTTGACATCAATTTCCAAGAAGGGCTTTCTGGAATCCGTCGTATAGGTTTGGTCCTTGAGACTCAGCACAAAGCAATGGATAAAACTGTGATGCTTGAAGAGGACAAGATTCATTGAGTAGAGCTGGATCAGAAGAAATATAGAACAAGTGGCAAATTGTTTTTCCTGTTGCGAAGTCGGTGGCACCGAGTGGAATGTTTCGGTGGTGCCGAAAGGATTCGGTTGGACCAAAAATTACAAGTCGGTGAAACCGAGTTTACACAGAGAAAAACATTTGTCACCTCAGCTCACTAGACATGTAGGATCTCACAAAGATTTGCAATGAATTACCTGAAGGATTTGCAAGGAATTGAATGCAGAAAATGCAGAACAAAAACAAAGAGAAAAGAGAAGAAACTGAAAGATCTAGATGAAGTTTTTTTTTTGAAAAAGAGAAAGAAAATAGACATGCATGAGACAAATGCAATAACACAGAAAATAACACAAGAGAACTTCATCTAGAGTTGGGCGGTGACATAGTCACCTATGTTAGAGTATATTGACTTAGGAGTCAAGTGAGAACACTTGATCATAGGTCATACTCATCGTTTAAGCTCAAAATGGGGTTACCATTTTTCGTTTAAGCATCTTGATGTATTCACATCTTGTTGAGTTGCTTTGACTCATGTCTTGGAGTAAAGCTTCTCTAAGATGGAATAACATACCTTGGGTGGTGGTGTGGTTCTTGCTCATGTAGTTGAACTTGTGTGGGTGCTCAAGGTTGATGTAGCTCATCAAGAGTTGGGAGCACCACTTGGAGTTTGAGTTCATCTACCTACATGGGTTAGTTCTTGCAAGGAAGAGCACTTGTGTATCCAAAAATGACAATCATGAAGCTCAACATAGAATTTGTTAAAGGATATGTTTGAATGGTTTTGTGCTTCCTTGTCTTCAACCACCATTGTGTAGAGTCTTGGTGATGTAGAGATTGCTCAAGATGTGAGTGAGTCGCAATCTCATGGAATTAGATTCAACCAAGCACCTACATGGGTTAGACAACATGCAAGGTGCAAATATATCCAAGACATAAGATAGTTATCATAAGAGATATATCATGGATTAGTCATAAGCTCATGTCTTGCATGTATCCAATGGAGTTTCTACTCCAAGTTCGAAGCATCAATGATGTTCAATTCTCCTCTCAACCTGCAAAACACTTTCTCATCAAGAGGTTTAGTAAATATATCCGCTAATTGCTTATCGGTGCGAACATGCTTAAGATCAATGTCACCCTTAGCAACATGATCTCGAATGAAATGATGACGAACTTCAATATGCTTAGTTCGAGAATGTTGTACAGGATTATGACCAATTTTGATAGCACTTTCATTGTCACAAAGTAGTGGAACATGTTTCACATAGATCCCATAATCTTTAAGAGTTTGGGTCATCCAAAGTAATTGAGCACAATATGAACCAGCGGCAATGTATTCCGCTTCGGCGGTGGATAAGGATACTGAGTTTTGTTTCTTGGAAGACCAAGACACAAGATATCTACCAAGAAATTGACAAGTACCCGAAGTGGACTTTCTATCAACCTTGTCTCCGGCATAATCCGAGTCGGAATAGCCAACGAGATCAAAAGAAGATCTCTTAGGATACCAAATGCCAAAGTTTGGTGTATGGATTAAGTATCTCACTATCCTTTTCACAGCCTTAAGATGACATTCTTTAGGAGCAGCTTGATATCGTGCACACATGCACACACTTAGCATAATATCGGGACGTGAAGCACATAGGTATAACAATGAACCAATCATAGAGCGATAAACCTTTTGATCAACCGGTTCACCATCTTTGGTTAAATCATTATGTCCACTAGTAGGCATGGGTGTAGACATACCTTTGCATTCCTGCATATTGAACTTCTTGAATAAGTCCTTGGTGTACTTTGTTTGAGAGACAAATGTACCTTCCTTAGTTTGCTTGATTTGCAAACCGAGAAAGAATTTGAGTTCACTCATCATAGACATCTCAAACTTCTCTGACATTAGCTTTCCAAACTTTTCACTAAAGAGAGGGTTAGTTGAACCAAATATGATATCATCAACATAAATTTGGCATACAAATAGTTCTCCATTAACCCTTTTAGTAAAAAGAGTAGAATCAATTTTACCAATTTCAAAACCACTTGTAGTAAGGAACTTGGTCAAGCATTTATACCAAGCTCTAGGAGCTTGTTTAAGACCATAAAGAGCTTTGTGAAGTTTGTAAACATGATTTGGTTTCTTAGGATTGATAAAACCGGGAGGTTGTTTGACATAAACTTCCTCCTCTATTTCACCATTTAGAAAGGCACTTTTGATGTCCATTTGGTACAAGGTGATATTATGGTGATTAGCATAGGCAAGTAAGATGCGAATGGACTCAAGTCTAGCAACGGGAGCATATGTCTCACCATAGTCCATACCTTCGACTTGTGTGTATCCTTGGGCGACGAGACGTGCTTTGTTGCGAACCACTTGTCCATCTTCATCTTGCTTGTTGCGAAACACCCATTTGGTACCAATGATGTTGTGGTTGTTGTCGGGCTTCTCAACTAATGTCCAAACTTGGTTTCTCTCAAAGTTGTGTAGCTCTTCATGCATAGCGTTTATCCAATCCAGATCTTCCAATGCTTCTTCAACCTTCATAGGTTCAATGCTAGAGATGAATGAATAGTTTTCACAAAAGTTAGCTAAACGAGTCTTTGAGCGAGTGATTCTCCCGGTTTGTATATCATTTAAGATTTGCTCGACGGGATGATCTTTGGCAATTCTTGCTCGAACTCATGAGAGCTTTTGCTTGGGTCTTTGTTGAACATCTTCTTCATCTTGTTCTTCTTCTTGGTCTTCTTCATTGTTGACGTTGTCGTTCTCTTGTCGTGGTGGAGAAGGAGGTTGTTGATGTTCGTGTTGATGTATTTCCTCGTTTTCTTCATCTTGGTGTGTCCCACTTGCGGATGCTTCCGTGTCAATTCTTGGTTCACTTTGTCGTGAAGTAGAAGCTTCCACTTGGACGGATGAAGTACTCTCCTTCACCTCCGTTGGACGAATTTTGCCAATGGACAAGTCTTGGATTGCTTCTGAAGGGTCTTTTTCTCCTACATCAATTGGCAATTGCTCTACTTGCGAGCCATTAGATTCATCAAACTTCACATCTACCGTCTCTTCAACCTTTCGGGTGAAATTGTTGTAGACACGGTAAGTGTGAGAGTTTGAGCCATAACCAAGTAGGAAACCTTCATGAGATTTAGGAGAAAACTTTGAACGACGATGCTTATCAAGAATGTAGCACTTTGAGCCGAATACTCGAAAGTATCCAACTTGGGGTTTGTTACCGGTGAGGAGCTCGTATGCCGTCTTGTCGAGTAGCTTGTGAAGATACAAGCGATTTGTTGCATGACAAGCTGTCTCAACCGCTTCTGCTCAAAAGTGCTTCGGCGTCTTGTATTCATCAAGCATCGTTCTTGCCATTTCGATGAGCGTCCGGTTCTTCCTCTCAACAACTCCATTTTGTTGAGGTGTGTACGTAGCCGAGAACTCGTGTGAAATCCCTTCTTCATCAAGAAAGGTGTCCACATTTGCGTTCTTGAACTCCGTTCCATTGTCACTCCGAACCTTCTTGATCTTCACGTCAAACTGATTTTGGGCCTTCATAGCGAAGTTTCTGAAGATCTTCTGGACCTGCGACTTGTCATTAAGAAAGAACACCCACGTAAATCTTTAAAAATCATCAACTATAACTAGACCAAAAGAATTTCCACCGAGACTCTTGTAGGCGTTGGGACCAAAAAGATCCATATGAAGTAGCTCGAGTGGCCTCCTTGTGGTCATGATGTTCTTCACGGGATGTCTTCCTCCAACCTGTTTACCTGCTTGACAAGCATTGCAAAGTCTATCCTTATCAAATATGGCATCGTTAACTCCAAGGATATGATTTCCTTTAATAAGCTTGTCAAGGTTTCTCATGCCAACGTGACCTAGTCGTCTATGCCACAACCAACCTTTTGAGGATTTAGCAATAAAGCAAGTTTTAGGTTGTGCCTTTTTAGAGAAATCGACAATGTAAAGATCACCTCTACGCATACCGGTAAAGACCATTTTATGATTGTCTCGACGAAATACTTGGCACTCTACCTCAGTAAATAGGACATTCAAACCGAAATCAGCAAGTCTAGATACTGAAAGTAAGTTGTAGCCAAGAGATTCAACGAGCATGACATTTTGAATGGAACTATCATGTGAGATGGCCACCTTACCAAGGCCAACCACTTTACCCCTTGAATTATCACCAAAGGTGACATATTTTCGAGGGCCGTCATTTCAGCAAGCTCACGGAACATCTCTTCATCTCCGGTCATATGATCAGTACATCCACTATCAAGAACCCATTCCTTTCCTCCTGACTCATATCCCCGAAGATTTGCCATAAGACCAAAATGTCTCATTGCATCATCAAGATCGAAGTCACTATCATCATCATCATCATCATCATCATCATAGTATCCATGTTCACCATGATCTTGTGACTCATCATTTCCTAGAGAGGGTAATTCATTAGATAAATGATCATCAAAGTGGTCACCTTTATGAATTCTTATAGCTTCGAATATGATATCACTAATGATTCCAACATCTCCTTTAGCTCGCTTGAGATTGGCAAGCTCAATAGATAATCACCAAAACTAGGATCACTAGAGTTCATCTTACTCAAGGCAATAGATTTATGGAGAATTTCATCCAAATTTTTCAAGGAATGATCGGGAAATCGTTCCTCAAGAAATTTCCATATAGTATAGGCACAATTAAGAGTAGGCAAATTAGCAATCAAATTTTTAGGCAATCCTCTAATGATGAGCTCAATAGTTCTAAGATTGCGAATCATGTCAATATCTTCATCTAGGGTAGGATGCAAAGGATCAATATGAGGTGCACAAGGACTAGCAATATACTTGTTCAAATGATATTGATTGAAGATTACAAGCATCTCATTTTTCCACTCGTGAAAATACTCTCCATCAAGAATAGGCACTCTATGTCTAAGACTCCCTAAAGTAGAGACATCCATCTTCCTCCAATGGTGATTAAACCAAGGCAATGGAAACCAAGGCTCTGATACCACTTGTAGGATCTTGAAGTAGATGTGTCTAGAGGGGGGGGGGGTGATTAGACACTTAATGCTAAAGTTGCAATTTTTAAGCTTTTTCGGTTTAAGTGGAGTTTAGGCATAATTTCAACATTCACAATACATATCAAGCAAGCATGCAAAGAGTGTATAGGCAGCGGAAAATAAAGCATGCAACTTGCAAGAATGTAAAGGGAAGGGTTTGGAGAATTCAAACGCAATTGGAGACACGGATGTTTTTCCCGTGGTTCGGATAGGTGGTGCTATCCTACATCCACGTTGATGGAGACTTCAACCCACGAAGGGTAACGGTCGCGCGAGTCCACGGAGGGCTCCACCCACGAAGGGTCCACGAAGTAGCAACCTTGTCTATCCCACCATGGCCATCGCCCACGAAGGACTTGCCTCACTAGCGGTAGATCTTCACGAAGTAGGCGATCTCCTTGCCCTTACAAACTCCTTGGTTCAACTCCACAATCTTGTCGGAGGCTCCCAAGTGACACCTAGCCAATCTAGGAGACACCACTCTCCAAGAAGTAACAAATGGTGTGTTGATGATGAACTCCTTGCTCTTGTGCTTCAAATGATAGTCTCCCCAACACTCAACTCTCTCTCATAGGATTTGGATTTTGTGGAAAGAAGATTTGAGTGGAAAGCAACTTGGGGAAGGCTAGAGATCAAGATTCATATGGTAGGAATGGAATATCTTGGTCTCAACACATGAGTAGGTGGTTCTCTCTCAGAACATATGAGTTGGAATTGTGTATGTGTTCTGATGGCTCTCTCCACGAATGAAGAGGAGGTGGACGGGTATATATAGCCTCCACACAAAATCCAACCGTTACACACAGTTTTCGATTCTCGGTGGGACCGAATCAACAAACTCGGTCGGACCGAAAAGGTAAACCTAGTGACCATTAGAGATTTTCGGTGGGACTGACATGCAACTCGGTAGGACCGATATGGTTAGGGTTTGGGCATAACGTAATCTCGGTGAGACCGATTACACAAACTCGGTGAGACCGAGTTTGGTAATAAGCTAACCAGAGAGTTGGTCAGGCAAACTCGGTGGGACCGATTTGCTCTTTCGATGAGACCGAAAAGTTACAAAAGGGAAACAGAGAGTTTACATTGCAATCTCGGTGGGACCGATTCGCTCTTTCGGTGAGACCGAAAAGTTACGAAAGGGAAACAGAGAGTTTGCAATCCCATCTTGGTGAGACCGAGATCCCTATCGGTAGAACCGAATTGCTAGGGTTTGGCAGTGGCTTATGACAAGTGAAACTCGGTGGCGCCGGATAGAAAGAATCGGTATGACCGAGTTTGGCTTAGGGTTTAGGTCATTTGTGGAAGTGGGAAAGTAGCTGAGGATTTTGGAGCATATCATTAAGCACATGAAGCAAGAGGCTCATTAAGCAACACCTCATCCCTCCTTGATAGTATTGGCTTTTCCTATGGACTCAATGTGATCTTGGATCACTAAAATGTAAAATGAAGAGTCTTGAGCTTTAAGCTTTAGCCAATCCTTTGTCCTTAGCATCTTGAAGGAGTTCCCACAGCCTTTAGTCCATGCCACTCCATTGTTGAACTTATCTGAAACATACTAGATAGAAACATTAGTCCAACAAGAGATATGTTGTTATCAATTACCAAAACCACCTAGGGAGCACTTGTGCTTTCAGCATCGGCTTCGACCCTTAATTCAGAGCCAACCGCGCCGATCGAGGATGGGCGGTTGGACGCCGCCTCGGGGGCTGCGATCCCAACGGCGATCGAGCCGAACACCAGCCCCGCACCCCTCGAGACTCGTGACTCCAAGGAGCCGGACTCCTCTCCGGACTCCGAACCCTCCGCGCCCCTGCCGATCGAATCCGATTGGGCGCCGATCATGGAGTTTACTGCCGCAGACATCTTTCAGCACTCGCCTTTCGGCAATATTCTGAAGACACTGAAGTCTCTCTCTTTATCAGGAGAGCCCTGGCCGGACTATGGTCAGCAAGGTTGGGATACGGACGATGAAGAAATTCAAAGCCCACCCACCACCCACTTTGTAGCCACTGTCGACGATTTAACCGACATGCTCGACTTCGACTCCGAAGACATCGACGGTATGGACACCGATGCAGGAGACGATGAAGAACCAGCGCCTATTAGGCCCTGGAAAGCCACCTCGTTGTATGACATATACATGGTGGACACCCCAAAAAAAGGAGATGGCGATGGAACAGCGGAGGATGACCCCTCCAAGAAACAGCCTAAGTGCCGACGTCAGCGGCGCCGCTCAAAATCCCGCCAAAACAAATACGGTGATTCCAGCATGGGAGATAATAATACTCCAGAGAATGCCGAATAAAATCCCCTCCAGCAAGATTCAACACAGGAGGATGGAGAAGCCAACCCTCATGAGAGAGCAGCAGACAGAGAGGTCGAGGATGATAATTATACGCCTCCCTCCGAAGACGAGGCAAGCCTCGACGACGACGAATTCCTCGTGCCAGAGGATCCCGCCGAACAAGAGCGTTTTCAATGCAGGCTTATGGCCACGGCAAGAAGCCTCAAGAAAAAACAGCAACAACTTAGAGCTGATCAAGATTTGCTAGTCGACAGATGGACTGAAGTCCTTGCGGCCGAAGAGCATAAACTCGAACGCCCCTCCAAGAGTTACCCAAAGCGCAGGTTGCTACCCCGATTAGAGGAGGAAGCACTTAAACCTACATCACCAGCACTTGATACGGCCGACCGGCCACCTCGTGACCGTGACAGAGAGGCCTCTTGGCCCTCCACTCAAGCCGCACCCCGTACCAAGGCACGGGAAAATGCGCCAGACCTGCGAGATATGTTGGAGGACAAGGCAAGGCAAACAAGATCGATCTACGGATCGCGTGGGCGCCCCATGACTCGAGACGGTAACCGTCATGCCGGACACAAATCCGGTAGGGCCGAACACAGTAGACAAAGCTCATTGGAGCTACATCGTGATATAGCCCAGTACAAAGGCGCCGCACACCCACTATGCTTCACAGAAGAAGTAATGGATCATCAAATCCCCGAGGGTTTCAAACCCATAAACATCGAATCATATGATGGCACAACAGATCCTACGGTATGGATCGAGGATTATCTCTTTCATATCCACATGGCCCGCGGCGATGATCTCCACGCCATCAAATACCCCCCACTCAAGCTTAAAGGACCAGCTCGGCATTGGCTTAACAGCTTGCCAGCAGGATCAATCGGTTGTTGGGAGGACCTGGAAGCCGCATTCCTCTACAATTTCTAGGGCACTTATGTGCGACCACCAGACGCCGATGACCTAAGCCACGTAATTCAGCAGCCAGAGGAATCGGCCAGGCAATTCTGGACACGGTTCCTAACAAAGAAAAATCAAATAGTCGACTGTCCGGATGCTGAGGCCCTAGCAGCCTTCAAACACAATATCCGTGACGAGTGGCTTGCCCGGCACCTTGGACAGGAAAAGATGAAATCTATGGCAGCACTCACGACACTTATGACCCACTTTTGCGCGGGAGAAGACAGCTGGCTTGCTCGTAGCAACAATATGACCAAGAACCCTGGTAATTCGGATACCAGGGACAGTAGTGGCAGGTCGCGTCCCAACAAGCAGAAGTGCCGCACTAACAGCGACAATGCTGAGGATACGACAGTTAATGCCGGATTCATAGGCTATAAATCCGGTCAGCGGAAAAAGCCATTCAAAAGAAATCCTAGGGGCCCATCCAGTCTGGACCAAATACTCGACTGCTTATGCCAGATACATGGCACCCCCGAAAAGCCGGCCAATCACACCAACAGAGATTGTTGGGTGTTCAAGCAGGCAGGTAAGTTAAATGCCGAAAATACCGACCAGGGGCTGCATAGCGATGACGACGAAGAGCCCCGGCCGCCGAACAACAGTGGACAGAAGGGTTTTCCCCCACAAGTGCAGACGGTGAACATGATATACGCAACCCACATCCCCAAGAGGGAGCGGAAGCACGCGTTAAGGGACGTATACGTGGTAGAGCCAGTCGCCCCAAAGCTCAACTCATGGTCCTCCTGCCCGATCACCTTTGATCGAAGGGACCATCCCACTAGCACCCGTCATGGCGGATTCACCGCACTGGTTCTAGACCCAATTATTGACGGATTTCATCTCACTAGAGTCCTTATGGACGACGACAGTAGCCTGAACCTACTTTACCAGGATACAGTGCGGAAAATGGGCATAGATCCCTCAAGGATTAAGCCCACCAAAACGACCTTTAAAGGCATAATACCAGGTGTAGAGGCCAACTGTACAGGCTCAGTCACACTTGAAGTGGTCTTCGGATCTCCGGATAATTTCCGAAGCGAGGAGTTAATCTTAGACATAGTCCCATTCCATAGTGGCTATCACGCACTGCTCGGACGAATCGCATTCGCCAAGTTCAATGCAGTACCGCACTATGCATACCTTAAGCTCAAGATGTGTAACGCCCTCGATGCGGCTATATCTCCCACATGTCGAAGCATGACTTAGAGGCATAACCGCATTGAAAGCAATGTCGCAAGTGAGGCAATCTTCACACAACCCATGTAATACATAAGGGAAAGAGATACATAGTTGGCTTACACTCGCCACTTCACACAATACATGAATAAAGCATTACAACATCCAAATACAATCAAGGTCCGACTACGGAACCAAAATAAAAGAAGAACCACAAATGCGACAAAGGTCCCCCGATCGACCCCAACTGGGCTCCACTACTGATCAACTAGAACGAAACAACACAAAGGACAAGATCTTCATCGAGCTCCTCCTTGAGCTTGGTTGCGTCATCTGCACGGGCTCATCGGTACCTGCAAGCTGGTTTTGGAAGTATCTGTGAGCCACGGGGACTCAGCAATCTCGCACCCTCACGATCAAGACTATTTAAGCTTATGGGTAAGGTAAAGGTATGAGGTGGAGCTGCAGCAAGCGACTATCATATATGGTGGCTAACATACACAAATGAGAGCGAGAAGAGAAGGCAAAGCACGGTCGATAAAAGTATGATCAAGAAGTGATCCTAGAACAACCTACGTCAAGCATAACTCCAACACCGTGTTCACTTCCCGGACTCCGCCGGAAAGAGACCATCACGGTTACACACGCGGTTGATGTATTTTAATTAAGGTCAACTTCAGGTTTTCTACAACCGGACGTTAAAAAATTCCCATCTGCCCATAACCGCGGGCACGGCTTTCAAAAGTTCAAATCCCTGCAGGGGTGTCCCAACTTAGCCCATGACAAGCTCTCACGGTCAACGAAGGATATTCCTTCTAGCGGGAAGACCCGATCAAACTCGGAATCCCGGTTACAAGACATTTTGACAATGGTAAAACTAAACCAGCAACACCGCCCGAATGTTCCGACAAATCCCGATAGGAGCTGCACATATCTCGTTCTCAGGGCACACTCAGATGAGCGCTCCATACAACTAAAACCAAACCTCGAGTTTCCCCGAGGGGGCACTGCATAGGACTCTAGTTTGGACCAACAGTCAGAGGAGCACTGGCCCGGGGGTGGGGGGTAAAATAATGATGACCCTCAGGAGCGCGACTCCCAAGGGAAAAGAAAAGGCTTGGTGGCAAATGGTAAAACCAATGTTGGGCATTGCTGGAGGAGTTTTATTCAAGGCGAACTGTCAAGGGGTTCCCATAATAGCCCAACCGCGTAAGGAACGCAAAATCCGGGAACATAACACCGATATGACGGAAACTAGGGCTGCAAGAGTGGAACAAAACACCAGGCATAAGGCCGAGCCTTCCACCCTTTACCAAGTATATAGATGCATTAATTAAATAAGAGATATTGTGATATCCCAACAAGTAAACAGGTTCCAACAAGGAACAACATCTCCATGTTCCAACAAGGAACAAACTTCGATCTTCACCTGCAACTAACAACGCTATAAGAGGGGCTGAGCAAAGCGGTAACATAGCCAAACAACGGTTTGCTAGGACAAGGTGGGTTATAGGCTTGGTTCAACCATATGGGAGGCATGATAAGCAAGTGGTAGGTATCGCAACATAGGCATAGCAAAAGAGCGAGCAACTAAGCAAGCAAAGATAGAAGTGATTTCGAGGGTATGATCATCTTACCTGAAATCCCGCAAGGAAGAAGAACGAGTCCATGAAGAAGACAATCAGACGTAGAAGAATGGGTCCTCACAAACACGACGTTACCGGAACCAACCCGAAGAAGCAACACCGGAAAGAAGCACACAACATAGTAAACAACCAACACATGAACATGGTATGATATGCGGGATGTGGTATGCGATGCATATGCATGATTTGCAAAGGAATGATGGAACCTGGCCTCAACTTGGAAATCCAAGAGTGCCACTAGAAAGGTGAGGTGATTTCGGTTGAAATCGATATAAAGAACCCCAGAATCGGATGCACGGTTTGGAAACGGCGAGCAAAACAAATATGACACCGGTCTGCGATAAACAGCAAGTAGCCATCTAAATGCATCAAGATAATTAAGCTACAGCACTCAAACATGGCAACATAATACATGGCAGGGATCCACTCATGATGCTTGACAAAACATGAACATTGAGCTACGACCAATTCATTCATTAACAGGTTCAAACAAGCATGGCAAAAGAGCAAATGGTAAACAGGTTTCAGACTTAGTGAAATTAACACAAGCCTGGGATTTCAGATCAGGTAGCACACTTTGGAGCATGAAAACTATATGCTACAGGAACTTAACATGGCAAAGAAAGGCATGGCATGGAGCTACTCAAAGAGCTTAACAAAAGTCCCTTAGTGACCTTGAGCCAAAAGGGATTAGAAACTACAATTGCAAGCATGTGAACATGGCAAAAACATAATCAGATCTCAGACTTGGTGAAAAACTGGAGCATGCAAATCAGATATCAAGTAGGCATGTTTACGAGCTCGATGCACTCACTACAGAGAAAGTCATGACAAATTAAGCACACACCCATCAAGAATACACATTATACAAGCTAGGCATGGCAAGAACAATAACATAGCATGCACGGATCAACTACAACATCCTCGGCAAAATCGCTAACAAGTAGACAATCTGCCCAGATTCACGAAATAGCAAAAGTAGAGCTCGATTGACTCAAGCTAGAGTGCTCCATAATTACAAAAAAAGACATGGATGGATATATCACTACAAGATTAACAAATCATCCTTACTGATCATCCTCAAAAGAGGCACGGATCACTAGGAAACAACATGAACATAT
This sequence comes from Triticum urartu, assembly GCF_056163025.1. Lineage (NCBI taxonomy): Eukaryota > Viridiplantae > Streptophyta > Magnoliopsida > Poales > Poaceae > Triticum > Triticum urartu. The sequence continues at coordinate 188,894,938 of NC_141874.1, read as the reverse complement.
GGCATATTGATAAGAACAGATCAAGGACTTAGTGGAATTGCTAAGTCCCTGAAATCAGCATTAACGAATGCACTACTTTGCAAGCTTGTGCTAGTCACCACACACATCACAAAAATACATGGATAGCACCTCTGGAAATATGGCATGGCACATAACAAAACACATGTAGAGCTCAGGAGCATATCATGCACACATTAATCATGGCAAAAATGACAAATAGCTATTTGATGCAGCAGATCTGACAATTAACTCAAATAGCTCTCTTCCAACAGCATTTCAGGCATCAAGATGAGCTCAAATGAAAATGATGCAATGAGATGAAATGATGTACTCTCTGAGACGAACAATTTGATATGCTACACGCGCGAAACGGAGCTACGGATGCAAAGTCACGACATGATGAACATGGGCATTTGAAACATGGGAATCTCGGGGACTTAGTAGAATTTTACCCCGCGGGAAAAGTCAACCCGGGACGAGGAGATCCGGGACGGGGTGGATCCGGTTCGGGATGGCGCCGTTTGGTTCATCTCCCGGTGGATCTCATCCATCGGGGCAGATCTGGCCGGGATGAGCTCCGGCGAACCTCCGGCGAGGCGCGGAAGCCGAGGCGAGGCACGAACGGCGAGGCGAGGCGGTGCGGCGAGGCAGCTGCGCAGCGCCGCGCTCCGGCGAGGCAGGCGGGGAGGCGCTCCGGCGGGGAGCCGCGGGCTCTCGGGGAAGGCCGGCGAGGCACATGGCGGCGGAGCTTGAAGGCGTTCGTAGGCGGGGAAGAACGAGGCGGCGGCGGAGGCAGCTTTCGGCGGCCGGCGGGCGGCGGCGTGCGGGAGCACAGGCGGCGGGGACGACCCTGCGCGGGGCGGCGACCGGATGGGCCGAGCGGGCCCGCGATGGGCTTCACCGGGCCGCGTGGTGGGAGAGCGCCGGCTGGATAGGTGGCGCTGTCCGGTTGGTGGAGGGCGGCGACCGGTTGAGGTGTCAGCCCCTGATTGGTCCGGGCGATGTGGCGGCGGCGGTGGACACGTCTGGCGGCGGGACGGACATGTCCGGCTACGGGAGGAGGAAGAAGTTAGGGTTTCATCCGCGATTTTCGGGAGGGGAGCACCTATATATAGGTAGAGGGAGCTAGGAGAGTCCAAATGAGGTGTGGTTTTTGGCCACGCGATCATGATCGAACGACCGAGATGATGGAGGAGGTTTAGGTGGGTTTTGGGCCACTTTGGAGGGGTGTTGGGCTGCAACACACACGAGGCCTTTTCGGTCCCTCGGTTAACCGTTGGAGCATCAAACGAAGTCCAAATGGTACGAAACTTGACAGGCGGTCTACCGGTAGTAAACCAAGGCCGCTTGGCAAGTCTCGGTCCAATCCGGAAATGTTTAACCCCCACACACGAAAAGAGGTAGAAAGGGACACCGGGTGACATAGGAGCGCCGGATTGCAAAACGGGCAACGGGAAAAATGCTCGGATGCATGAGACGAACATGTATGCAAATGAAATGCACATGATGACATGACATGCAAAGCATGAAATGCAAGCAATGACAAGGAAACAACAGCGAATAACTGGACGACACCTGGCACATCTGTCTCGGGGCGTTACAAGATGCCAGGCCCTCGAGGAGTAATTACGGTCAATGGAAACACCGAATGCTCCCTCCGAACGGAGGAGCACACGGCGGCACTTGCAGCGGAAGTACAAAGCAGCCTCTCTAGGCAGTTCTCTAGTCCGGCCATTAAACGTCCGGACACCGTCAAGCGCACCCGGAGTAACCTACAACAAGACCGCCTGGCACGTTTCGAGCATGCATAGCAATGCGGCCCCAATCCCAGCCCTCGCAAAAATGCGACACCAGTACTTCGCGTACATAACTACACTCTAGAAATACCATGGGTACAGGGGGAGGGGCACCATCACGGCACGCCAGAAACACGGCTTAAACTGCACCAGGGGCTGCCGATTTTTTAATTTTCTCTTACTTTCAGGACTCCACTCTTCGGAAGGCCTGTTCGGCAGTTCAATTGCCGCACAAACGATGCAAGAACCAGGGAAGCAGACAAGCCATGTCGCATTACGGAACTCCCAGGTGGTCTCTATCACGAGCAGTATACCTGTTTCGCATACCATTCCGCAGCCTGCCCCTGGAACGGACATGTTAAAATAGTCCAACCTTTTGCTTATCACAATATTTGTATCGTTCTGCTTTGATCGCAGCCCTTTTTATAAACAATGCATAGCTTCTGTCTATTTTTGCATTACTTTTTTTTTACAAATATATGTTCCTTGATGACATGTTGCACCCGTACACTTTGGTACGGCCAAAATACGCCAGGGGCTTTAGTACCCCTCAATATGGTGTGAGAAGTCCGAACACTTTAACAAGTGCAGCACCCCGAACTTATAGCATTATATGCATCGGCTCCGAATCATGTCTTGGGTCAATAGTTGGGTTTGCCCGGCTCCTATGTTTTGGTGCCTTATGTTTCGCTATATCGGCTAAGGTAGCACTAGGAGAACTACTGCGATTGTGCCGCAGTTGAGCTGGGTCGAGCACCTCAGTAGAGAAAGCTAAAATTGACTGTCATGATGAAGTGAGAGCTGGTCGCTGTTCGAGAGGTTTTTCGAGTCCTTAAAGACTTATGCCGCTTAGAGCGAGGAGTCGGCTCTGTCCGGCCAAGGCGTGGATAGCGCCCCGGACTCGGTCTTCCGAATACCAGGGGCTTCACCAAAATTTAAAATTATAGAATTCTATGGCTAAGTGAGAGTGTTCAAGCATTATAGTCAGATTGCCTTGTTCGTTGTGCTGAGCGCCTCCCTCGAAGGACCCAAACACGGGAAAAAGAGCGCTCAGGTTTATCCCCGAACACCCCAGCACTAGCGGCACGGGGGCATAAGCCGACGACTCGCCATCTCTCAGAATTGATAAACAGTCGCACAGAAGGTAATATTTTAAATTCCAACAGCATTGCTTAGCGCATATGAACAACTTTTTAGCGCACAGGACAAAACGAGCGAGTTTTACTCAAAAATTACATCCCTGGAACATTCATCCGCCATAAGGCAGGCACCCTTCAGAACATCCTTATAATAATTCTCGGGCTTGCGATGTTCTTTCCCCGTCGGTGGCCCGTCCTTCACAAGCTACTCAGCATCCAGCTTGCCCCACTGCACCTTAGCACGGGCAAGGGCCCTACGGGCACCTTCAATGCAGACAGAGCGCTTGATGACTTCGAGCCTTGGACAGGCCCCCACCAGCCGCCGCACCAGCCTGAAATAGCTCCCAGGCAGAGCCTCTCCAGGCCACAGCCGAACTATGAGGCCCTTCATGGCCTGTTTGGCCACCTTGTGGAGCTCGACCAGTTGCTTCAGCTGATCGCTCAGGGGCACGGGGTGTCCGGCCTCAGCATACTGAGACCAGAACACCTTCTCTGTCGAGCTGCCCTCTTCGGCTCGATAGAAGGCGGCAGCATCGGACACGCTACGGGGAAGATCCGTGAAGGCTCCTGGAGAACTCCGGATTCAGGTAAGTAACAAGTAACTCACGTTTACATGTCTACTTTGCATAAAGAATGCCTTACCCGCCGCTATCTTTTTCACCGCATCCAACTCCTGGAGGGTCTTCTGGGATTCGGCCTTGGCAGACTTGGCATCTTTAATAGCCACCGCAAGCTCGGACGATCGCGTCTTTGAGTCAAGCTCCAAACTCTCATGTTTTTTCATGAGAGCTTGGAGCTCTTGCCGCACCTTGCCAACCTCGGCCTCATACTTCTCCCGCCCGATGCGCTCTATGGCCGCCCTCTTCTCGGCCTCGACCAGCGCTTGCTTAAGGGTCGCCACCTCAGACGTGGCCCCTACAATAGCCACGATGATCCTGTCATTTTTTGCAATTGCACTTTATATATATATATATATTTAAAACAAGGTATTTATTACCTTCCTTCTCCTCGAGCTGCTTCTTGGCACTCCCGAGCTCTTGCTCGGACTGATTGAGGTTTTGCTTTAGCGTATCCACTTCCGCAGTCAGTACAGCGGACGCCAGCAGAGAAGCCTGCATGCGCATATTGACTCCTTTTTGTTAGACTCCTGCGAACTTCATTTTGATCCTCTATTCGGCTTTTCTTCCCGAACGCCAAACAGAGCATCAGGGGCTACTGTCTATGCGGTAATATTATTTACACATTCTTTACTTACCTCAAAGCCTGTTAAAAGGCTAGTACAAGCTTCAGTCAGTCCGCTCTTGGCGGACTGAACCTTCTGGACCACCGCACTCATAATGGTGTGGTGCTCCTCGTCGATGGAGGCGCCTTTGAGCACCTCCAACAGATTGTCCGGCGCCTCCGGTTGGACGGGGGTCACCGACACGGTGGGCTTGCTCCTCTTGGAAGGAGGTCGCCCGCCGGACTCTGGAACCTTTGAAGGTTCTGGAGGGGTATCCGGCCTAAGGCCGGACTTGGAGCCCTGGGGGGTTTCATCCCCTTTACTCCTGGAGTCCGGGAGGTCGCCTTGCGGCGCCTCCAGGACCACCACCTCCCGGCTTGGAACCTGTTGGGACAACACTTCGGTGTCGTCCGTAGGGCGGGGGGAGGAAGCCGTCGGAAGCGAATTCACATCCGACGAGTCTAGTGAACCGCTCGACGACGCGTCGAGCCGGTCTTTGGGTGGGCTGCATAAACATATTAGACATAAGGGAAAGTTGTGCAATAAGGGAATACTATGAATTACTCTGGTATCCGGATACTTACGATTTAGCCAGGGGCTTGGCCCTGAGCGGCCACTCCTCTCTGTCGTCGTCGGCGTCGGTGGAGTAGTCTGGGGGAAGGATTTTCCCCTTCTTGGACCCTTCGGCCTCCCCAGTTGGGGCAGCCTTCCTTTTCTTCCCTTCCCCTGCTGGAGGGGGAGGGGACTCTTCTTGCTCCTCCTCGTCTTCATGGGAGGAGTGCGTCTTGGAGGCGTCGGATGAGGGATCCGACACCTCCAGGCGCCGGGCACTCTTTCGAGTCCCCGTGGCCTTCTTCTTGGCCTTCTTCTCTGGCACCACATGGGGTGCCGGAACCAGCAGCTTCGCCAAACGAGCGTCCGCTGGGCCTTCGGGCAAGGGAGCCGGACAGTTGATCTGTCCGGACATCTCCTGCCAATCCTGTCAAAGGTAAGGGAGCTTAGATCCCGCATGGAGTCAAACTATGAAAAACTGATACCCTGTAAAAGGTAAAAATAGCTCACCGCGTGAGCGTGACGCTGCGTACTGAATCTGCGATCCCCGGTAGCGGATGCGGGGGCCTCGGCGCCCTTGAAAAGCACCTTCCAGGCATCTTCGTACGTCGTGTCGAAGAGCCTGCTCAGAGTTCGGTGCCGCGCCGGGTCGAACTCTGACAGGTTGAAAGCCCGTTGTTGACACGGGAGGATCCGGCGGATGAGCATAACCTGGACTACGTTGACAAGTTTGAGCTTCTTGTCCACCAGGGTTTGGACGCATGTTTGGAGTCCGGTCAGCTCTCCTTTTTTACCCCACGACAGGCCCGTCTCCTTCCAGGAGGTGAGCCGCGTAGGGGGTCCGGATCAGAACTCGGGGGCTGCGACCCATTCAGGGTCGCGCGGCTCGGTGATGTAAAACCACCCCGATTGCCACCCCTTCAGGGTCTCCACAAAGGATCCCTCGAGCCATAAGACGTTGGGCATCTTGCCCACCATGGCACCTCCGCACTCCGCCTGGTTGCCGCGCACCACCTTCGGCTTGACATTGAAAGTCTTGAGCCATAGGCCGAAATGGGGGCGGTTGCGGAGGAAAGCCTCGCACACAACGATAAACGCCGAGATGTTGAGGACAAAGTTCGGGGCCAGATCGTGGAAATCCAGGCCATAGTAGAACATGAGCCCCCGGACAAATGGGTGGAGAGGGAAGCCCAGTCCGTGGAGGAAATGGGGGAGGAACACCACCCTCTCATGGGGCCTAGGGGTGGGGATGAGCTGCCCCTCTTCAGGAAGCCGGTGCGCAATGTCATTAGACAAGTATCCGACCTTCCTTAGTCTTTTGATGTGTCCCTCCGTAACGGAGGAGACCATCCACTTGCCTCCCGATCCGGACATGACTGGAGAAGGTTGAGGTGAGGAGTGCGGACTTGGGCGCTGGAGCTCGGGTGCGCAAGAATGGATAGGCAAAGGAGGAAGAAGGCGTAGGTGAAAAGGTGGATCCTTATCCCCTTATATGGGTGGACGCAACTACGTGTCCCCACCAGCCTGGTAAAACTCGCTTATCTCCAAGCACCGTAATCAATGGCGCAGTTGGGTTACCCACGCCCGTATTGATGAGAATCCCGGAATAAGGGGACACGATCTCTGCTTTAACAAGACGTGCCAAGGAAACCGCCTCGCATGACGCGCTGAGGTGGGATAATAAAATGATTCGGATAAAAGCTTGGCCGTGGTGTGTCACACTACGAAATACGTCAGCAGATTAGATTTGTGTAAATATTATTCTCTCTATGGCAATATGTGGAAACTTATTTTGCAGAGCTGGACACTATCTTTGTGTTCAAAATCTTCTATGAAGTATTTGGAGGAGGAACCCGCCTTGCAATGCCGAAGACAAACTGCGCGCCGGACTCGTCGTCATTGAAGCCTGGTTCAGGGGCTACTGAGGGAGTCCTGGATTAGGGGGTGTCCGGATGGCCGGACTATACCTTCAGCCGGACTCCTAGACTTTGAAGATACAATATTGAAGACTTCGTCCCGTGTTCGGAAGGGACTTTCCTTGGCGTGGAAGGCAAGCTTGGCGATACGGATATGTAGATATCCTACCATTGTAACCGACTTTGTGTAACCCTAACCCTCTCCGGTGTCTATATAAACCGGAGGGTTTTAGTCCATAGGACAACATACAGAACAACAATCATACCATAGGCTAGCTTCTAGGGTTTAGCCTCTCCGATGTCGTGGTAGATCTACTCTTGTACTACCCATATCATCAATATTAATCAAGCAGGACGTAGGGTTTTACCTCCATCAAGAGGGCCCGAACCTGGGTAAAACTTCATGTCCCTTGCCTCCTATTACCATCCGGCCTAGACGCACAGTTCGGGACCCCCTACCCGAGATCCGCCGGTTTTGACACCGACACTAAGCATCTGACTCATGTTTGGTTCAGGCTTGTGAAAAATGCTCTCCATAGCTGCACTGTGAAGCTGACAACCAGGTTCATAAAGATCTCCTGGAGTGGGCAGACTAGTGAGCTCAATGATATCAAAGGCTTTGGCTTCGTGATGAACATTGCCTGTCATCCACTCAAGGACCCAAGTCTTCGGATCTCTATTGTAGCCACGAATATGAAGAGTGGCATAGAATTGGAGCAGCAATTCTTTGTTCCAGTGCTCCTTGCCAGTGACAAACGACAACAATCCAGACTCTCTGAAGCAATCCAGAGCTTCTTCCAAACAAGGCAGACCAGTTATGGCTTCAGTGTCAAGACGCATATGTGGGAAAATGCGACCTTGATTGTACAGAATGCATGAGTAATAACTGCGCTGCTGATAGCTCCAGAACCGATCAGAAGATATTCTTGCCTTGGTGTAGGGGTTCTTGGCGCTATTAAAGAAGGTGTTGTGTGCCTTGAAGCCATTGATATTAAAAGATCCGGGTGCAGATGCAGTACCTGGAAACCTAGGCAACCTTGGCATTGGCTTCTGAACCTGAGGCCTGTGCTCAACGTGATAGTCAAACTGAGGACCAGCAGTAGGCGGAGGAGTCAGAAAAGGCCATTTGACAATGATAAGTTGGCCATAGTTGAATGCTTGCTCGATAGTGTGTAGCCTTGGCGGCGGAACAGGAGCAGTGGCATCAACAGAGGCGTCAGGCTGCACATCTGTTGCAGGTGCATCATTGGCTTCATTGGCCTCTGGCACAGTGTTAGGTGTAGGCTCCACAGTGTCTTCAGCCATGACCACGTCATTGGCTTCAGTGGTGTTAGTGGTGGCAGCCTCACGATTCTCAACCTCCACTTCAGAAGCTAGAGGGTCGGTCACGTTCTCCTCGAGAACAACATCTTGGTGAGACGGGGGTGTAGCAACTCTTGGGGCTTCTTCTTCATCAGCTGATGCAGCCGGAACATCTTCAGCCATGTTGGCTTCGGATTCAGACACGTGCATTGTGGGAGTGACTTGGGGCCTTGGTCCTTTGCGAAGCCTGCGTAATACGGGCGACGCTTGTGGAGAAGGAGTGTGCTGGGCCTCATGGTCATCATCATCTTGCACTGTTGGGGTAGCTTGTGGTTGGGGAGAGCTTGGAGTGTCTTGTCTCTGTGGGTGATCAGCCCATGATGCATCCTGAGCAGTTGGCGTCAGAGGACGACCAATGCTGATGAGTTCGCTGTGCGTGAGCACAGACGATGATACCAGTTGGTGCTCGATCTGAGGAAGGACTTCATCATCTTCAACATTGTCATGGTGACCAATGTCTTCAGCAGCGGTGAGGTCAACTGCTGGAATGTCTTTAGCTTCAGGAGCCTCTGTGGAAGCAGGCTCATGAACTACTATCCGTCGTTCTTGATGCGAGGAATCAGGGCGAGCAACAGAGATGGGTTCTACAACAAGGGGCTCTGTGGGAGCAGCCCGATCTTTCTTGGTTTTGCGCTTCTTCTTGGAGGGAGCGACATCAAAAGCGTCAGGATTTTTCCTCTTTCTGGCTTCAGCCTCGGCAGCCCTTGTCTTCTTCAGGTCTGAAGTGGTGGAAGTGACCTTTGGCTTCGAGCCGGACATGCTGCTTGGGAAGACAATGCGGGGTTCTTCCTGCCTTGAAGGTGCAGATTGGTCTGTTGATGGCTTCTTCTTCTTTGCAGCCATTCTTGGGTCGATGCTAGGACGACCAAGAGCCTTGCGCTTCTCAGCCTCATTGTAGGCTTGCACACACTTGTCAGCCAGGCTCTTCATGCGCTCACGAGAACCTTTAGCTTCTTCACGCTTCTTGAGAAAGGCTTCCTTGAGCTCGTGCAGCATAATCTTGAAGTTTTTCACATCTTGCACGCTGAGCTTGGCCATGTGCTTCTTGAACTGAGCTTTCTCACAGTCGATCTTTTGCTTCAGTTCAATGATGCGCTGAGCTAGAGCTAGCTCAGAAGTAATGGCGCCAGTGAAGGCGACACTGAGGCCAATTGGAAGTTGCAGATCTTCAAAGCTGAGGTTGGGCGTGTCAAACCACTCATCAATGAAGTTTTGGATGATTGCCACGTCAAAGAGAGGCAAATCATTGAAGATTTCTGCTTTTTCCTTGCTCTTAATCAGTTGCTCAAGAGCGTCATCTTCAAGATCTTCATCGCTGGACAGATCAATGGCATCATTGCGCAGAATAGCAGCAGCAGTCAGTGCCTGATCAGTATTCTTTCTCATCTCAGTCTTCTTGGAGATACGTGATAGATCTTCAGACTGCACACTGTCTTCAGGAGGTGCAGTAGCCAGTGGCTTCGCCCGTAAGATTTTTGGTGCTGAGGCAGACTTTGAAGCTTTAGGCTTCTTCAGCTTCGTTGGCTTCGGTGGTGCAGGTGCTTCGTCAGATTCAGCATCATCTGCAGGTTGATCCACGACTGCCCCTTGAACCATAATAAGAGTGATGAGACCTTCTAGGTTGTAGAAGGGCCCAACCAGATTGGGTCTAGCTTCTCATGTGCCATCAACACGTGGTGCAGAGGGGCCTGGGTTGAAGTCTAATCCCAATGACTTCTTATTTTCCTTGGCAGAGTTCTGTGCAAACTGATAGTTGCGCTTGAAGAGATTGTCTTCGCGACACCATAACAGAGAGGATGGGTCGGCATTAGCAGGCTGAGGTCCACGAAGCATGCAGGGGTAAAAGCCTTGAGCAATAGCTTTGGACTGTGATTTGGGCTGAAGACCTTTGTATATGATATCTCCCCATGGGCCCTTGATGGCACTCTTCTCAGCATATTCGTCGGTGACGAATCTGTACTTGAACCATTCCTCTGCCCAATGTCTTCGAATCCATTGGATTCGGTTCTTGCGTTCTCCATAGGTTTCTTCTGGATCTGACTTGTATAGCTCATAGAGATCTGGTGGCAGGTCCTTAGCAGTGTTTCCACGGCGCTGTCTGCCTCCCTTCCTTGTAGATTTCTCTGTAGCCATGAACTTCAAACTGAATGGCTTCAACACGTTCAAAGGTTTCAAAGGCTTCCGCCTGCGGGTCAAACAGGAACTGGCTTCGGGAGAATTTATATGATGCTGTAAGAATTCTGCAAATGAATGCAGACTATGAGAACCAAGGGATTCTCCCACGGACATGTACCCGTGATAGCATTAAGGTGCGAGGGAAGGGGAAGAGGTCATATGCATTCTCAGAAGATTTTGAAGATAAATCAGTGTAGAAGACATTGACCTCATAGTGCGAAGACATTCACTCATAGATAGAGAGTTGGTTCCAGATTTGTACGAATCCACGGATCAGTACAAGTGAGGAATCTAACTTCTATGTGAAGCATAAGTGAACATACTAGGCATATTATGAGATGCAGTATGAAATAGATCCAACTTGTGTGAATAGAAACTTCTTGTGGTAGAAAGTGATGAATCTATAGGATCAAAGGGGCCGTAAAAAGGAAGTTTTATTTACCACACAAAGAACTGCTAGACGGAGTGGGAGAGGAGGTCGAGCAGTTCGATCGTCCGTGCCCTAACTTGGCGATGAAGGACACCTACAGCGATGGCGGAGAAGACGATGTCCACGGCCGGCGTGAAGACGGCGTCGGTGAGGTCGCGGCAGCTAAGCGCTTTGTCGCCGGCATCGTCGAGGGCTAGCGGTGGCGCTAGGGTTTGTGCGAGAGTGGAAGAAAGGATAATGACTGTGGTGAGGCGTGTATTTATAGGGACAGGGACGACAACATATCGGAGGTTGTTCCACGTTCCCACGCACGCCTGGATTGTCGGTGGTCGTTCCCACTTCTCCGGGTTTCAGGTGAAGGAATTAGCATTGAAAACGGACTTAATGTTTGTCTCTGTATCTTCTGCTGACAAGGACGCAGAGAAGACATTCGACAGTTTCAATAGAATGCATATGATTTGGACAGATAGAGTTTGAGATAGAAAGCATAGAGAGATTAGGGTCCGATCACATTCACTTAGTTCAAAAGATTCTACAAGGAAGACGTAGCTATAAGTGAATGCTGTAGAGGACAGAACACTAGTATGTATATATCAGAAGACAATCAAGTCAACATAGTGAAGATAATCATGAAGACAAGTTGAAAATGAAGACAAACAAAATGTGAAGACATAGCAAATGTAACGCCATGGGTAAAACACTTCAAACAGAAGAATTTGGTGGTGGCGTTACCCACCGTATAGGAAGTATTAGACCCAGACACGACGCACAATTATCGTGGTGCTCCGAAGTCAAATTCCACATTAATGTATTCACACTTAGAATGTAAGTCTTCATTGATTGAAGATATACTTTACTTCGTGTGTTGCACATCTAAGTCATCAGTATGCATAAGTGTTAGGATGTGTGCCTGATCACATGACATTTGAGGATTCCAAGATATTTAGCTCACACCGTAACTTGCAAAACCTCTTCTCATCCAAGGGCTTGGTGAAGATATCTGCCAATTGCTCTTCAGTGTTGACGTGTATGATATCAATATCTTCCTTCACAACATGATCTCTGAGAAAGTGATGACGAATTTCAATGTGCTTTGTCTTCGAGTGCTGAACTGGGTTGTTGGCAATCTTGATGGCGCTTTCGTTGTCGCAGTAGAGTGGCACTTGCTTCAGATGAATGCCATAGTATTTGAGTGTTTGCTTCATCCATGGAAGCTGAGCACAGCAAGATCCAGCAACAATGTATTCAGATTCAGCAGTGGAGAGAGATACACAGTTCTGCTTCTTTGAAGACCAACATACAAGTGATCATCCCAGAAAATGACATGTGCCTAATGTAGACTTGCGATCCACCTTGTCACCAGCATAATGAGCATCCGAGAATCCAACCAGATCAAACTCTGAGCCTTTGGATACCATAATCCTAATGTTGGGGTGTAAGCCAAATATCGAAGAATTCGCTTCACAGCTAAGTGATGCGATTCCTTTGGTGCCGCTTGGAATCGAGCACACATGCAAACACTAAGGATAATATCTGGCCTAGATGCACACAGATAAAGTAAAGAACCAATCATGGAGTGGTATACCTTTTGATCGAACTCTTTACCATTGTTGTCGGGACCCATATGATGTTTGGCTGGCATTGGCGTCGTGAAGCCTTTGTAGTCTTGCATCCCAAATTTCTTCAGGAAATCTTTGAGGTACTTCTCTTGAGATATGAAGATGCTGTTGTGTTGCTGACGTATTTGAAGACCAAGGAAGAACTTCAGCTCACCCATCATGGACATCTGATATTGCTCTTGCATCATATATCCAAACTCTTCACTGTATTTCTGATTGGTGCAGCCGAAGATAATGTCATCCACATATATTTGGCACACAAACAGTTCACCATCATATGTCCTCGTGAAGAGAGTGGGGTCAAGGGAACCAGGTTTGAAGCCTTTGCTCTTCAGGAAGTCTTTGAGTGTGTCATACCAAGCCCGAGGGGCTTGTTTGAGGCCATACAGTGCCTTGTTGAGCTTGTACACCATGTCAGGATGTTTTGGATCTTCAAAGCCAAGCGGTTGTGCAACATACACTTCTTCTTCAATCTTGCCATTGAGAAAAGCGCTCTTCACATCCATTTGATATAGAAGAATGTTATGATGATTTGCATAGGCCAGTAGTATGCGTATGGCTTCAAGTCTAGCCACAGGAGCAAATGTTTCATCGAAGTCAATCCCTTCAACTTGAGTGTACCCTTGAGAAACGAGACGAGCTTTGTTTCTGACAACTTGACCATGCTCATCTTGCTTGTTGCGATATATCCATTTGGTGCCTATTATATTGTGCTTGCGAGGATTAGGACGCTTAACCAGTTCCCATGCATTATTCAACTCAAAGTGTTGAAGCTCTTCTTGCATAGCTTGAATCCATTCAGGTTCCATGAAGGCTTCTTCAACTTTCTTGGGTTCATATATTGAGACGAATGCGAAGTGCCCACAGAAATTTGCTAGCTGTGTTGCCCTCGAACGAGTGAGTGGACCTAGTGCATTGATGCTATCAAATATTCTCTCAATCTGTACTTCATTTGCAACACGAGGATGTACAGGACGAAGATTTTGCTCTTGCTGATCATTGTCATCGTTAGAAGGATTGTCTTCAGGCTGAGCATTGTCTTCAGTTTGATCAGGTGCGGAGATGATAAGTTCCTCTTCAGGCTGAGATTCAGATGGTATGATTTCTCCAGTTCCCATAAGTTTGATTGATTCACTAGATGGAACTTCATCTAGCATGTTTGGCAGGTGCTCTCTTTGTGAGCCGTTAGTCTCATCGAACCGCACATCCACTGTTTCAAACACTTTATAGTGAAAAAGGTTGAAGACTCTGTAGGAGTGCGAATCCTTTCCATATCCAAGCATAAAACCTTCATGTGCTTTTGGTGCAAATTTTGAAGTGTGATGTGGATCCTTGATCCAGCACCTGGCACCAAATACTCTGAAGTAACTGACATTTGGCTTCTTGCCAGTAAGGAGTTCATAGGATGTCTTGTTGAGAAGCTTGTGAAGATAAACACGGTTGATGATATGGCATGCAGTATCAGTGGCTTCAGGCCAGAACTTTCTTGGAGTCTTGTATTCATCAAGCATCGTCCGGGCCATTTCAATAAGTGTTCTGTTCTTGCGTTCCACGACGCCATTCTGCTGCGGTGTGTACGGAGCTGAGAATTCATGTGTAATGCCCAAAGTATCAAGATAAGTGTCTAGACCAATGTTCTTGAATTCAGTGCCATTGTCACTTCTGATGTGCTTGATCTTGACGCCATAGTTGTTCATGGCTCGATTGGTGAAGCGTCTGAAGACATCCTGCACTTCAGTCTTGTAGAGGATTATATGCACCCATGTATATCTTGAATAATCATCAACAATGACAAAGCCATAGAGACAAGCAGTAGTAGTAAGAGTTGAGTAATGAGTGGGACCAAAAAGGTCCATGTGGAGCAGTTCGAAGGATTGAGTCGTTGTCATGATTGTCTTCGAGGGATGCTTGGCCCTCGTCATCTTTCCTGCTTCACAGGCACCGCATAAGTGATCCTTCTTGAACTTTACGCCCTCGATGCCTGTGACATGCTTCTTCCTTGCAAGGGTGTGGAGGTTCCTCATGCCAGCATGCCCTAGCCTCCGTTGCCAGAGCCAGCATTCAGAAGCTTTTGCTAGAAGACATACGGCAAGTTGTGGTCCTGCTGAGAAATCTACCACGTACAAATCATCTTTCCGATACCCTTCAAACACTAGAGACTTGTCAGATTCCATTAGAGCAAGGCAACGATATTTTCCAAACATCACAATCATGTTTAAATCACAAAGCATTGAGACAGACATTAAGTTGAAACCAAGGGATTCAACAAGCATGACTTTATCCATGTGTTGATCCTTTGAGATTGCAACTCTACCTAGACCCAATACCTTGCTTTTACCAGTGTCAGCAAATGTGATGTGACTTTTGTCAGATGGACGTAAGGTTGAGTCCATGAGAAGGCTTCGCTTGCCAGTCATGTGATTAGTACACCCACTATCAATAATCCATTCTGAAGCAGCTGGTGTCGTACCCTACAGTGCAGTTAGGGGGATAGGCTTCACGAAGAGAATTGTGAAGCATAAACATTTGACGAGCAAGTGGATTATGAAAGCTTAGATCGAGGTTAGGACTGATAGGGCAAGTGGCAAGCGACTCAGGAACAAAATACATAATAAGACCATTTGGGCATTTGATCTTGCGCCCTACAAGATGTTTAAGGTCCCCAGCAATGGCTTCAGATGATTTTGGTTTTCGGCTGGAGACCTTTCCCTGCAAAAGAGAGTTAAGCTTTCTTAGCCACCCACATCTTCAAGGGTGGCTTCGAAGCAATGAGTCTAAGTGCAGCATTTGAGAACTTTGGCTTTGGAGCCCTAGCAAAAAGTCTTGCAGGTGGACAATAGTACTCATAAGGATAAGCAGAATAGTTTTTGGTCTTATGAACATGGCGGTTTGATGAAACACGCTCATATTCATAGGCCCGAGTAAGGTTTCCCTGCAAAACATTTGCGTTAGTGCGACTCAGGTGAGTCCTCTGTCTGTATGAAGCCTTTGGACCATATGAAGCCTGTGGTCTGGGGTTTGTCTTCTTCACTTGTGGTGTCATGACGACATTCACAGGAAGATTCTCCAAACACCTTTTCGGCACCCAGACTTTCTTCATAGGCGTCCCATTCCTGCAGTTACTACCAATATACCTGGCAAACACTTCACCATTCTGATTCTTAAACAGTTTATAGTTTGCATCAAAGGATTCATCAATAACAATGGGATTAGCACAAGTGAAGCCAGATAGGGTGGATGGATCCACTGAAGGTTCCTTTGCAGCAACCCATGTGGTTTTGGGGTACTGCTCAGGTTTCCAGTAAGATCCATCAGCATTCATTTTCCTTTCGAACCCAACACCTTCTTTCCTAGGGTTTCGGTTCAGGATCTGCCTTTTGAGGACATCACATAGTGTCTGATGCCCTTTGAGACATTTGTACATCCCTGTTTCAAGCAATGTCTTCAACCTAGCATTCTCATCAGCAATAGCAGTGGTATCCTCAGCAGAGGGGTTAGTTACCACATCAACAGTTGAAGATATTGCAATAGTAGCAGCATTAGAACACCCAGCAACAGAAGTAGCATTGTCACGCTCGATGCATTTAAGACATGGTGGTTCAAATCCTTCCTGAGCTGAACTGATCTGTTCGGCGCGAAGTGACTCGTTTTCCTTTTGAAGATCTTCATGAGCCGCTCTCAATTTCTCAAGATCTTGCTTCCTTTGAATATAATCATAGGAAAGCTTTTCATGAGTTGTTGATAGCGTTTCATGACGACTTTCAAGTTCCTCATACTTAATGTGAAGATTTTTTATGTCCTCAATTAAGGACTGAGATCGAGTCATTTCAGCGTCTAACAGATCATCGCTTTTGTCTAACAGTTTTTGAATATGTTCCATAGCTCTCTGTTGTTCAGTTGCAATTTTAGCAAGTGTTTTGTAGCTGGGTTTGGAACCATAATCAGAGTCATCTTCACTAGATGTTTGATAGTGAGTAGTGCGTGTGTTTACCTTGGCACCGCGTGCCATGAAGCAGTAGGTAGGAGCGGAGTAGTCCTTGTCATTTGCATCGGTGTCGGTGATGAAGTCATTGTCTTCAGTGTTGAAGATGGACTTGGCAATGTATGCTGTAGCCAGACTCGCAACGCCAGAATCGGACTCCTCCTCAGACTCCACCTCCGCCTCCTCAGAAGTGGACTCCTCCTCTGAATCCATTTCCTTGCCAACAAACGCACGTGCCTTGCCAGATGAGCTCTTCTTGTGTGATGAAGACTTTGAGGAAGACTTGGAAGAAGACTTTGAGTATTTCTTCTTCTTCTTGTCGTCAGAGTCATACTCCTTGCTCTTCTTCTTCTTCTTCTTGTTCTCATTGTCCCACTGCGGACACTCAGAGATGTAGTGGCCATGTTTCTTGCACTTGTGGCATGTTCTCTTCCTGTAGTCATGACCAGAAGCTTCATCATTCCTTGAGCTTGATCGTGAAGACTTTCTGAAGCCTTTCTTCTTGGTGAATTTTTGGAACTTCTTCACAAGCATAGCAAGCTCCTTTCCAATGTCTTCAGGATCATCAGAACTGCCGTCAGATTCTTCTTAAGATGAGGAGACAGCTTTTTCCTTCAAGGCACGAGTTCGCCCATAGTTGGGACCATAGATGTCTCTTTTCTCAGAAAGCTGAAACTCGTGTTTGTTGAGCCTCTCAAGTATGTCAGACGGATCGAGTGTCTTGAAGTCAGGACGTTCTTGAATCATCAGGGCTAGGGTGTCAAACGAGCTGTCAAGTGATCTCAGGAGTGTCTTGACGACTTCATGCTTGGTTATCTCAGTGGCGCCGAGAGCTTGAAGCTCATTTGTGATGTCAGTGAGTCAATCAAACATGAGCTAGACATTCTCATTGCCATTTCTCTTGAAGCGGTTGAAGAGGTTGCGAAGGACACTGATTCTATGATCTATCTGGGTTGAGACACCTTCATTGACCTTGGAGAGCCAGTCCCAGACTAGCTTAGATGTTTCCAAATCACTCATGCGGCCACACTGTCCTTTGGTCAGATGACCACAGATGATGTTCTTGGCAGTGGAGTCCAGTTGAATGAACTTCTTGACATCAGCAGCGGTGACACCTTCACCAGCCTTGGGAACACCATTCCTGACGACATACCATAGGTCAACATCAATGGCTTCAAGATGCATGTGCATCTTATTCTTCCAGTAGGGATATTCAGTTCCATCGAAGACGGGGCATGCAGCGGAGACTTTAATTATCCCTGCAGTCGACATAGCTAAAACTCCAGGTGGTTAAACCGAATCACACAGAACAAGGGAGTACCTTGCTCTGATACCAATTGAAAGTGCTAGTGATCGACTAGAGGGGGGGGTGAATAGGCGATTTTTATGAAAGTCTTCAAAACATGGAAGTTTCGAAGACAAACGATAGAAATAAACCTATTACCATGCAGCGGAAGGTAGACTACACTAGGAAAACCATAGTCAAGTATTCAATGAAGTGAAAGCACAATGACTAATAGCAGTTAGGCAGTAAAGATCAGGTAAGAAGATATTGTGAAGCCAATCAGAACGAGCAGGCACTCAGTGAAGACAAAAGATAATGCAATCATACAATGACTTCACAAGGACCAACAGTAAGTAAAGGGAAGGGAAGGATGAAACCAGTGACTCGTTGAAGACAATGATTTGTTGGACCAGTTCCAGTTGCTGTGACAACTATAGGTCTGGTTAGGGAGGCTGAGATTCAACTCAGAAGACCTCGACTTCACCTTATTCCCCTTGAGCTAAGGACACCCAGTCCTCGCCCAATCACTCTGGTAAGTCTTCAAGGTAGACTTCCAAACCTTCATAGACTTCGTTCACCGGTGATCCACAATGACTCTTGGATGCTCAGAACGCGACGCCTA
This sequence comes from Triticum urartu, assembly GCF_056163025.1. Classification (NCBI taxonomy): domain Eukaryota; kingdom Viridiplantae; phylum Streptophyta; class Magnoliopsida; order Poales; family Poaceae; genus Triticum; species Triticum urartu. Next base: position 188,876,838 of record NC_141874.1, on the reverse strand, counting down.
ACCGGCTGGAGGATTCACAGTCCTCAAGTGTAATAAGTCTTCAGATCACACAGATAGGAAGACTTAAGTGATGCCTAACACTCTTTGGCTCTGGGTGTTTAGGGCTTTATCCTCGCAAGGAATTCTCTCTCAAAGGCTTCGAGGTGGGTTGCTCTCAAAAGACAAAAGCCGTACTCTAACTCTGAGCAGCCAACCGTTTATGGTTGTAGGGGGTGGGCTATTTATAGCCACTAGGCAACCCGACCTGGTTTGTCTAAAATGGCCCTTGGTCACTAAGGAACTGACACGTGTTCCAACAGTAAGATTTCAAACACACACGGCAACTTTACTTGGACTACAAGCAAAGCTGACTTATCCAACTCTGGACAAGATTTGCTCTCATAGTCTTCGCTCGAAGACATAGGATTTTGGTTAAGCATCACTTCAGTCATTCTGACTGGTTCTCTTGGACCCCACTTAACAGTACGGTGGTTCCTATGACTCAACAAAGAAAAACATAGAATGACGAAACTGCTAAGTCTTCGCACTCCATAGTCTTCACGCGATGTCTTCTCTTATCATAGACTTCAATGTGAATGTCTTCACATACCACCTCTGACTTCAATGTCTTCATACATTTTCAGGGGTCATCTCTGGTAGGAAAACCGAATCAATGAGGGACTTCTACCTGTGTTATCCTGCAATTCTCACAAACACATTAGTCTCTCAACTTGGTTTGTCATCAATACTCCAAAACCAACTAGGGGTGGCACTAGATGCACTTATAGCGGCCCCTCGGGGGGCGGGAGGCAGCGGCCCCCTAGGGTTTCCAACCCTAGGCACCTTGAGCCCTTGGGGAGGCGCACCAGCCTACTAAGGGGCTGGTTCCCACCCAACTACAGCCCATTACGTCCTTCGGGGCAGGTGGACCCTCCCGGTGGACCCCCGAAACCCCTTCGGTGGTCCCGGTACAATACCGATAAACCCCGAAACCTTTCCGGTGACTGAAACTGGACTTCCCATATATAAATCTTTACCTCCTGACCATTCCGGAAATCCTCGTGACGTCCGGGATCTCATCCGGGACTCCGAACAACATTCGTTAACCACGCACATCTATTCCCTATAACCCTAGCGTCATCGAACCTTAAGTGTGAGACCCTACGGGTTCGGGAACTATGCAGACATGACCGAGAAATCTCTCTGGCCAATAACCAACAGCGGGATCTGGATACCCATGTTGGCTCCCACATGTTCCATGATGATCTCATCGGATGAACCACGATGTCAAGGATTCAATCAATCCCGTATACGATTCCCTTTGTCTACCGGTATAGCACTTGCCCGAGATTCGATCATCGGTATACCGATACCTTGTTCAATCTCGTTACGACAAGTCTCTTAATCGTTCCGTAACACATCATCCCGTGACCAACCCCTCAGTCACATTGAGCTCATTACAATGATGTCTTACCGAGTGGGCCTAGAGATACCTCTCCGTCATACGGAGTGACAAATCCCAGTCTCGATTCGTGCCAACCCAACAGATACTTTCGGAGATACCCGTAGTGCACCTTTATAGCCACCCAGTTACGTTGTGACGTTTGGCACACCCAAAGCATTCCTACGGTATCTGGGAGTTGCACAATCTCATGGTCTAAGGAAAAGATACTTGACATTAGAAAAGCTTTAGCATACAAACTACACGATCTTGTGCTAGGCTTAGGATTGGGTCTTGTCCATCACATTATTCTCCTAATGATGTGATCCCGTTATCAACGACATCCAATGTCCATGGTCAGGAAACCGTAACCATCTATTGATCAACGAGCTAGTCAACTAGAGGCTCACTAGGGACATGTTGTGGTCTATGTATTCACACATGTATTGCGATTTCCGGATAACACAATTATAGCATGAACAATAGACAATTATCATGAGCAAGGAAATATAATAATAACCATTTTATTATTGCCTCTAGGGCATATTTCCAAGAGTCTCCCACTTGCACTAGAGTCAATAATCTAGTTACATTGTGATGAATCGAACACCCATAGAGTTCTGGTGTTGATCATGTTTTGCTCGTGGAAGAGGTTTAGTCAACAGACCTGTGACATTCATGTCCGTATGCACTTTACAAATATATATGTCTCCATTTTGAACATTTTCACGAATGGAGTTGAAGCGACGCTTGATATGCCTGGTCTTCTTGTGAAATTTGGGCTCCTTGGCAAGGGCAATGGCTCCAGTGTTGTCACAGAAGAGAGTCATCGGGCCCGACGCATTGGGAATAACTCCTAGGTCGGTAATGAACTCCTTCATACAGATTGCTTCATGTGCTGCCTCCGAGGCTGCCATGTATTCCGCTTCACATGTAGATCCCGCCACGATGCTTTTCTTGCAACTACACCAGTTGACTACCCCACCATTCAAAATATACATGTATCCGGTTTGTGACTTGGAGTCATCCAGATCTGTGTCGAAGCTAGCATCGACGTAACCCTTTACGACGAGCTCTTCGTCACCTCCATAAACGAGAAACATATCCTTAGTCCTTTTCAGGTACTTCAGGATATTCTTGACCATTGTCCAGTGTTCCATGCCGGGATTACTTTGGTACCTTCCTACTTAACTTACGACAATATTTACATCAGGTTTGGTACACAGCATGGCATACATAATAGACCCTATGGCCGAGGCATAGGGGATGACACTCATCTTTTCTCTATATTTTGCCGTGGTCGGGCATTGAGCCGTGCTCAATCTCACACCTTGCAATACAGGCAAGAACCCCTTCTTGGACTGATCCATATTGAAATTTTTCAATATCTTGTCAAGGTACATGCTTTGTGAAAGACCAATGAGGCGTCTCGATCTATCTCTATAGATCTTGATGCCTAATATATAAGCAGCTTCTCCAAGGTCCTTCATTGAAAAATACTTATTCAAGTAGGCCTTTATGCTTTCCAAGAGTTCTATATCATTTCCCACCAATAGTATGTCATCCACATATAATATGAGAAATGCTACAGAGCTCCCACTCACTTTCTTGTAAACACAGGCTTCTCCATAAATCTGTGTAAACCCAAACGCTTTGATCATCTCATCAAAGCGAATGTTCCAACTCCGAGATGCTTGCACCAGCCCATAGATTGAGCGCTGGAGCTTGCATACCTTGTCAGCATTCTTAGGATCGACAAAACCTTCTGGCTGCATCATATACAATTCTTACTTAAGGAAACCATTAAGGAATGCCGTTTTGACGTCCATTCGCCATATCTCATAAGCATAGAATGCAGCAATTGCTAACATGATTCGGACGGACTTCAGCTTCGCTACGAGTGAGAAGGTCTCATCGTAGTCAACCCCTTGGACTTGTCGATAACCCTTAGCGACAAGCCGAGCATTATAGATGGTCACATTGCCATCCACATTCGTCTTCTTCTTAAAGATCCATTTATTTTCTATGGCTTGCCGATCATCGGGCAAGTCTGTCAAAGTCCATACTTTGTTTTCATACATGGATCCTATCTCGGATTTCATGGCTTCAAGCCATTTGTCGGAATCTGGGCCTGCCATTGCTTCTTCATAGTTCGAAGGTTCACCATTGTCTAACAACATGATTTCCAGGACAGGGTTGCCGTACCACTCTGGTGCGGAATGTGTCCTTGTGGACCTATGAAGTTCAGTAGCAACTTGATTTGAAGTTTCATGATCATCATCATTAACTTCCTCTCTAGTCGGTGCAGGCACCACAGAAACATTTTCTTGAGTTGCGCTACTCTCCGGTTCAAAAGGCAATACTTCATCAAGTTCTACTTTCCTCCCACTTACTTCTTTCGAGAGAAACTCTTTCTCTAGAAAGGATCCATTCTTGGCAACAAAGATCTTGCCTACGGATCTTAGGTAGAAGGTATACCCAATAGTTTCCTTAGGGTATCCTATGAAGACGCATTTTTACGATTTGGGTTCGAGCTTTCCAGGTTGAAGTTTCTTGACATAAGCATCGCATCCCTAAACTTTCAGAAACGACAGCTTAGGTTTCTTTCCAAACCATAATTCATACGGTGTCGTCTCAACGGATTTCGACGGAGCCCTATTTAAAGTGAATGCGGCATTCTCTAAAGCATAACCCCAAAATGATAGCGGTAGGTCGGTAAGAGACATCATGGATCGCACCATATCCAATAGAGTGCGATTTCGACGTTCGGACGCACCATTACGCTGAGGTGTTCCAAGCAGCGTGAGTTGTGAAACAATTCCACATTTCCTTAAGTGCGTGCTAAATTCGTGACTCAAATATTCTCCCCCAGGATCTGATCATAAGAACTTGATTTTCCTATCACGTTGATTCTCAACCTTACTCTGAAATTCCTTGAACTTTTCAAAGGTCTCAGACTTGTGTTTCATTAAGTAGACATACCCATATCTACTTAGGTCATCAGTGAGAGTGAGAACATAACGATAACCACCGCGAGCCTCAACGCTCATTGGACCGCACACATTAGTATGTATGATTTCCAATAAGTTGGTTGCTCGCTCCATTGTTCCGGAGAATGGATTCTTGGTCATTTTGCCCATGAGGCATGGTTCGCACGTGTCAAATGATTCATAATCAAGAGACTCCAAAAGTCCATCTGCATGGAGTTTCTTCATGTGTTTGACACCAATGTGACCAAGGCGGCAGTGCACAAGTATGTGGGACTATCATTATCAACCTTACATCTTTTGGCATTCACACTATGAATATGTGTAACATCACGTTCGAGATTCAATAAGAATAAACCATTGACCAGCGGGGCATGACCATAAAATATATCTCTCATATAAATAGAACAACTATTATTCTCAGATTTAAATGAGTAGCCATCTCGCATTAAGCGAGTCCAGATACAATGTTCATGCTTAAAGCTGGTACTAAATAACAATTATTGAGGTTTAAAACTAATCCCGTAGGTAAATGTAGAGGTAGCGTGCCGACGACGATCACATCGACCTTGGAACCATTCCCGACGCGCATCGTCACCTCGTCCTTCGCTAGTCTCCGCTTATTCCGCAGCTCCTGTTTTGAGTTACAAATATGAGCAACCGCACGGGTATCAAATACCCAGGAGCTACTACGAGCGCTGGTTAGGTACACATCAATAACATGTATATCACATATACCTTTGGTATTGCCGGCCTTCTTATCCGCTAAGTACTTGGGGCAGTTCCGCTTCCAGTGACCGTTTCCCTTGCAATAAAAGCACTCAGTCTTAGGCTTGGGTCTATGCTTTGGCTTTTTCCCGGCAACTGGCTTACCGGGCGTGGCAACTCCCTTGCCATCCTTCTTAAAGTTCTTCTTACCCTTGCCTTTCTTGAACTTAGTGGTTTTATTCACCATCAACAATTGATGTTCCTTTTTGATCTCCACCTCTGCTGATTTCAGCATTGAATATACCTCAGGAATGGTATTTTCCATCCCCTGCATATTGAAGTTCATCACAAAGCTCTTGTAGCTAGGTGGGAGCGACTGAAGGATTCTGTCAACGACCGCATCATCTGGGAGATTAACTCCCAACTGAGATAAGCGGTTGTGCAACCCAGACATTTTGAGTATGTGCTCGCTGACAAAACTATTCTCCTCCATCTTACAACTGTAGAACTTGTCGGAGACTTCATATCTCTCGACCCGGGCATGAGCTTGGAAAACCATTTTCAACTCTTGGAACATCTCATATGCTCCGTGCTGCTCAAAACGCTTTTGGAGCCCCGGTTCTAAGATGTAAAGCATGCCACACTGAACCAGGGAGTAATCATCACTACACGACTGCCAGGCGTTCATAACGTCTTGAGTTGCTGGGAAAACAGGTGCATCACCTAGCGGTGCTTCAAGGACATATGCTTTCTTGGCAGCTATGAGGATAATCCTTAGGTTACGGACCCAGTCCGTGTAGTTGCTACCATCGTCTTTCAGCTTGGTTTTCTCTAGGAACGTGTTGAAGTTGAGGGCAAGATTAGCGTGGGACATTTGATCTACAAGACGTATTGCAAAGTTTTAGACTATGTTCATGATAATTAAGTTCATCTAATCAAATTATTTAATGAACTCCCACTTTGATAGACATCCCTCTAGTTATCTAAGTGATACATGATCCAAGTCAACTAGGCTGTGCCCCATCATCACGTGAGACTGACTAGTCATCATCGGTGAACATCTTCATGTTGATCGTATCTTCTATACAACTCATGTTCGACCTTTCGGTCTTCTGTGTTCCGAGGCCATGTCTGTACATGCTAGGCTCGTCAAGTCAACCTAAGTGTATTGCGTGTGTAAATCTGGCTTACACCCGTTGTATGCAAACGTTAGAACCTATCACACCCGATCATCACGTGGTGCTTCGGAACAACGGACCTTAGCAACGGTGCACAGTTAGGGGGAACACAATTCTTGATATTTTAGTGAGGGATCATCTTAGTTATGCTACCGTCGTTCTAAGCAAATAAGATGTAAAAACATGATAAACATCACATGCAATCAAATAGTGACATGATATGGCCAATATCATTTTGCTCATTTTGATCTCCATCTTCGGGGCGCCATGATCATCATCGTCACCGGCATGACACCATGATCTCCATCATCGTGTCTTCATGAAGTTGTCTCGCCAACTATTACTTCTACTACTATAGCTAACGATTAGCAATAAAGTAAAGTAATTACATGGAGTTTTCATTGACACGCAGGCCATACAATAAATTAAGACAACTCCTATGGCTCCTGCCGGTTTTCATACTCATCGACATGCAAGTCGTGATTCCTATTACAAGAACATGATCAATCTCATACATCACATATATCATTCATCACATCCTTTTGGCCATATCACATCACACGGCATATGCTGCAAGAACCAAGTTAGACGTCCTCTAATTGTTGTTGCAAATTTTTACGTGGCTGCTATAGGTTTCTAGCAAGAACGTTTCTTACCTACGCCAAAACCACAACGTGATATGCCAATTTCTATTTACCCTTCATAAGGACCCTTTTCATCGATTCCGATCCGACTAAAGTGGGAGAGACAGACACCCGCTAGCCACCTTATGCAACTAGTGCATGTCAGTAGGTGGAACCTGTCTCACGTAAGCGTACGTGTAAGGTCGGTCCGGGCCGCTTCATCCCATGATGCCGCCAAATCAAGGTAAGACTAGCAACGGCAAGTAAATTGGCAAAATCAATGCCCACAACAATTTGTGTTCTACTCGTGCATAGAAACGACACATAGACCTAGCTCATGATGCCACTGTTGGGGATCGTTGCAAAAATTAAAAAAATTGTACGCATCACCAAGATCAATCTATGGAGTTTACTAGCAACGAGAGGGGAGTGCATCTTCATACCTTTGAAGATCGCGATGCGGAAGCGTTGCAAGAACACGGTCGGTGGACTCGTACATGAAGCGATTCAGATCGCAGCCGATTCCGATCTAAGCACCAAACAACGGTGCCTCCGCGTTCAACACACATGCAGCCCGGTGATGTCTCCCGCGCCTTGATCCAGCAAGGAGAGAGGGAGAGGTTGGGGAAGACTCCGTCCAGCAGCAGCACGACGGCGTGGTGGTGGTGGAGGAGCGTGGCACTCCAGCAGGGCTTCGCCAAGCACTGCGAGAGACGAGGAGGCAGAGGGGTAGGGCTGCGCCAAGAGAGAGGGAGACTCATGTCTCTGGTAGTCCCAAAACCCCCACTATATATATAGGGGAAGGGGAGGGGGCGCCGGCCCCCTAGATCCATCTAGAGGGGGGCAGCGGCCCCCTTAGGGTTTCCAACTAGGGGGGCGCCCCCCCGGGGGGGGGGGGAGCAACGGCTGTTGGGTTTCGTAGTAATTTCAAAAAATTTCCTACGCACACGCAAGATCATGTGATGCATAGCAACGAGGGGGAGAGTGTTGTCTACGTACCCAACGCAGACCGACTGCGGAAGCGCTGACACGACGTAGAGGAAGTAGTTGTACGTCTTCACGATCCAACCGATCAAGCACCGGAACTACGGCACCTCCGAGTTCGAGCACACGTTCAGCTCGATGACGATCCCCGGACTCCGATCCAGCAAAGTGTCGGGGAAGAGTTTCGTCAGCACGACGGCGTGGTGACGATCTTGATGCACTACAGCAGCAGGGCTTCGCCTAAACTCCGCTACAGTATTATCGAGGTATATGGTGGCAGGGGGCACCGCACATGGCTAAGGAATAGATCACGTGGATCAACTTGTGTGTCTAGAGGTGTCCCTGCCTCCGTATATAAAGGAGCCAAGGGGGAGGGCTGGCCGGCCAAGGAGGGGAGGCGCAGGGGAGTCCTACTCCCTCTGGGAGTAGGATTCCTCCCCCCAATCCTAGTCCAACTAGGATTCCTCGGAGGGGAAGGGAGAGAGGGGTGGCCGGCCACCTCTCCTAGTCCTAATAGGACTAGGGGAAGGGGGGAGGCGCACAGCCCTTGTGGGCAGCCCTTTCACCTTTCCACTAAGGCCCATGAAGGCCCATATGGCTCCCGTGGGGTTCCGGTAACCCTCCCGGTACTCCGGTAAAATCCCGATTTCACCCGGAACACTTCCGATGTCCAAACATAGGCTTCCAATATATCAATTTTTACGTCTCGACCATTTCGAGACTCCTCGTCATGTCCGTGATCACATCCGGGACTCCGAACAACCTTCGGTACATCAAAATGCATAAACTCATAATATAATTGTCATCGTAACCTTAAGCGTGCGGACCCTACGGGTTCGAGAACAATGTAGACATGACCGAGACATGTCTCCGGTCAATAACCAATAGCGGGACCTGGATGCCCATATTGGCTCCTACATATTCTACGAAGATCTTTATCGGTCAGACCGCATAACAACATACGTTGTTCCCTTTGTCATCGGTATGTTACTTGCCCGAGATTCGATCGTCGGTATCCAATACCTAGTTCAATCTCCTTACCGGCAAGTCTCTTTACTCGTTCCGTAATACATCATCTCACAACTAACATATTAGTTGCAGTGCTTGCAAGGCTTATGTGATGTGCATTACCGAGAGGGCCCAGAGATACCTCTCCGACAATCGGAGTGACAAATCCTAATCTCGAAATACGCCAACCCAACATCTACCATTGGAGACACCTGTAATGCTCCTTTATAATCACCCATTTACGTTGTGACGTTTGGTAGCACCCAAAGTGTTCCTCCGGCAAACGGGAGTTGTATAATATCATAGTCATAGGAACATGTATAAGTCATGAAGAAAGCAATAGCAACATACTAAACGATCGTGTGCTAAGCTAATGGAATGGGTCATGTCAATCAGATCATTCAACTAATGATGTGACCTCGTTAATCAAATAACAACTCATTGTTCATGGTTAGGAAACATAACCATCTTTGATTAACGAGCTAGTCAAGTAGAGGCATACTAGTGACACTTTGTTTGTCTATGTATTCACACATGTATTATGTTTCCGGTTAATACAATTCTAGCATGAATAATAAACATTTATCATGATTATAAGGAAATAAATAATAACTTTATTATTGCCTCTAGGGCATATTTCCTTCAGTCTCCCACTTGCACTAGAGTCAATAATTTAGATTACACTGTAATGATTCTAACACCTATGGAGCTTTGGTGCTGATCATGTTTTGCTCGTGGAAGAGGCTTAGTCAACGGGTCTGCAACATTCAGATCCGTATGTATCTTGCAAATCTCTATGTCTCCCACCTGGACTAGATCCCGGATGGAGTTGAAGCGTCTCTTGATGTGTTTGGTCCTTTTGTGAAATCTGGATTCCTTTGCCAAGGCAATTGCACCAGTATTGTCAAAAAAGATTTTCATTGGACCCGATGCATTAGGTATGACACCTAGATCGGATATGAACTCCTTCATCCAGACTCCTTCGTTCGCTGCTTCCGAAGCAGCTATGTACTCCGCTTCACATGTAGATCCTGCTACGACGCTTTGTTTAGAACTGCACCAACTGACAGCTCCTCCGTTTAATGTAAACACGTATCCGGTTTGCGATTTAGAATTGTCCGGATCAGTGTCAAAGCTTGCATCAACATAACCTTTTACGATGAGCTCTTTGTCACCTCCATATACGAGAAACATATCCTTAGTCCTTTTCAGGTATTTCAGGATGTTCTTGACCGCTGTCCAGTGATCCATTCCTGGATTACTTTGGTACCTTCCTGCTAAACTTATAGCAAGGCACACATCAGGTCTGGTACACAGCATTGCATACATGATAGATCCTATGGCTGATGCATAGGGAACATCTTTCATATTCTCTCTACCTTCTGCAGTGGTCGGGCATTGAGTCTTACTCAATTTCACACCTTGTAACACAGGCAAGAACCCTTTCTTTGCTTGATCCATTTTGAACTTCTTCAAAATTTTGTCAAGGTATGTGCTTTGTGAAAGTCCAATTAAGCGTCTTGATCTATCTCTATAGATCTTAATGCCTAATATGTAAGCAGCTTCACCTAGGTCTTTCATTGAAAAACTTTTATTCAAGTATCCCTTTATGCTATCCAGAAATTCTATATCATTTCCAATCAGCAATATGTCATCCACATATAATATCAGAAATGCTACAGAGCTCCCACTCACTTTCTTGTAAATACAGGCTTCTCCGAAAGTCTGTATAAAACCAAATGCTTTGATCACACTATCAAAACGTTTATTCCAACTCCGAGAGGCTTGCACCAGTCCATAAATGGATCGCTGGAGCTTGCACACTTTGTTAGCTCCCTTTGGATCGACAAAACCTTCCGGTTGCATCATATACAACTCTTCTTCCAGAAATCCATTCAGGAATGCAGTTTTGATATCCATCTGCCAAATTTCATAATCATAAAATGCGGCAATCGCTAACATGATTCGGACAGACTTAAGCATCGCTACGGGTGAGAAAGTCTCATCGTAGTCAACCCCTTGAACTTGTCGAAAACCTTTCGCGACAAGTCGAGCTTTGTAGACAGTAACATTACCATCAGCGTCAGTCTTCTTCTTGAAGATCCATTTATTCTCAATTGCTTGCCGATCATCGGGCAAGTCAACCAAAGTCCATACTTTGTTCTCATACATGGATCCCATCTCAGATTTCATGGCTTCAAGCCACTTTGCGGAATCTGGGCTCACCATCGCTTCTTCATAGTTCGTAGGTTCATCATGATCTAGTAGCATGACTTCCAGAACTGGATTACCGTACCACTCTGGTGCGGATCTTACTCTGGTTGATCTACGAGGTTCAGTAGTATCTTGTTCTGAAGTTTCATGATCATTATCATTAACTTCCTCACTTATTGGTGTAGGTGTCGCAGAAACAGTTTTCTGTGATGTGCTACTTTCCAACAAGGGAGTAGGTACAGTTACCTCGTCAAGCTCTACTTTCCTCCCACTCACTTCTTTTGAGAGAAACTCCTTCTCAAGAAAGTTTCCGAATTTAGCAACAAAAGTCTTGCCTTCGGATCTGTGATAGAAGGTGTATCCAATAGTTTCCTTTGGATATCCTATGAAGACACATTTCTCCGATTTGGGTTCGAGCTTATCTGGTTGAAGTTTTTTCACATAAGCATCGCAGCCCCAAACTTTAAGAAACGACAACTTTGGTTTCTTGCCAAACCACAATTCATAAGGCGTCGTCTCAACGGATTTTGATGGTGCCCTATTTAACGTGAATGCGGCCGTCTCTAGAGCATAACCCCAAAATGATAGCGGTAATCAGTAAGAGACATCATAGATCACACCATATCTAGTAAAGTACGATTACGACGTTCGGACACACCATTACGTTGTGGTGTTCCGGGTGGCGTGAGTTGCGAAACTATTCCACAGTTTTTCAAATGTACACCAAACTGGTAACTCAAATATTCTCCTCCACGATCAGATCTTAGAAACTTTATTTTCTTGTTACGATGATTTTCAACTTCACTCTGAAATTCTTTGAACTTTTCAAATGTTTCAGATTTATGTTTCATTAAGTAAATATACCCATATCTGCTTAAATCATCTGTGAAGGTGAGAAAATAACGATATCCGCCATGAGCCTCAATATTCATCGGACCACATACATCGGTATGTATGATTTCCAACAAATCTGTTGCTCTCTCCATAGTACCGGAGAACGGTGTTTTAGTCATCTTGCCCATGAGGCATGGTTCGCAAGTACCAAGTGATTCATAATCAAGTGGTTCCAAAAGTCCATCAGTATGGAGTTTCTTCATACGCTTTATACCGATATGACCTAAACGACAGTGCCACAAATAAGTTGCACTTTCATTATCAACTCTGCATCTTTTGGCTTCAACATTATGAATATGTGTATTACTACTATCGAGATTCAATAAAAATAGACCACTCTTCAAGGGTGCATGACCATAAAAGATATTACTCATATAAATAGAACAACCATTATTCTCTGATTTAAATGAATAACCGTCTCGCATTAAACAAGATCCAGATATAATGTTCATGCTCAACGCTGGCACCAAATAACAATTATTTAGGTCTAATATTAATCCCGAAGGTAGATGTAGAGGTAGCGTGCCGACCGCGATCACATCGACTTTGGAACCGTTTCCCACGCGCATCGTCACCTCGTCCTTAGCCAATCTTCGCTTAATCCGTAGCCCCTGTCTCGAGTTGCAAATATTAGCAACAGAACCAGTATCAAATACCCAGGTGCTACTACGAGCATTAGTAAGGTAGACATCAATAACATGTATATCACATATACCTTTGTTCACTTTGCCATCCTTCTTATCCGCCAAATACTTGGGGCAGTTCCGCTTCCAGTGACCAGTCTGCTTGCAGTAGAAGCACTCAGTTTCAGGCTTAGGTCCAGACTTGGGTTTCTTCTCCTGAGCAACAACTTGCTTGCCGTTCTTCTTGAAGTTCCCCTTCTTCTTCCCTTTGCCCTTTTTCTTGAAACTAGTGGTTTTGTTAACCATCAACACTTGATGCTCATTTTTGATTTCTACCTCCGCAGCTTTCAGCATTGCGAAGAGCTCGGGAATAGTCTTGTTCATCCCTTGCATATTATAGTTCATCACGAAGCTCTTGTAGCTTGGTGGCAGTAATTGGAGAATTCTGTCAATGACGCAATCATCTGGAAGATTAACTCCCAATTGAATCAAGTGATTATTATACCCAGACATTTTGAGTATATGCTCACTGACAGAACTGTTCTCCTCCATCTTGCAGCTATAGAACTTATTGAAGACTTCATATCTCTCAATCCGAGCATTTGCTTGAAATATTAACTTCAACTCCTGGAACATCTCATATGCTCCATGACGTTCAAAACGTCGTTGAAGTCCCGATTCTTAGCCGTAAAGCATGGCACACTGAACTATCGAGTAGTCATCAGCTTTGCTCTGCCAGACGTTCATAACATCTGGCGTTGCTCCAGCAGCAGGCCTGGCACCCAGCGGTGCTTCCAGGACGTAATTCTTCTGTGCAGCAATGAGGATAATCCTCAAGTTACGGACCCAGTCCGTGTAATTGCTACCATCATCTTTCAACTTTGCTTTCTCAAGGAACGCATTAAAATTCAATGGAACAACAGCACGAGCCATCTATCTACAATCAACATAAACAAGCAAGATACTATCAGGTACTAAGTTCATGATAAATTTAAGTTCAATTAATCATATTACTTAAGAACTCCCAGTTAGATAGACATCCCTCTAATCCTCTAAGTGATTACGTGATCCAAATCAACTAAACCATGTCCGATCATCACGTGAGATGGAGTAGTTTCATCGGTGAACATCATTATGTTGATCATATCTACTCTATGATTCACGCTCGACCTTTCGGTCTCCGTGTTCCGAGGCCATATCTGTATATGCTTGGCTCGTCAAGTATAACCTGAGTATTCTGCGTGCGCAACTGTTTTGCACCCGTTGTATTTGAACGTAGAGCCTATCACACCCGATCATCACGTGGTGTCTCAGCACGAAGAACTTTCGCAACGGTGCATACTCAGGGAGAACACTTCTTGATAATTTAGTGAGAGATCATCTTATAATGCTACCGTCAATCAAAGCAAGATAAGATGCATAAAAGATAAACATCACATGCAATCAATATAAGTGATATGATATGGCCATCATCATCTTGTGCCTGTGATCTCCATCTCCGAAGCACCGTCATGATCACCATCGTCACCGGCGCGACACCTTGATCTCCATCGTAGCATCGTTGTCGTCTCGCCAATCTTATGCTTCCACGACTATCACTACCGTTTAGTAATAAGGTAAAGCATTACATCGCGATTGCATTGCATACAATAAAGCGACAACCATATGGCTCCTGCCAGTTGCCGATAACTCGGTTACAAAACATGATCATCTCATACAATAAAATTCAGCATCATGCCTTGACCATATCACACCACAACATGCCCTGCAAAAACAAGTTAGACGTCCTCTACTTTGTTGTTGCATGTTTTACGTGGCTACTACGGGCTTAAGTAAGAACCAATCTCACCTACGCATCAAAACCACAATGATAGTTTGTCAAATAGACTCCGTTTTAACCTTCACAAGGACCGGGCGTAGCCATACTCGGTTCAACTAAAGTTGGAGAGACAGTCGCCCGCAAGCCATCTATGTGCAAAGCACGTCGAGGGAACCGGTCTCGCGTAAGCGTACGCGTAAGGTTGGTCCGGGTCGTCTCGTCCAACAATACCGCCGAACCAAAGTATGACATGCTGGTAGGCAGTATGACTTGTATCGTCCACAACTCACTTGTGTTCTACTCGTGCATATAACATCAACATAGATAACCTAGGCTCGGATGCCACTGTTGGGTTTCGTAGTAATTTCAAAAAATTTCCTACGCACACGCAAGATCATGTGATGCATAGCAACAAGGGGGAGAGTGTTGTCTACGTACCCAACGCAGACCGACTGCGGAAGCGCTGACACGACGTAGAGGAAGTAGTCGTACGTCTTCACGATCCAACCGATCAAGCACCGAAACTACGGCACCTCCGAGTTCGAGCACACGTTCAGCTCGATGACGATCCCCGGACTCCGATCCAGCAAAGTGTCGGGGAAGAGTTTCGTCAGCACGACGGTGTGGTGACGATCTTGATGCACTACAGCAGCAGGGCTTCGCCTAAACTCCGCTACAGTATTATCGAGGTATATGGTGGCAGGGGGCACCGCACACGGCTAAGGAATAGATCACGTGGATCAACTTGTGTGTCTAGAGGTGTCCCTGCCTCCGTATATAAAGGAGCCAAGGGGGAGGGCTGGCCGGCCAAGGAGGGGAGGCGCAGGGGAGTCCTACTCCCTCTGGGAGTAGGATTCCTCCCCCCAATCCTAGTCCAACTAGGATTCCTCGGAGGGGAAGGGAGAGAGGGGTGGCCGGCCACCTCTCCTAGTCCTAATAGGACTAGGGGAAGGGGGGGAGGCGCACAGCCCTTGTGGGCAGCCCTTTCACCTTTCCACTAAGGCCCATGAAGGCCCATATGGCTCCCGGGGGGTTCCGGTAACCCTCCCAGTACTCCGGTAAAATCCCGATTTCACCCGGAACACTTCCGATGTCCAAACATAGGCTTCCAATATATCAATTTTTACGTCTCGACCATTTCGAGACTCCTCGTCATGTCCGTGATCACATCCGGGACTCCGAACAACCTTCGGTACATCAAAATGCATAAACTCATAATATAATTGTCATCGTAACCTTAAGCGTGCGGACCCTACGGGTTCGAGAACAATGTAGACATGACCGAGACATGTCTCCGGTCAATAACCAATAGCGGGACCTGGATGCCCATATTGGCTCCTACATATTCTACGAAGATCTTTATCGGTCAGACCGCATAACAACATACGTTGTTCCCTTTGTCATCGGTATGTTACTTGCCCGAGATTCGATCGTCGGTATCCAATACCTAGTTCAATCTCGTTACCGGCAAGTCTCTTTACTCGTTCCGTAATACATCATCTCACAACTAACATATTAGTTGCAGTGCTTGCAAGGCTTATGTGATGTGCATTACCGAGAGGGCCCAGAGATACCTCTCCGACAATCGGAGTGACAAATCCTAATCTCGAAATACGCCAACCCAACATCTACCATTGGAGACACCTGTAATGCTCCTTTATAATCACCCATTTACGTTGTGACGTTTGGTAGCACCCAAAGTGTTCCTCCGGCAAACGGGAGTTGCATAATCTCATAGTCATAGGAACATGTATAAGTCATGAAGAAAGCAATAGCAACATACTAAACGATCGTGTGCTAAGCTAATGGAATGGGTCATGTCAATCAGATCATTCAACTAATGATGTGACCTCGTTAATCAAATAACAACTCATTGTTCATGGTTAGGAAACATAACCATCTTTGATTAACGAGCTAGTCAAGTAGAGGCATACTAGTGACACTTTGTTTGTCTATGTATTCACACATGTATTATGTTTCCGGTTAATAAAATTCTAGCATGAATAATAAACATTTATCATGATTATAAGGAAATAAATAATAACTTTATTATTGCCTCTAGGGCATATTTCCTTCAGCGGCCCCCTTGGGTTTCCAACCCTAGGCGCCTTGGGCCCATGGGGGGCGCACCAGCCCACTAAGGGGATAGTTCCCACCCAACTACAGCCCATTAGGTCCTTCAAGGCAGGTGGACCGTCCCGGTTGACCCCCGGAACCCCTTCGGTGGTCCCGGTACAATACCGATAAACCTCGAAACCTTTCCGGTGACTGAAACTGGACTTCCCATATATAAATCTTTAGCTCCGGACCATTCCGGAACTCCTCGGGATGTCCGGGATCTCATCCGGGACTCCGAACAACATTCGGTAACCACGTACATCTATTCCCTATAACCCTAGCGTCATCGAACCTTAAGTGTGTAGACCCTACGGGTTCGGGAACTATGCAGACATGACCGAGACATCTCTTTGGCCAATAACCAACAACGGGATCTAGATACCCATGTTGGCTCCCACATGTTCCATGATGATCTCATCAGATGAACCACGATGTCAAGGATTCAATCAATCCCGTATACGATTCCCTTTGTCTACCGGTATAGCACTTGCCCGAGATTCGATCGTCAGTATACCGATACCTTGTTCAATCTCGTTACGGCAAGTCTCTTTACTCATTCCGTAACACATCATCCCGTGACCAACCCCTTAGTCACATTGAGCTCATTACATTGATGTCTTAACAAGTGGGCCCAGAGATACCTCTCCGTCATACGGAGTGACAAATCCCAGTCTCGATTCGTGCCAACCCAACAGATACTTTCGGAGATACCCGTAGTGCACCTTTATAGCCACCCAGTTACGTTGTGACGTTTGGCGCACCCAAAGCATTCCTATGGTATCCGGGAGTTGCACAATCTCATGGTCTAAGGAAAAGATACTTGACATTAGAAAAGCTTTAGCATACGAACTACACGATCTTGTGCTAGGCTTAGGATTGGGTCTTGTCCATCACATCATTCTCCTAATGATGTGATCCCGTTATCAACGACATCCAATGTCCATGGTCAGGAAACCGTAACCATCTATTGATCAACGAGCTAGTCAACTAGAGGCTCACTAGGGACATGTTGTGGTCTATGTATTCACACATGTATTACGATTTCCGGATAACACAATTATAGCATGAACAATAGACAATTATCATGAACAAGGAAATATAATAATAACCATTTTATTATTGCCTCTAGGGCATATTTCCAACATTTACGACAAGCTCTTTGTCACATCCATAAACGGGAAACATATCATTGTTCTTGACCGCTGTCCAGTGATGCACTCCTAGATTACTTTGGTACCTCCTTGCTAAACTTATAACAAGGCACACATCAGGTCTGGTACACAGCATTGCATACATGATATAACCTATGGCTGAGGCATAGGGAATGACTTTCATTTTCTCTCTATCTTCTGCAGTGGTTGGGCATTGTGTCTGACTCAACTTCACACCTTGTAACACAGGCAAGAACCCTTTCTTTGACTGATCCATTTTGAACTTCTTCAAAACTTTATCAAGGTATGTGCTTTGTGAAAGTCCAATTAAGCGTCTTGATCTTTCTCTACAGATCTTGATGCCCAATATATAAGCAGCTTCACTGAAGTCTTTCATTGAAAAATTCTTATTCAAGTATCCTTTTATGCTATCTAGAAATTCTATATTATTTCCAATCAACAATATGTCATCCACATATAATATTAGAAATGCCACAGAGCTCCCACTCACTTTCTTGTAAATATAGGGTTCTCCAAAAGTTTGTATAAAACCATTTGCTTTGATCACACTATCAAAGCGTATATTCCAACTCCGAGAGGCTTGCACCAGTCCATAAATGGATCGCTGGAGCTTGCACACGTTGTTAGCACCTTTAGGATCGACAAAACCTTCTGGTTGCATTATATACAACTCTTCTTTAAGAAATCCATTAAGGAATGCAGTTTTGACATCCATTTGCCAAATTTCATAATCATAAAATGTGGCAATTGCCACCATGATTCGGGCAGACTTAAGCATCGCTACGGGTGGGAAGGTCTCATCGTAGTGAACTCCCTGAACTTGTCAAAAACTTTTCGCAACAAGTCGAGCTTTGTAGACAATAACATTACCGTCAGCGTCAGTCTTCTTCTTGAAGATCCATTTATTCTCTATGGCTTGCCAATCCTCGGGCAAGTCAACCAAAGTCCACACTTTGTTCTCATACATGGATCACATCTCAGATTTCATGGCCTCAAGCCATTTGGCGGAATCTGGGCTCATCATCGCTTCCTCATAGTTCGTAGGTTCGTCATGGTCTAGTAACATGACATCCAGAACAGGATTACCGTACCACTTTGGTGCGGACCATACTCTAGTTGACATACGAGGTTCGTTAGTAACTTGATCTTAAGTTTCATGATCATCATCATTAGCTTCCTCACTAATTGGTGTAGGAATCACTGGAACTGATTTTTGTGATGAACTACTTTCCGATTCGGGAGAAGGTACAATTACCTCATCTAGTTCCACTTTCCTCCCCACACTTCTTTCAAGAGAACTCCTTCTCTAGAAAGGATCCATTCTTAGCAACAAATATCTTACCTTCGGATCTGTGATAGAAGGTGTACCCAACAGTTTCCTTTGGGTATCCTATGAAGACGCATTTCTTCGATTTGGGTTCGAGCTTATCAGGTTGAAGCTTTTTCACATAAGCATCGCAGCCCCAAACTTTAAGAAATAACAGCTTAGGTTTCTGGCCAAACCACAGTTCATATGGTGTAGTCTCAACGGATTTAGATGGTGCCCTATTTAACGTGTATGCAGCCGTCTCTAAAGCATAACCCCAAAACAATAGTGGTAAATCGGTGAGAGACATCATAGATCGCACCATATCTAATAAAGTACGGTTACAACATTCGGACACACCATTACACTGTGGTGTTCTAGGTGGTTTGGGTTGCAAAACTATTCCACATTGTTTCAAATGAATACCAAACTCGTAACTCAAATATTCACCTCCATGATCAGATCGTAGAAACTTTATTTTCTTGTTACGATTATTTTCCACTTCACTCTGAAATTATTTGAACTTTTCAAATGTTTCAGACTTATGTTTCATTAAGTAGATATACCCATATCTGCTCAAATCATCTGTGAAGGTCAGAAAATAACGATACCCGCCGCGAGCCTCAACACTCATCGGACCGCATGCATCAGTATGTATTATTTCCAGTAAGTCAGTGGCTCGCTCCATTGTTCCGGAGAATGGAGTCTTAATCATCTTGCCCATGAGGCATGGTTTGCAAGCATCAAATGATTCATAATGAAGTGATTCCAAAAGCCCATCAGCATGGAGTTTCTTCATGCGCTTTACACCAATATGACCTAAACGACAGTGCCACAAATAAGTTGCACTATCATTATCAACTTTGCATCTTTTGGCTTCAATATTATGAATATGTGTATCACTACTATCGAGATTCAACAAAAATAGACCACTCATCAAGGCTGCATGACCATAAAAGATATTACTCATATAAATAGAACAACCATTATTCTCTGATTTAAATGAATAACCGTCTCGCATCAAACAAGATCCAGATATAATGTTCATGCTCAATGTTGGCACCAAATAACAATTACTCAGGTCTAAAACTAATCCCGAAGGTAGATGTAGAGGTAGCGTGCCGATGGCAATCACATCGACCTTGGAACCATTGCCGACGCGCATCATCACCTCATCCTTAGCCAATCTTTGTTTAATCCGTAGCCCCTGTTTCAAGTTGCTAATATGAGCAACAGAACCAGTATCAAATACCCAAGTGCTACTACAAGCATTAGTAAGGTACACATCAATAACATGTATATCAAATATACCTTTCACTTTGCCATCCTTCTTATCCGCCAAATACTTGGGGCAGTACCGCTTCCAGTGACCAGTCCCTTTGCAGCAGAAGCACCAGTTTCAGGCTTAGGTCCAGACTTGGGCTTCTTCCCTTGAGCATCAACTTGCTTGCTATTCTTCTTGAAGTTCCCCTTCTTCCCTTTGCCCTTTTTCTTGAAACTAGTTGTCGTGGAATTGTCACGGCAGATGTCCTAGTGTGAGGACTTAGTCATGGAACCATCGCGATGAGGTTAGCTTAAAGGGGTTAATTAGGACAAAAGGACATGAGGAGTTTATACTGGTTCGGCCCCTTACGGTGAAGGTAAAAGCCTAGTCCAGTTGTAGGTGGTATTGCTAGGGTTTCGATGAGCAGGGAGCGAATACGCTTGACCCGGCTCTCGATCTGTTGTTTCTTGCCCTAAGCCACCGCTGGGTTTTCCCCTTATATACACGGGTTGACGCCCTGCGGCCTACAGAGTCCCAGCCGGCTTATACAACGTATGCGGCTCGGTGACCTTTCTTTCCTAACTTACAAAACAAGTCTACATACATGGCGGTTTATATCTGTGGGCTTTAAGCCGCCTTCGGGTTTGGGCCCTCTATCAAGCTTATCTATGAACTGCCATATGCTCTTGGGCTTCATTGAGATGAATCGTCACAGGGATGACCCGGCCCCTCCTGGGCGGGTCATACCTAATAGTTATAGCCCCAACATTAGGCCCTAGGTTGATTTGAACTTGTTCATGTCAATCTTCAACACTTAGAAAAAATCCTTCCTCCTCTTATTGTTAAGCATTGTAACCCGCCATGACGTCGCGTCCGAAAGTTGCGATAATCCAACATGACGTCACCTACAATTAATGTTATATAGAATCCAAATCTTAATAAATCTTTTTCTGTACTCATTCTCCGAAAATCGAGGCGCCTGTGCCAACACATATCCATTTTATTGTTCCTCGATTCCCGTGCCTGTCGTTTGTACTTCTAGGCCTATAAATAGGGCCACGGAGTCACCTTCCATTCTTCTCCTTTTCCCTCTCGCCTTCTTCCTCCTCACGACGCATCGACTCGGACGAGCTCCGCCGCCGTCAACCTTCGTCCTCGACCTCAACTCTGGCCGCTGCATCACCCTGATCAGATCAGAGAACCGCGATGCCACTCCGCTGCCCCGACAGCATCAGTAAGCCATTCCTTCTTTCACCATAGATCTGCCATTATGTTTCTTCGGTGTTCGTCGATGTTCTTCGCCGCCCTTCTTTCCCTTTCTTTTAATCCATGGACTAGATTCAAGAACCACATGCCTCTTTGTGTGGTTGTAGTTTTAGCACCTGTTTCTGATACTAGAATATATCCTCATCGCAACAGATCTCTTCTAGGGCACCTCTACCTTTCCACTGTCGCCTCTGTAGGTTTCGAGTTTATTTTCTTTTCTGAACAGCAGTAGATCTGAATTTGTAGCCTCAACCCGTGGAATCTGTTTGTCCTAACACTTAGCAAATTATAGCCTTGGTAGATCTTGAATGTCTTTAGTCATGGCGACTTATTCTGCCGGTTTATTGTTACTTCATATATCATTAGCCCTTGCTTAAGCCACCATTCTGAACATGCACTGTACTTGTTAACTTGCAATTTTATCAATCATCCTGAGCCGGCAAATTCTTTCTTGTCTTTTAGGTTGTCCTTTCACCATGCCGCCCAAAACAATCACGACCTGCAACTGGGTTCCCTCCATAGTCACTAAGAGCACCTTGAAGGATTTTGTCACCGTTGGATATTTGCCAGATAAGAGTGTGATGCATTACCGTGTTCCTGACCCGGGCGAAGAGAAACCTCAATCTAAGGACAGTGAAGTTATCGTTTTTACTGATCATATGAACCGGGGCTTCTCGCCACCCGGCTCTAAATTCTTCAGAGATATCTTGCACTTCTTCAAACTCCATCCGCAAGACATTGGACCCAATTCCATATCAAACATCTGTAACTTCCAAGTCTTTTGTGAGGTATACCTTCAAGAAGAACCTAGTGTTGACCTTTTCTGAGAGTATTTCTACTTGAACCGGCAGAACGAGTTCACAAATGGACCCAGCTTGGATCTTGGCGGGATTTCAATTCAAGGTAGACGAGATGCCATATTCCCTCAAGTAGCTCTGCCAAGCCATCCCAAAGACTGGAACCAGACATGGTTCTACTGCAAAGATATCTCGCCGTCTGATGGAAATCCGTTGTTGGGTTATCGGCCTGAGTGTCTTGACTCAAAGTACCAACTCCCTGATAAACTTACTGCCGCCGAACGCAAGAAACTTGTCCCTACAATCAGAAAAGTTCAAGCCTTGCTAGGAAACGACTTAATTGGAGTCGACTTAATCCGCTGCTGGGTCGCATGGCAGATCATACCCTTAAGCCGCTGATCCGGCTTGATGTGTACATATACCGAAGGACCAGATGATCCCTTATGCCATAGCTCTCTTCGACTGACTGAAGAAGGCATCATTGAGATGGCAACCACGCTTGTAAATAGCAAATATGAAGACTGCAGCAAAGTGGGTTTGAATCCTTTCTGCAAGCTTAACCCGATGCCAGAGGTAAATCTTTTGATTTCTTTTCCTTCGGCACTTAAACATTACATGAACTCAAAATATGTTATCCTTCCACAGGCTAAATCTGACTTTGGAAGGCCAAATATGACCATGAGGCCACCAAAAATGCTAAAGTTGCTGCGAGAGCTGCCAAAAAGACCAGCAGAAGGTCTAGAAAGAAACCAAGCGCCTCTGAATTGGTGAAGCTGGATGACGCCTCTGAGTCGGAGGTAGCCCTTGATTCTCTTGGCTTGTTTTTAACAACCTTATTGACACTGACTATTACCAGGATGACACTGGAGCCAGGCAAACAGTCGAAGAAGAGGTAACTACTATTTCCTCTGACTCAGAACCTTTACCAAGGCAGAAACTTCGGCGAGTAACCCGGAAAGTAAGGTTTTCGCACTCCTTGGCTTATTTAGATCCTCATTTTCTCTTAAAACAACAACAACATGAGAGCCGCCGCCAGACCCGGACCGGCGGAGATGAAGATTTATCCTCCGGTTTACCAAACACTCCTCGGAAACGCCAAAATGAGGTTCTTTTTAACCTTAACTCTCGTATTTACCAGCGAATTACTTTCATTAATCACTCAATTTTGATTCCATCTTTGCAGGAGATTTCCCGTTCCTCATCTGGCGATCCATCATAGACTCAACTACCGGCTTTCAAGACTGCCCCTGGGTAATAATAAATATCTTTCTTCTGTACCCTTATATCTTTATCATTATGCTGATTGTGTCCAAACTCTTTTTGGCGGTCAAGCAAAGACCAACAATAAAATGAAGGTGTCAAAGCCGGCCGAGGGTCCGAAAGCTACTGAACCGGACCAAACAACCGTTGTACCAGAACATCCTGACCAGCCAGAAAATCTTGCTCCCAATACTCAACCTGAAATACCCGAGCCGTCTGTTGACGAAACCGCTATTGATCCGTCTAGTATTGAACTTTCAAGCTCAGCTAACCCGCCAGAGACTCATGGTGATGACGTTTTAATCACTGGCACCAGATTCGTTGAACTGGGGAATCCAACTGTACTAGCGAGACACTCTACCAAACAAGAAGTCATGGAAAGGCAGAAAGTGAGGTTTGATGTCTCCCACTATGCTCACCTGAGTATTAGTGAAGTTTTATCTGGCTATGTCAATCAAGTGCATTCCGGCCATGACTTGGAGATTGAAATGGTTAAGCAAATGCACTAGAAGTATGAGGTACGTCATCCGGCTTATATCTATATCCTGCCAGCCCCCAAGTCTTCTGACTATGATAAACTTGAATAATCTGTAGACTTAAAATATTGATGAGCTTCTGCCCTAGACTCCCTCCGAGTCTCATTTGCAAACTTAAACCGGATGCTGATGATAGCATAACTTTGCATTTGTAGTCCCCAAGGGCCGGCTTAATCAACATGAATGAGCCGGTCCTATTAATCATTCTGTAAAAGAATAGAACTTAACTGCATATCCCTCATGAGTCGGCTGGGACTGTCAATAGCACACCCAGCTCATCCTTAGCAAGAAAACAAGCAATATGCATTAGCCCCCAAGTGCCAAGTGTTATTGCTTGCAAAGCAATTGGGACTTTTAGAAAGAGCCGATTCCTTTGAAAAATTGCGTTGACAGACATTAGCCCCCAAGTGCCAAGTGTTATTGCTTGCAAAGTACTTGGGACTTGTATTTTGTAATCCGCCATAAAACTTAACGAACTTATGCTGTATGCAGGCTACGACCATAGAACTGGAAACTCAATTGTCCGAGGCCAAGACCCGGCTGGCGGCTCAGGAATCTGAGACCAAAAAGGCCGAATCAAAATTTCAGTTTAGTGTGTCTGAAGCCGAAAAATTGAAGATCGGTTTTACTGCGGACAAAGAGGCTTGGGCTACGGAAAAGACTACACTGATTGAGCATGCTGAGAAAGCAGAAGCGGCTCTGGAAGAAGTTACCATTGAACTCATTGGTATAAAGAACCGTGTGTCTCAGATGATTTCTGCAATCTTTGGTAAGTCCCCTTGTTACTTATCCAGAGTAAGTATTTGTCATCATACTGTAAGTCGCCACTTAACCAATCTTTGCACTTTTTTTCTTTCAGGTCCCAGGAGCAGCAACCTTAGCTGAGACACATTGGTGAAACTCAAGGCGGTTTATACTTTGGTTGAGCAATTGTACACTGGAGCTCAGCGGACCCTTGCTACTATTTCTTCAACGAATCAAGGACCAAATCTGTTAAGTGATGTCTGGAAGAAGCTGTCCATCTTACCCACCAAATTTCAAGAAATCAAATGGTCTTGTGCTAGAGCCGGAGCTGTAACAGCCTTAAGTCATGCCAAAGCTTGGGTACCGGAACTAGACCCGGCAGATGTAGCTAGCAGGTATCCTAGTCTCAAGGAAGATGGAACTTCTTTTCACCAACAAGACTTTGCTGCTTGTGTCAAAGAGATTCGCCCACATGCAACAATCATTGCCGAAGATACCAACCTCACCAAGTACCAGCCGGGTTACGATGTAGATAACCAAAAGATGTCGACGCCTTCATATAAAGTGATGGATTTAATTCCACCCATTCGTAAGCACACTTTCACCCCCGATATTGATCCGTCTGATCTGATTGACGACGAAGCGGAATTCATTGCCTTCTATGGCTTTGACTGGTCCAAACCCCACTTCCAGACGGTGGAGGAGGAAGACGAACCAGCAAGGGATAAATTGCAACCGTCGAGTCAGCCATGCCAAGATTCATGAACCAGGGCCGGTTTATCATCTGCTGATTGCGAGACTTAGAAACAATCATCCTTTTGGGCACCAAGCGCCTTGTAATAGGCTAGCTTCAAAATTTTATTCTGCTATGCCATTGTGCATATTTTGCTGTTCATGATACTATTTGTCCGCTATGCGAAAATATACCATATATGCTTTATGATATTATCAATTTTGAGTCTGTTCCTGCATACAACAGATGAAAAGTGTCATGGCGGTTTACCGCTGGACGGATTATAATGCCCCAATAGAAACTATCATAATTTATAACCAAGCCTGAACTGAATGATAATCATATATGATTAAAATATGTCATACCTGTGATATTTGATCACACTTGTTGGTTTACCAAGCCAGTGCAATAAGGGCGATAACCCAAGATTTCGTACATTGGTAATTATCAGAGATTGTCGGCTTATGAACAAAGCCGGGCCGGGTTAATAAACATCGGATATTATCTTTATTTCATACTGGCGACTTATAGTCAAAAACCAGGCCGGGTTAATAAACACCAGATGTTATCCCATACTAGCGAATTATAGTCAAAAGCTAGGTTGGGTTAATAAACACCGGCGATTCACAATCAAACTTTATAAGTCTTATCAAATAAACCTCAAAAAGAAAGAATCCGTTGAATGAAAACAAACGAGAAGTGAGGCTTTTCATGGGCTGCCAGGCCCAAAATGAGGCTTTTCATGGGCTGCGAGGCCACTGAGTTAAACAGTTTTACAAACCTTATAAGATGGACCTCACATTAACCAATCATCGTTTTAACTTTGACAAGTTCAGGGTCTGCGTAAGATTGACTTGTCAAACGTTCGACGGGTCTTTCCAGGATTACTTGGGCGAAGTGGCTTACTTAAAAAGGCAGGATAACCCGGGGTTTTAGGTGAATACACCTGGCTTCCAAGCCTGGCTTTTAAGCCTATTACAAGGTTTATAGCAACTCTTGTTCTTTAGAACAAAAGAGCCCCCAAGCAATATTTTGAGCTGTGCTCAAGGGGAACCTATGTTTGAGTTGTCCTTTTGCAACAGACTCTCTTGGTCCTTTTAACCTAGGTAGCAGGCCCCCATGTTTTTTTTGTGGCCTATAAGCCGGATCCAAGGGTAATAATAACTTTGTTGTATAAAGCAGAAGCCCCCATGTGACCAAAAACTCATTATTTAAAGAGAAACAACGAGACATGCCCTACTTTAACAGGGATGTCGGCTTTATTATATTGATCATAATATATACATTGTCAAAGTATGTACATTGGAAGAGCCAGTGGCTTAAGTGTAGTAAGGCCGAAGATGAGCAATATTTCACGGTCGGCGGGTCTCTTCCTTCGATGTGCGTGAGTCCTTGTGGTCTCGAACATCGATAAGGTAATATGACCCATTGTTCAGATTCTTGCGGACCACAAAGGGTCCTTCCCAAGGTGGGGATAACTTCTGCATATCAGTCTGATCCTGGATAAGCCAGAGCACCAGATCGCCTTCTTGGAGTGTTCTGTTTTTAACCCGGCGGCTGTGGTAACGGCGCAGATCTTGCTGGTAAATCGCTGAACGAGCCGCCGCGATGTCACGCTCTTCATTCAACAGGTCAAGTGCTTCCTGACGTGCTTTTTCATTGTCAACTTCAACATAAGCCGCCACACGAGGTGAGTCATGACGGATGTCACTAGGGAGAACCGCCTCTGCTCCGTAAACCATGAAGAAAGGCGTGTATCCCTTAGATCTATTAGGGGTGGTATTGATGCTCCATAACACGGAAGGTAACTCCTCCACCCAACAACCCGGCATTCTTTGCAGGGGAACCATAAGCCGGGGCTTGATGCCTTTCAAGATCTCTTGATTGGCTCTCTCAGCTTGACCATTAGATTGAGGGTGAGCCATTGACGACACATCAAGCCATATGTACTCACGTTGACAAAATTATTCCATAGCACCTTTAGAGAAATTAGTGCCATTGTCTGTTATGATGCTGTGTGGAAAGCCAAAACGAAAGATCACCTTCTTCATGAATTGAACCGTCGTTGGTGCATCACACTTACTGACTGGCTCTGCCTCTACCCACTTAGTGAACTTGTCAACCGCCACCAAAAGGTGGGTCTTCTTATCCTTGGATCTTTTGAAAGGTCCAACCATATCAAGCCCCCAAACTGCAAATAGCCAAGTAATTGGAATCATCCTCAATTCTTGAGCCGGCACATGAGCTCGTCGTGAAAATTTCTGACATCCACCACACCTTCTGACCAGGTCCTCCGCATCAGCATGAGCTGTTAGCCAAGAAAATCCATGACGAAAAGCTTTAGCCCAAGAGAGATTTTGAACCGGCATGATGACCACAGTCTCCTTCATTAATCTCACGCAGGATTTCACAGCCCTCCTCTGGAGAAACACAATGTTGAAATGCTCCTGTGACACTGTGATGATGTAACTCTCCATTAACAATTGTCATTGACTTAGATCGCCGGGTTATCTGTCTGGCTAAGGTTTCATCCTCAGGTAACTCACCCCGGGTCATATAAGACAAATAAGGAACTGTCCAATCCGGAATTACATGAAGAGCCGCCACCAACTGAGCCTCCGGGTCATGGATAGCCAAATCCTCCTCTGTAGGTAACTTGACCGACGGGATATGCAAAACATCAAGAAAAATATTAGGCGGCACCGGCTTACGTTGAGAACCCAACTGGCTTAAAGCATCCGCCGCTTCATTTTTCCTCTGATCAACGTGCTCAACTTGATAACCCTTGAAGTGACCAGCAATAACGTCCACCTCTCGCCGATAAGCCGCCATGAGTGGATCCTTAGAATCCCAAGTACCAGAGACTTGCCGAGCCACCAAGTCTGAGTCACCGAAGCACCTAACCCGGCTTAAGTTCATCTCCTTAGCCATCCGAAGACCGTTGAGCAAGGCCTCATACTCAGCTACACTGTTAGTGCAAGGAAACATCAAACGGAGAACATAAGAAAATTTATCACCTCGAGGGGAAGCAAGCACAACTCCAGCCCCCGAGCCCTCCAACTACCTAGACCCATCAAAGTGAATAGTCCAATACGTGTTATCTGGCTCTTCCTCAGGCATCTGCAGCTTTGTCCAATCATTGATGAAATCCACCAGCGCCTGAGACTTGATGGCCGTGCGAGGCACATATTTTAACCCGTGAGGTCCAAGCTCAATAGCCCACTTAGCAACCCGGCTAGTTGCTTCCCTGTTTTGGATGATATCTCCCAAAGGAGCAGAGCTAACCACAGTGATGGGATCACCCAGAAAATAGTGTTTAAGCTTCCGGCTAGCCAAGAATACCCCATATACAAGTTTCTGCCAGTGCGGATATCTCTGCTTGGACTCAATAAGCACCTCACTGATATAGTAAACCGACATTTGAACCGGATATTCCTTGCCTAACTCCTTCCTTTCTACCACAATGGCTACAGTGACAGCCCGGCTATTAGCAACCACATATAACAACAAAGGCTCCTTATCAACAGGGGCAGCAAGCACAGGCGGCTCAGCCAGCTGTTTCTTTAAGTCCTCAAACGCTGCATTAGCGGCATCACTCCAGACAAAATTATCTGTCTTTTTCATCATCTGATACAGAGGGATGGCCTTCTCTCCTAACCCACTTATCAACCGGCTTAAAGCCACAATACGACCCGCCAGACGTTGCACATCATTGACACACGCCGGCTTAGCCAGCGAAGTGATGGATTTGATATTCTCCGGATTAGCTTCAATGCCTCTGTTAGACACCAAAAAACCCAAGAGCTTGCCTGCTGGTACACCAAAAACACACTTGGCTGGGTTAAGCATCATTTTATAAACCTGGAGATTATCAAAGGTTTCCTTCAAATCATCTACCAATGTCTCTTTCTCTCTGGATTTCAGCACAATATCATCCACATAAGCATGAACATTACGCCCAATTTGATTATGAAGGCAATTTTGCACACATCTCTGATAAGTCGCCTGGGCACTCTTGAGCCCAAAAGGCATAGACACATAGCAGAAGGCTCCAAAGGGAGTTATGAAAGTTGTCTTCTCCTGGTCCTTAACTGCCATCTTGATCTGATGATAACCAGAATAAGCATCCAAAAAACTCAGATGCTCACAACCCACCATAGCATCAATAATCTGATCAATACGAGGGAGAGCAAAAGGATTGGCTGGACAAGCCTTGTTCAAATCCGTGTAGTCCACACACATACACCAAGTGCCGTTCTTCTTAAGTACCAGCACCGGGTTAGCCAACCACTCAGGATGGAAAACTTCAATGATAAACCCAGCTGCCAAGAGCCGGGCTACTTCCTCTCTGATGGCCTTCCGTCTCTCCTCATTAAAACGGCGAAGAAACTGTTTGACCGGCTTAAATTTTGGATCAATATTAACAGTGTGCTCAGTGAGTTCTCTCGGTACACCCGGCATGTCTGAAGGCTTCCATGCAAAGATGTCCCGGTTCTCACTGATGAACTTGATGAGCGCGCTTTCCTATTTCGGATCCAGATTAGCACTGATGCTGAACTGCTTGGATGAATCGCCAGGGACAAAATCAACCATCTTGGTATCATCTGCTGATTTAAACTTTAAAACCGGATCATGATATGTAGTTGGCTTTTTCAAAGATGTCATATCTGCCGGATCAACATTGTCCTTGTAAAATTTTAACTCCTCCGTTGCACAAACTGACTCAGCATAGGCCACATCACCTTCTTCACATTCCAAAGCTATCTTGTGGCTTCCATGCACTGTAATGGTTCCCTTGTGACCCAGCATCTTGAGCTGCAGATACACATAACAAGGCCACGCCATGAACTTGGCATAAGCCGGACGTCCAAACAGAGCGTGATATGGCCTGTGGATCTTGACCACTTCAAAGGTCAATGTCTCTGACCTAGAGTCATGATCATCTCCAAAAACAACTTCCAGAGCTCTCTTACCAACTGGGTATGCCGATTTACCAGGCACCACGCCGTGGAAAATAGTATTTGACGGCTTAAGATTTTTGCCAGTCAACCACATGCGACGGAAGGTTTCATAATAAAGGATATTGATGCTGCTCCTGCCGTCCATGAGTACCTTGGTAAAATTATACCCTCCAACCTGAGGCGCAACCACCAAAGCCAAGTGACCCGGATTATCAACCTGGGGCGGGTGATCATCCCGACTCCATACAATGGGTTGTTCATACCAACGCAAGTAACGGGGAACCGCCGGCTCAACGGCATTAACTGCTCTCTTATGAAGCTTCTGGTCACGCTTACATAAGCTAGTGGTGAAGACATGATATTGTCCACTATTCAACTGCTTCGGGTTGCTCTGATAACCAGACTACTCCTGTTGACCCCCTTGATTACTCTGTTGGTTGTAACCACACTCGTTGCTGTGATTACCTTGATTTCCTTGGAATCCAGAGTTAGAACCGCCACCGCCATAACCCGGACCGTGAGAG
Source organism: Triticum urartu (assembly GCF_056163025.1). Classification (NCBI taxonomy): domain Eukaryota; kingdom Viridiplantae; phylum Streptophyta; class Magnoliopsida; order Poales; family Poaceae; genus Triticum; species Triticum urartu. The sequence goes on along the minus strand of NC_141874.1, from coordinate 188,845,699 downwards.
CCGGATCCAGAACCGCCACCTGGACCATGACTGTCATGAAAAAGATTGGAATTCTTGTACTCTTTCATAATATGACAATCCTTCCAGAGGTGCCAAGATGGTCTTTCTCTCGTACCATGTCTCGGGCAGGGCTGATTTAACATCTGTTCAAGATTGATACCTGAAAGTGCAACTATCCCTAGGTGGTTTTGGTAATTCATAACAACATATAGCTCATTGAGCTAATGCTATTCCAAGATGATTATTTCAGGAAAGCTCAATGATTGGCATGGCATGGATGGTAAAAGTGGAACCCTCAAAATGCTAAGGACAAAGGATTGGCTCAAGCTCAAAAGCTCAAGAATCTTCATTTTATATTTTAGTGATCCAAGATCACATTGAGTCTTTAGGAAAAGCCAATACTATCAAGGAGGGATGAGGTGTTGCTTAATGAGCCTCTTGCTTCATGTGCTTAGTGATATGCTCCAAAACCCTCAACTAGTTTCCCATGTTCACATATGACCTAAACCCTAAGCCAAACTCGGTCCTACCGATTCTTTCTATCCGGCGCCATCGAGTTTCACTTATCATAAGCCACTGCCAAACCCTAGCAATTCGGTTCTACCGATAGGGATCTCGGTCTCACCGAGATGGGATTGCAAACTCTCTGTTTCCCTTTCGTAACTTTTCGGTCTCACCGAAAGAGCGAATCGGTCCCACCGAGATTGCAATGTAAATTCAGTGTTTCCTTTTTGTAACTTTTCGGTCTCACCGAAAGAGCAAATCGGTCCCACCGAGTTTGCCTGACCAACTCTCTGGTTAGCTAATTACCAAAATCGGTCTCACCGAGTTTGTGTAATCGGTCTCACCGAGATTACGTTATGCCCAAACCCTAACCATATCGGTCCTACCGAGTTGCATGTCAGTCCCACCGAAAATCTCTAACGGTCACTAGGTTTACCTTTTCGGTCCGACCGAGTTTGTTGATTCGGTCCCATCGAGATTGGAAAACTTTGTGCAACGGTTGGATTTTGTGTGGAGGCTATATATACCCCTCCACCTCCTCTTCATTCATGGAGAGAGCCATCAGAACACATACACAATTCCAACTCATATGTTCTGAGAGAGAACCACCTACTCATGTGTTGAGACCAAGATATTCCATTCCTATCATATGAATCTTGATCTCTAGCCTACCCCACGTTGCTTTCCACTCAAATCTTCTTTCCACAAAATCCAAATCCTACGAGAGAGAGTTGAGTGTTGGGGAGACTATCATTTGAAGCACAAGAGCAAGGAGTTCATTACCTACACACCTGTTACTTCTTGGAGAGTGGTGTCTCCTAGATTGGCTAGGTGTCACTTGGGAGCCTCCGACAAGATTGTGGAGTTGAACCAAGGAGTTTGTAAGGGCAAGGAGATCACCTACTTCGTGAAGATCTACCGCTAGTGAGGCAAGTCCTTCGTGGGCGATGGCCATGGTGGGATAGACAAGGTTGCTACTTCGTGGACCCTTTGTGGGTGGTTGCTTCTTCGTGGACCCTTTGTGGGTGGAGCCCTCCGTGGACTCGCGCAACCGTTACCCTTTGTGGGTGGAGCCCTCCGTGGACTCGCGCAACCGTTACCCTTTGTGGGTTGAAGTCTCCATCAATGTGGATGTAGGATAGCACCACCTATCCGAACCACGGGAAAAACATCCGTGTCTCCAATTGTGTTTGAATTCTCCAAACCCTTCCCTTTACATTCTTGCAAGTTGCATGCTTTACTTTCCGCTGCCAATATACTCTTTGCATGCTTGCTTGAATTGTGTGATGATTGCTTGACTTGTCCTACAATAGCTAAAATCTGCCAAGAACTAAAATTGGGAAAAGGTTAAGCTTTTATTTGGTCAAGTAGTCTAATCACCCCCCCTCCAGACATACTTTCGATCCTACCAGTGGTATCAGAGCCTTGGTCTCCATTTGCTTTGATCTCCATAGCTTTTGGTGGTCATAGCCTTGGTTTCACAACCTAGGAGAGTATGGCGTCTAGCGAGGGAAATTATCACCGTAGAGGTCCTTACTTTGATGGTACTAATTTTGCTAGTTGGAAGCATAAAATGTAAATGCATATTCTTGGACATAACCCCGCAGTTTGGGCTATTGTGTGTGTTGGTTTGCAAGGTGACTTCTTTGATGGGAAAGAACCAAACCGTGAAGCTACCGCAGATGAGTTGAAGATATTGCAATACAATGCTCAAGCTTGTGATATTCTCTTCAACGGATTGTGCCCCGAAGAATTCAACAAAATCAGCCGTCTTGAGAATGCAAAGGAAATTTGGGACACTTTGATTGATATGCACGAAGGTACCGACTCTGTCAAGGAATCCAAGTTGGATGTGCTTCAAAGTCAACTTGACAAGTTCAAAATGAAGGATGGTGAAGGTGTCGCTGAAATGTACTCTAGGCTTGCTCTCATCACAAATGAGGTTGCCGGCTTAGGAAGTGAAGAGATGACCGATAGATTCATCATGAAGAAGATTCTAAGAGCCTTGGATGGAAAATATGATACCGTGTGCACATTGATCCAAATGATGCCCAATTAATCTCAAGCCAACGGAGGTGATTGGAAGAATTGTTGCTCATGAGATGTCACTTAAGGATAAAGAGGAACTTCACAACAAGTCAAGTGGTGCCTACAAAGCCTCATGTGAAGCCCCTACATCATCAAGTGAGAAACAAAACTTCAATGAAGAATTGAGCTTAATGGTGAAGAACTTCAACAAGTTCTACAAGAGTAGAAGCAAAGATAGAAGCTTCAAGTCAAGGTCCTACAATGACAAAAGATCTTCTAGTCGAGAGCGAAACTGCTACAGTTGTGGAAGACCCGGACACTATTCCAATGAGTGTACGGCTCCCTACAAGAGAAGAGAAGATTCTCCAAAAAGAAGAAGCAAAGAATCACCACCAAGAGAGACAAGGAGTAGAGATGATCGTTATGAACGAAGATACTCACGGAGAAGCAAGGATTCGTAAAGGAAGGAAAAATCATCAAGGAGCTACACAAAACGAAGACATCAAGCTCATGTTGGTGAATGGGTATCCGGCTCCGACTCCGACAGCCACTCCGAGAGAAGTTATCACTCCGACTCCGAAGATACTCAAGATGAAGGTGTTGCCGGTCTAGCACTTGTGTCAACCAACTCCTACGACATATTTGACTCACCAAATGAAGGAATTGGAAGATGCTTCATGACCAAAGGTCCTAAGGTAACACACCCCGAGTATGTTGATTTCAATAGTGATGAAGATGACTTGTTAGGTGATGATTTGCTTGTTGACAACTCAAGTGATGAATACTATGATGAAACGTCAATTAATCATGCTAATCAAGATAAAACGAATGACAATGATAAGGGGAAGATTGAGGCTCTAACTAAAGAACTAAACACTCTTAAGTCAGCTCATGAAACTATCTTCGAAGATCATCGAGAACTTTTAAGAGCTCATGAGAAATTACACTTTGAAAAGCTCAATCTTGAGCAAGAGCATGAGTTCTTAAAAGCAATCAATGATGATCTCCGCAAGAAAAGTTCTTCTTACATTGCCAAGCGTTTACTCTTATCCACTTACATGCCTCAAGTCAAGTCTAGTAACAAGAACAAGAAAGATTCTTCCTCTAGCAGTAACAATGATCATGCTAAATCCAATATTGTTGCTTCTAGTAGTTCTCTTGATTCCACTAATGATTCTCTTAGCCAAGTTACACTTGAGCAAGAAAATAGCTTATTGAAGGGAATTATAGAGAAAGGAGTGTACAAAAGCCTTGCCGGGAGTAAGAAATTCGAGGAAATTGTGCGCAAGCAAGGAATGCACCGGAAGAATCAAGGTGTTGGTGTTGAACAAAAGTTCAATGCCAATGGAGTTGAGTGGGAAGAAGATCAATACCCCAAGACAAAGTTTGTTCCTCAACAAGAGAAGTATGATACTTCTTTCAAGGGGACACAAGCTCAAGATGATCTTCCACCACAAGACTACAAGCAAAAAGGCAAGGACAAGCTTCAAGAGGAAATTGATGCATTTGAAGAAGCTCCTAAGACCTTAGTCAAGTGGATTCCCAAGACTACTTCAAGTTCCACTTCATCAAGTACGACTACAACTCCAAGGATTCCCATCAAGATGGTGTGGATCCAAAAGAAGAAGAACTAGAGAGTTCTTGAGGGTGACTCCGCCAACATACTTCACTCTTATCATTTTGCCAAGAACAAGTGCAATCAACTTCCACATCTTGCACTAGTTCAAGGAGTCACAAACCCTCTTGTTGGTAAGACAAGGGACAAGGTAACCTAAAAGTTCTCATGGACATCATCTTGTGTGTGCATCACTCTATGTCTATGGATATCCTTGTTTGTTCCTTGTGGGACTAACCCATGTAGGTATTGAAAGTGCAATTCACTCAAATGGATAGCTCCAAGTGATCTACATCAACATTGAGCATCCACATCTTCAACATCTACATGAAGTCATCATCGACAAAAACCGAGGTTCGTTCATCCCTCTAAGGGGGGATATCACATCTAGGGGGAGCTTTACTCTAAGACTTGAGCTAAAGCAACTCTAAAGATGTGAACACAACAATGCTTTATGTAAAAGTGGTAACCCCACTTGAGCTTAAACGATGAGTATGACCTATGATCAAGTGTTCTCACTTGACTCCTAAGTCAATATACTCATATATAGATGACCTTGTCATCGCAAATTGCTTGATAGATGCTAGAATTGGTTGTGCATGCCTTGTCACATATTTCATTTGCCATCTTATTGTGTGAGCATGCCGGTTGCATATTTTACTCATTCGAGGACATCCACTTGTTGTTTTGATTGTTTGGTTTTATTTCCTTTTGCCAAGTGGATGGACAAGAATGCCTAAGAACCTCCTCTAGCTATCTATGCTTTTCTCGTCGTAAACTCTATTCATGCTACATCACAAAATTTGATCAAGTCAGATTCGAACCACTCTGTGTGAGGAGCGCTCGGAGTCCCCGATTCGTCATAGACTTAAACTTCCAAAACCTCTTTATGATTCTCGGTCTGACCGATACCCCACTTTCGGTCCTACCGAGATCATTAAGTTGATCTAGGTTTTCATTCTCGGTGCAACCGATTTGAACCTTTCGGTCACACCGAGTTGCAACAACTGTATACAGTTTTGCATCTCGGTGCCACCGAGCTGTTCCACTCGGTCACACCGACAGGGTCGGGCTATATATAGTCACGGGCAAAAATTTGGAAATTTCTCCGAACCCCTTCGCCCGCGCGATAGCCTGCTCTGCCAACGTGGTCTCCGGATCGTCTCCTCGCCGCCAGCCGCCTCCAGTCGATGGTCTCCATCGCCATCAATGGAATTATACCCCATCGTTGCCGCCGTAGCGAGTCTCCGCCAAACTAGGGTATGGACTCGATCTTTGTGCTATTCTCCAATCCGATTCTTAGCACATTGTGATCATCATGATTCTTGCCACGATTGAAACACTCCTATCCAGTCAATGCGCTTGTAGATTAGGTTTGATTCGAAAATTTTAGGGTTAGGTTTCCGCCGAAACCATCTCGGACCCACCGAGTTGAAAAACTCGGTCCCACGCTTATGCCATTGCACAAGTGAGACTCAGTCTGACCGAGAATTACTTATCGGTGTGACCGATTTTGGAATTCTGTGAAACCCTAGCAGTCTCGGTGCCACCGAACTGTGACTCGGTCTGACCGAGTTCACTAGTTTAGGTTCCAAAACTGCTTCGGTATCACCGAGTTTAAAAATCGGTAGATCCGAGATGATTTCAGTGGGAAACTAAAACTAAGTTTTTGGATCATTCTTTTGCAAAAATCTCTGCATTTTGTGATGCTCATCTATTCTACCTCATCTATAAACTATTCACAGGGTCAGCAGTCAGCTTGTTCATCATGTCATACCAAAGTGATAGCCAGAACATGTCAGAAGAGCAAGTGCAGATGAGTGAGGACACTAGTCCCTCAAGTTCTTCAGATGATGGCAGCAGAAGTACCCCAAGCAATTTGCCAAAAGCTGCCACCAGACAGAGGAAGAAGAGAACTTCAGATTCTGAGGATGAAGATTATGTGGCAGAGGAAGAGGAAGCCACATCAAAGAGAGTTGGCTCAGCTCAAGGCACAAAGCCAGGGATGAAAATCAAAAGGCCAGCAGGCAGGCAGCCTATGCCAAAGGCCAGAGCCTCAACTCAGATTCCTGAGAAACCCACTCCCATAGAGCCAGTTGCTGCTGAAGGAAAGAAAAGGAAGGAAAGGGTCAAGAAGACCGTAGCCAAAGTGCTTGGAAAGGCTTCCATCATGGAAGAAGAGGAAGAAGAAGAGGTTGCTGCACCAGCACCTAAGGCACCCAAGCTGATGGGTGATGCCATAAGATCAGGGTCAACTGCTTCTAAGGCCAAGCCAGCTCCAAATCCAAAGCCAAAGAGGAATACAAGGAGCATACCTGCAGCTGAAAAGAACAAGGCCCCAGTGCCTGACATTGCTGAAGAAGAAGAAGGTCAAGTGCTCAGAAAGCTCAAGCCCAAGATCCTAGACCATAGTGATGCTCATCCTGTGGCTGAGGACATGAAGCTCAGGAGAGACTCAGGGCTCAGAAAGTGGAGAGAAGAAGACCCGTATGCTTCAAGGAGAAGAACTGCTGTGGATTACAGGTTTCACACCAAGGAACAGCAGGACTTCTATGAGACAGTGCTGCTTGATAAGAAGCCCATAGTTTGTGACATGAGATGGGTCGACTGGACCTACATGAAGGAAAATGAGGAACACTATCCTGGTGTGATTGACAGCTTCAATGCTTGTGGAGTAGCAGACTTTGTTGGGCAGAAGCTCACAAAGTGGAACGAGGAACTCATTATGCAATTCTACTCCACAACACATTTCTACCCAGATGGAAAGATAACTTGGATGTCTGAAGGTACGAGGTACCAATCTACAGTTGCTGAATGGGCTCAGCTGATCAATGCCCCAGAAGAGTAGGAAGATGACTTGGATGTATATGCCAAGAAGAAGATGGACCACAACTCTATGTCCAACATGTACAAGGAAATTCCAAATGAAGCACTTGATACTTTCAAGTTTGGCTCAGTGCATTATCTTCTGTCAGGGCTGCCAACTATCAATTGGATCTTGAGGCACACCTTATTGCCCAAGTCTGGAGATCACAAGATGATCAGAGGCCATGCAATCAACTTACTACATATCTTTGATGTGCCACAGAAGTTCAAGGTGATGAGCCTCATGGTAGAGACAATCAAGAGGACAGCAGCAGACCAGAAGAGGAGCTGTGGATATGCCCCACAGATTCAGGAGCTCATCAACTCTAAGATGGGCACATGCATATACTTATTGGACAAGGAACACCTGCCCATCCGTCCAGATTTTGAAGATAATCAAGTTGTTATGACTGAGAATGAACCATCGTCTGCCCAAGCACAAGCAAAGAAGGAGAAGACAAGGAAGGAGAAAGCTTCCAAGATGCCTACTCAAGAGGAGGCATCTGAGTATTTCTTGAAAACCAAACAAGAGCAGCTTGGTTACCTAATTGCATCCACCCTGCGGATTGAGAAAGGACTAGCCACCCTAACTCAGAACCAGGCAAGCCTAGAGAGAATCATGGAACAAAAGTTCTATGACTTGGATGTCAAGGTGACAGAGATTCAGACTGCAGTGGAGCAGCTCCAGGATGACATGCAGGAGAGGAGAGGCAAGACTACAACTGATGCCTTTGCCAGAGTGCCACGAGGTCCGAGGTCGTCTGCAGTGCCAGTTGCTGACACCAGAGCCACCACTTCTGCACCAGCTACAGCTTCAGTTCCACCAGCTCCAGCATCTACTTCAGCCTTAACTCCAACCACGTCTACAGAAGGCTTCGTCCTTGGAGTGCTCCGGACTCCACCACCACCTGAAGATCAAGCCTGAGTGTCGACTTAGCACTATGCATTTTCTAGGAAATTTTTGGTAAGTTGTTGCCAAAGGGGGAGAAAAATGTATAGATCATAGGCTTCGAGAGAGAGAGAGAGTGTTGCTTTTTTTCTCTCTTGCTTTATTTGGTGGTTTTTCGAACTTTGTTTGCTTTTGAGTGCTTGAGATACTATGTCATTGCTCGTGAGACATTGATGATCATGTGTTTGATCATAAGCTACACTTATGTATGCTTGATATATCTTATCTATCTTATGTGATCATTCACTATTCTTGGTGATGAGTGCATGCATTTCATTCTTATCATTTTAAGCGCTCCACAAAGATGTATGTGACATGGAAGAGTAACCCATGACTCTAACTCCTTGTGCATTTGTAGTCCAAAGCAAATTTTAAAAATGCACAAATTTAGGGGGAGCTCTTACTTGTCACATACTTCTCAAAGCGACGATATATTTCATGCTTATCATCATTTGTCGAAGCTTTGATCTATATGTTGTCATCAATTACCAAAAAGGGGGAGATTGAAAGTGCAACTATCCCTAGGTGGTTTTGGTAATTCATAACAATATATAGCTCATTGAGCTAATGCTATTCCAAGATGATTATTTCAGGAAAGCTCAATGATTGACATGGCATGGATGGTGAAAGTGGAACCCTCAAAATGCTAAGGACAAAGGATTGGCTCAAGCTCAAAAGCTCAAGACTCTTCATTTTATATTTTAGTGATCCAAGATCACATTGAGTCTTTAGGAAAAGCCAATACTATCAAGGAGGGATGAGGTGTTGCTTAATGAGCCTCTTGCTTCATGTGCTTAGTGATATGCTCCAAAACCCTCAACTACTTTCCCATGTTCACATATGACCTAAACCCTAAGCCAAACTCGGTCCTACCGATTCTTTCTATCCGGCGCCACTGAGTTTCACTTGTCATAAGCCACTGCCAAACCCTAGCAATTCGGTTCTTCCGATAGGGATCTCGGTCTCACCGAGATGGGATTGCAAACTCTCTGTTTCCCTTTCGTAACTTTTCGGTCTCACCGAAAGAGCGAATCGGTCCCACCGAGATTGCAATGTAAATTCAGTGTTTCCTTTTTGTAACTTTTCGGTCTCACCGAAAGAGCAAATCGGTCCCACCGAGTTTGCGTGACCAACTCTCTGGTTAGCTAATTACCAAAATCGGTCTCACCGAGTTTGTGTAATCGGTCTCACCGAGATTACGTTATGCCCAAACCCTAACCATATCGGTCCTACCGAGTTGCATGTCAGTCCCACCGAAAATCTCTAACAGTCACTAGGTTTACCTTTTCGGTCCGACCGAGTTTGTTGATTCGGTCCCATCGAGATTGGAAAACTGTGTGTAACGGTTGGATTTTGTGTGGAGGCTATATATACCCCTCCACCTCCTCTTCATTCGTGGAGAGAGCCATCAGAACACATACACAATTCCAACTCATATGTTCTGAGAGAGAACCACCTACTCATGTGTTGAGACCAAGATATTCCATTCCTATCATATGAATCTTGATCTCTAGCCTTCCCCAAGTTGCTTTCCACTCAAATCTTCTTTCCACAAAATCCAAATCCTATGAGAGAGAGTTGAGTGTTGGGGAGACTATCATTTGAAGCACAAGAGCAAGGAGTTCATTACCTACACACCATTTGTTACTTCTTGGAGAGTGGTGTCTCCTAGATTGGCTAGGTGTCACTTGGGAGCCTCCGACAAGATTGTGGAGTTGAACCAAGGAGTTTGTAAGGGCAAGGAGATCGCCTACTTCGTGAAGATCTACCGCTAGTGAGGCAAGTCCTTCGTGGGCGATGGCCATGGTGGGATATACAAGGTTGCTACTTCGTGGACCCTTTGTGGGTGGTTGCTTCTTCGTGGACCCTTTGTGGGTGGAGCCCTCCGTGGACTCGCGCAACCGTTACCCTTTGTGGGTGGAGCCCTCCATGGACTCGCGCAACCGTTACCCTTTGTGGGTTGAAGTCTCCATCAACGTGGATGTAGGATAGCACCACCTATCCGAACCACGGGAAAAACATCCTTGTCTCCAATTGCGTTTGAATTCTCCAAACCCTTCCCTTTACATTCTTGCAAGTTGCATGCTTTACTTTCCGCTACCAATATACTCTTTGCATGCTTGCTTGAATTGTGTGATGATTGCTTGACTTGTCCTACAATAGCTAAAATCTGCCAAGAACTAAAATTGGGAAAAGGTTAAGCTTTTATTTGGTCAAGTAGTCTAATCACCCCCCTCCCCCTCTAGACATACTTTCGATCCTACAATACCGGATCCTCCGGCCCTTGGGGGCGGTTTACCCTTACGACGCTGACCGTTATTCTGTGTATTGGTGTTAGCCATAAAGTCAAAACTATTCTCCGCCTTGCGCTCACCGTTGTCTCCCTGGTTTGCCGGGTTATGCTGCTGCCCCTTGGCGTTGCTGCTCTTCCTTCCCTTCCTCGGCTTTTCGTCATCAGACTCGGGGTCCTTGGTACTATCAGAGTCAACATACTTAACCAGAGCCGCCTTGAGTGTCCCCATGTCATTGCAGTGGCATTTGAGCTGCCCTTGTTTCTGCTTCAAGGGCGTGAAACTACAATTGTTCTCCATCATCAGCACTGCTGAGTTGGCATTGGTGTGATCCGACGATTGCAAGATTGTTGAGACCCGGCGCACCCAATGGGTTGTTGGCTCACCTTATTCTTGAACACAAGAGGCCAAATCCACAATTGACATGGGTTGTTTACATGTATCTTTGAAGTTTCTAGATGAATCGGGCCTTTAACTCGGCCCATGACCCGATGGAATTAGCAGGGAGCCCCTTCAACCAAGTACGGGTCGTTCCCTCCAACATCAGGGGGAAATATTTAGCACATGCAGCCTCGCTGACATCTAGCAATTCCATGGCCATCACATAACTCTCAGTCCATGCCTCATGACTTAAATCAGATGTATAGTTAGGCACCTTGCGAGGACCTTTGAAATCCTTGGGCAGGCGCTCATTACGTTGATCCGGTACTAAGCATGGCACGCCCAAATTTCTAAAGGTTACACCCGGCTCCATAGAAGTGGTTGGACGAGCCGGAGTAGGTTGATGGGGCGCATACTGTGCTGCTAACTCGGCCTCTCGACGGGCTCTTCCTTGATCCACCACATTCTGAGCATCAGCGCCATCGCCCGCCGGGTTATGTCCGTGGGGCGGGTTATGGTTCCGTCCACTGCTTGACACCGCTGGCTCATCAATACGTCTGCTGTAACTCCGACTCGGGCGAGGGTGGAATGAATCTTGTCATGATTGTAAGAATAAGCCTATTGCTGAGTCAGTGCCGTCTGAAGAAGCTCTCTATCCCTCCATGTCTCAACCGCCGTCAGCGACTCACCATCAACCGGGAGAGCCGCCAATTGTGACGCCGCAGCGATCATGTTATCCAAATGGTTAGAATAATGACCCGACGGTGTTGGCACATGCTGCGGCGGGTTATTGTTCTGAAGAGGAGGGTCTGTTGTACGTGGCTGAACCGGCATACCCGTCCCAGGTGCTTCGACCCGGTTTACTATTGCCGGGTCACTGGTTCCTGCTCCTGGCGTGTTAAAGTGATTCCTTGCCTCATAAACCAATGGCAGACGAGTCTGACGTCTCCTCCTCATAACTTTGTTTGAAGCGTTCTTATCTAGCAAGAGCCGATAAGATTGTGTCTGAATTCGTTGCACCTAAGAATCCAAAGCAACCCGTTCCTCGGGCATCCTGGTGTTCTCTGCCTTTAACTCTTCTTTGGCATGTGCTATCTCGTCACGCAACTTCATGATCGCCGCATTATGCTGATCTTGATCCGCCGGGTTAACCACCGCTGTTAACAGCACTGTCAGCTTGTCTAGTAAGTCGGTTAAAACTTGAGCTGGCGGGTGCTTAGGGCCTCTTGCCCCGGCAGCTGCTGCCGCTGCTGCCCCGGAAATCAGCTCTGCCGCCGTTGATGAGTGTTGCACGGGCTTGTTACCTCTTGAGCACTGCACTGGTTTTCCCTTGAAGAGGAAAGGGTGTTGCAGCAAAGTAGCTTAAGTATTTCCCTCAGTTTTTGGGAACAAAGGTATCAATCCAGTAGGAGATCACGCTCAAGCCCCACGCACCTACACAAACGAATAAGAACCTCGCAACCAACGCGATAAAGGGGTTTTTAAGCCCTTCACGGTCACTTACGAGAGTGAGATCTGATAGATATGATAAGATAATATTTTTGGTATTTTTATGATAAAGATGCAAAGTAAAATAAAAGGCAAAATAAATAACTAAGTATTGGAAGATTAATATGATGGAAGATAGACCCGGGGGCCATAGGTTTCACTAGTGGCTTCTCTCAAGAGCATAAGTATTACGGTAGGTAAACGAATTACTAGCGAGCAATTGATAGAATTGAGCATAGTTATGAGAATATCTAGGTATGATCATGTATATAGGCATCATGTCCGAGACAAGTAGACCGACTCCTACCTACATCTACTACTATTACTCCACACATCGACCGCTATCCAGCATGCATCTAGAGTATTAAGTTCATAAGAACAGAGTAATGCTTTAAGGAAGATGACATGATGTAGAGGGATAAACTCATGCAATATGATATAAACCCCATCTTTTTATCCTCGATGACAACAATACAATACGTGTCGGTTCCCTTTCTGTCACTGGGATCGAGCACCGCAAGAGTGAACCCAAAGCTAAGCACTTCTCCCATTGAAAGAAAGATCAATCTAGTAGGCCAAACCAAACTGATAATTCGAGGAGACTTGCAAAGATAAACCAATCATACATAAAAGAATTCAGAGGAGAATTAAATATTGTTCATAGATAATCTGGATCATAAACCCACAATTCATCGGATCTCGACAAACACACCGCAAAAGAAGATTACATTGACTAGATCTCCAAGAAGATCAAGGAGAACTTTGTATTGAGATCCAAAGAGAGAGAAGAAGCAATTTGGCTAATAACTATGGACCCGTAGGTCTGAAGTAAACTACTCACACATCACCGGAGAGGCCATGGAGTTGATGTAGAGGCCCTCAATGATCAATGCCCCCTACGGCGGAGCTCCGAAAAAGGCCCCAAGATGGGATCTCTCGAGTACAGAAGGTTGCGGCGGTGGAATTAGGTTTTCATGGTGCTCCGGGATGTTTGGCGGGTACGTGGACTTATATAGGAGGAAGAAGTATGTCGGTGGAGCAACGGAGGGCCCACGAGGGTGGAGGGCATGCCCAGCGGGGTAGGCGCGCCCCCTGCCTCGTGCCTTCCTCCCTTGTTTCTTGATGCCCACTCCAAGTCTCCTGGATCACGTTTGTTGGGAAAATCATGTTCCCAAAGGTTTCATTCCGTTTGGACTCCGTTTGATATTCCTTTTCTTCGAAACCCTAAAATAGGCAAAAACACAGCAATTTGGGTTGGGCCTCCGGTTAGTAGGTTAGTCCTAAACATGATATAAAAGTGTAAAATAAAGCCCATTAACATCCAAAATAGATAATATAATAGCATGGAGCAATCAAAAATCCTGCTCATCCTCGAGTAGGTAAATGATAAAAGAAGAATTTTTGATGTGGAATGCTTTCTAACATATTTCTCAATGTAATTTTTCTTTATTCAGGCATGAATGTTCAGATCCGAAGGATTCAAGATAAAAGTTTAATATTGACATAGAAATAATAATACTTCAAGCATACTAACTAAGCAATCATGTCTTCTCAAAATAACATGGCCAAATAAAGTTATCCCTACAAAATCATATAGTCTGGCTATGCTCTATCTTCACCACACAAAATATTTAAATCATGCACAACCCCGATGACAAGCCAAGCAATTGTTTCATACTTTTGATGTTCTCAAACTTTTTCAATCTTCACGCAATATATGAGCGTGAGCCATGGATATAGCACTATATGTAGAATAGTATGGTGGTTGTGGAGAAGACGAAAAGGAGAAGATAGTCTCACATCAACTAGGCGTATCAGCGGGCTATGGAGATGCCCATTAATAGATATCAATGTGAGTGAGTAGGGATTTCCATGCAATGGATGCACTAGAGCTATAAGTATATGTAAGCTCAACAAAAGAAATAAGTGGGTGTGCATCCAACTTGCTTGCTCATGAAGACCTAGGGCATTTTGAGGAAGCCCATCATTAGAATATACAAGCCAAGTTCTATAATGAAAAATTCCCACCAGTATATGAAACTGATAACATAGGAGACTCTCTATCATGAAGATCACGGTGCTACTTTGAAGCACAAGTGTGGAAAAAGGATAGTAGCATTGCCCCTTCTCTCTCTTTTCTCTCATTTTTTTATTTGGTCCTTTTTTCTTTTTGGCCTCTTTTTTTATTTTTATTTTTCGTCCGGAGTCTCATCCCGACTTGTGGGGGAATCATAGTCTCCATCATCCTTTCCTCACTTGGGACAATGCTCTAATAATGATGATTATCACACTTTTAATTTCTTACAACTCGAGAATTACAACTCAATACTTAGAACAAAATATGACTCTATGTGAATGCCTCCGGCGGTGTACCGGGATGTGCAATGATGCATGAGTGACATGTATGAAGAATTATGAACGGTGGCTTTGCCACAAATATGATGTCAACTACATGATCATGCAAGCAATGTGACAATGATGAAGTGTGTCATAATAACGGAACGGTAGAAAGTTGCATGGCAATATATCTCGGAATGGCTATGGAAATGCCATAATAGGTAGCCATGGTGGCTGTTTTGAGGAAGGTATATGGTGGGTTTATGGTACCGGCGGAAGTTGCATGATACTAGAGAGGCTAGCAATGGTGGAAGGGTGAGAGTGTGTATAATCCATGGACTCAACATTATTCATAAAGAACTCACATACTTATTGCAAAAATCTATTAGTTAGTGAAACAAAGTATTAAGCGCATGCTCCTAGGGGGATAGATTGGTAGGAAAAGATTATCGCTCGTCCCCGACCGCCACTCATAAGGAAGACAATCAATAAAGAAATCATGCTCCGACTTCATCACATAACGGTTCACCATACGTGCATGCTACGGGAATCACAAACTTCAACACAAGTATTTCTCAAATTCACAACTACTCAACTAGCATGACTCTAATATCACCATCTCCATATCTCAAAACAATTATCAAGTATCAAACTTCTCATAGTATTCAATGCACTTCTATGAAAGTTTTTATATTATAGAAAATTTCCACGTTGTTCTAAAGGACCCTCAAAATAATATAAGTGAATCAAGAGATAAAAATAGTTTCTATAAAACAAATCCACCACCGTATTCTAAAAGATATAAGTGAAGCACTAGAGCAAAAACTATATAGCTCAAAAGGTATAAGTGAAGCACATAGAGTATTCTAATAAATTTCAAATCATGTGAGTCTCTCTCAAAGGGTGTGTACAGCAAGGATGATTGTGGTAAACTAAAAAGCAAAGACTCAAATCATACAAGACGCTCCAAGCAAAACACATATCATGTGGTGAATAAAAATATAGCTCCAAGTAAAGTTACCGATAGACGAATACGAAAGAGGGGATGCCTTCCTGGGCATCCCCAAGCTTAGGCTCTTGCCACTCCTTGTTCCATAATCCATCAAATCTTTACCCAAAACTTGAAAACTTCACAACACAAAACTCAAAATAGAAAATCTCATGAGCTCCGTTACCGAAAGAAAACAAAACACCACTTCAAGGTACTGTAACTCATTATTTATTTATATTGCTGTTAAAACTACTGTATTCCAACTTCTCTATGGTTTATAAACTCTTTTACTAGCCATAGATTCATCAAAATAAGCAAACAACACATGAAAAACAGAATCTGTCAACAACAGAACAGTCTGTAGTAATCTGTAGCTAACGCAACTTCTGCAACCCCAAAAATTCTAAAATAAATTGCTGGACGTGAGGAATTTACCTATTAATCATATGCAAAAAGAATTAACTAAATATCACCTTCCAAATAAAAATGGCAGCAGTTCTCGTGAGTGCTAAAGTTTCTGTTTTTTACAGCAAGCTCAAAAAGACTTTCCCCAAGTCTTCCCAACGGTTCTACTTGGCACAAACACTAATTAAACACAAAAAATACAACCAAAACAGAGGCTAGATAAATTATTTATTACTAAACAGGAGCAAAAAGCAAGGAATAAAAATAAAATTGGGTTGCCTCCCAACAAGCGCTATCGTTGAACGCCCCTAGCTAGGCATAAAAGCGAAGATAGATCTTGGTATTGCCATCTTTGGTAGGCAATCCATAAGTGGCTCTCATAATAGATTCGTATGGTAATTTAATTTTCTTTCTAGGGAATTGTTCCATGCCTTTCTTTAATGGAAATTGGAATTTGATATTCCTTCATATCAATGATTGCACCAATCGTTCTAAGGAAAGGTCTACCAAGAATAATAGGACATGAAGGATTGCAATCTATATCAAGAACAATGAAATCTACGGGCACATAGTTCCTATTTGCAACAATAAGAACATCATTAATTCTTCCCATAGGTTTCTTAATAGTGGAATCTGCAAGGTGCAAGTTTAAAGAACAATCATCAAAATCACGGAAACCTAGCAAATCACACAAAGTTTATGGAATCGTGGAAACACTAGCACCCAAATCACACAAAGCATAACACTCATGATCTTTAATTTTAATTTTTATTGTAGGTTAACACTCATCATAAAGTTTTCTAGGGATAGAAACTTCCAACTCAAGTTTTTCTTCATAAGATTGCTTCAAAGCATCAACTATATGTTTAGTAAAAGCTTTATTTTGACTATAAGCATGAGGAGAATTTAGCACGGATTGCAACAAGGAAACACAATCTATCAAAGAGCAATTATCATAATTAAATTCCTTGAAATCCAAGATAGTGGGTTCATTACTATTTAAAGTTTTAATCTCTTCAATCCCATCATTATCAAGATTCATATTACAAAACAAAGATTTAATAGGGGACACATCAATCACTTTTAGATCATCATCTTTATTATCATAAAAACTAGAAGAACACGCTTTCACAAAGCAATCTTTCTTAGCACGCATCCTAGCGGTTCCTTCTTTGCACTCATCAATGGAAATTCTCATGGCTTTGAGAGACTCATTGATATCATGCTTAGGAGGAATAGATCTAAGTTTCAAAGAATCAACATCAAGAGAAAATCTATCAACGTTCCTAGCCAACTCATCAATCTTAAGCAATTTTTCTTCAATCAAAGCATTGAAACTCTTTTGCGAAGTAATAAATTCTTTAATATTATATTCAAAATCAGAGGGCATCTTATTATAATTTCCACAAGAATTGTTGTAGGAATTACCATAATTTTTATAGGAATTGCTAGGAAACGGCCTAGGATTAAAATTACCTCTATACGCGGTATTACCAAAATTGTTCCTACCAACAAAATTCACATCCATAGATTCATTATTATTCTCAATCAAGGTAGACAAAGGCGTATCATTAGGATTAGTAGGAGCACTTTTATTAGCAAACAATTTCATAAGTTCATCCATCTTTCCACTCAAAACATTAATTTCTTCAATTGCATGCACTTTTTTACTAGTATAACTTTCGGCGTGCCATTGAGAATAATTAACCATAATATTATCTAGGAGTTTAGTAGCTTCTCCTAAAGTGATTTCCATAAAAGTGCCTCCCGCGGCCGAATCTAAAAGATTTCTAGAAGCAAAATTCAATCCGACATAAAAATTCTGTATAATCATCCAAAGATTCAAACCATGTGTAGGGAAATTACGTATCATTAATTTCATCCTCTTCCAAGATTGTGCAACATATTCATGATCAAGTTGCTTAAAATTCATAATATCGTTTCTAAGAGGGATGATTTTAGCGGGACGAAAATACTTAGAGATAAAAGCATCTTTGCACTTATTCCATGAATCAATACTATTTTTAGGCAAAGACGAAAACCAAGCTTTAGCACGATCTCTAAGCGAAAACGAAAATAGCTTCAATTTAACAATATCATTGTCCACATCTTTCTTCTTTTGCATATCACACAAATCAACAAAGCTATTCAGATGGGTAGCAGCATCTTCACTAGGAAGGCCGGCGAATTGATCTTTCATGACAAGATTCAACAAAGGAGCATTAATTTCACAAGATTCAGCATCGATAAGAGGAGCAATCGGAGTGCTAAGAAAATCATTGTTGTTGGTATTGGTAAATTCAAACAATTTAGTATTATCTTGAGCCATCTTGACAAGCAATCAATCCAACACACAAGCAAACAAGAAACAGGCAAAAAGGAAAATAGAAAAAGATAAGGGGAACAGAGAGAGAGGGAAAGAGGAAGAGAGGGCGAATAAAACGGCAAGGGTGAAGTGGGGGAGAGGAAAACGAGAGGCAAATGGCAAATAATGTAATGCGAGGGATAAGGGTTTGTGATGGATACTTGGTATGTCTTGACTTAGCAACGACACCTGAAATGACTCGTTGTTGGGAGTCAAATCTTGGCTTGACTTGGCACCAATCTCCCCGGCAACAGCGCCAGAAATCCTTCTTGCTACCTCTTGAGCACTGCGTTGGTTTTCCCTTGAAGAGGAAAGGGTGATGCAGCAAAGTAGCGTAAGTATTTCCCTCTGTTTTTGAGAACCAAGGTATCAATCCAGTAGGAGATCACGCTCAAGTCCCACGCACCTACACAAACAAATAAGAACCTCGCAACCAACGCGATAAAGGGGTTGTCAAGCCCTTCATGGTCACTTACGAGAGTGAGATCTAATAGATATGATAAAATAATATTTTTGATATTTTTATGATAAAGATGCAAAGTAAAATAAAAGGCAAAAGAAATAACTAAGTATTGGAAGATTACTATGATGGAAGATAGACCCGGGGGCCATAGGTTTCACTAGTGGCTTCTCTCAAGAGCATAAGTATTACGGTGGGTAAACGAATTACTGTCGAGCAATTGATAGAATTGAGCATAGTTATGAGAATATCTAGGTATGATCATTTATATAGGCATCACGTACGAGACAAGTAGACCGACTCCTGCCTGCATCTACTACTGTTACTCCACACATCGACCACTATCCAGCATGCATCTAGAGTATTAAGTTCATAAGAACAGAGTAATGCTTTAAGGAAGATGACATGATGTAGAGGGATAAACTCATGTAATATGATATAAACCCCATCTTTTAATCCTTGATGGCAACAATACAATATGTGTTGGTTCCCTTTCTGTCACTGGGATCGAGCACCGCAAGATTGAACCCATAGCTAAGCACTTCTCCCATTGCAAGAAAGATTGATATAGTAGGCCAAACCAAACAGATAATTCGAAGAGACTTGCAAAGATAAACCAATCATACATAAAAGAATTCAGAGAAGTATCAAATATTGTCCATAGATAATCTGGATCATAAACCCACAATTCATCGGATCTCGACAAACACACCGCAAAAGAAGATTACATCGAATAGATCTCTAAGAAGATCGAGGAGAACTTTGTATTGAGATCCAAAGAGAGAGAAGAAGCCATCTAGCTAATAACTATGGACCCGTAGGTCTGAAGTAAACTACTAACACATCGCCGGAGAGGCCATGGAGTTGATGTAGAGGCCCTCCGTGATCAATGCTCCCTCCAGTGGAGCTCCGGAGAAGGCCCCAAGATGGGATCTCTCGAGTATAGAAGGATGCGGCGGTGGAATTAGGTTTTCGTGGTGCTCCTGCATGTTTAGGGGGTACGTGGACTTATATAGGAGGAAGAAGTACGTCGGTGGAGCAACAAAGGGCCCACGAGGGTGGAGGGCGTGCCCAGGGGGTAGGCGCACCCCCTGCCTCATGCCTTCCTCCCTTGTTTCTTGACGCCCACTCCAAGTCTCCTGGATCACGTATGTTGAGAAAATCACGTTCCCGAAGGTTTCATTCCGTTTGGACCCCTTTTGATATTCCTTTTCTTCGAAACCCTAAAATAGGCAAAAAAAACAACAATTTGGGCTGGGCCTCCGGTTAGTAGGTTAGTCCCAAAAATGGTATAAAAGTGTAAAATAAAGCCCATTAACATCCAAAATAGATAATATAATAGCATGGAGCAACCAAAAATTATAGATACATTGGAGACGTATCAGGGCTGTGTACCGGCCATGAAGATTGCAAACCTATTCGACGGCTCACAGCGGTCCGGAACTGTCGCCATCGGAACAGCCCCCAAGCCGGCCGTCTTGCAGTTGGTACAATGACTCGATCTGATCGGTGGATGACTCGCCATTAGAGTAAACGACGGTCTCACCACCAGATGCCGACCTATCCTCAGATTCCGCTCCATGGATAAATCCCACAAAGGCACGATTCATGGCGGGCCGAGCCTGGGCGGGTCTCGCACGTTGAGCCATCTCGATGATATCGGTGCAGATGTCCGGCTCAGGGCCCGGTTCGCCGATCTTGCCGATGAAGACGTGAATTCCGCCAAAGGGGGCCCGGTACCCGTACTCAATCGAGCCAGCCTCGGGGCCCCAGCCTGCGTCGTCGATGTAGAGCTTGCCGCGATGACTCTTGGTTATCCGTCCCACAGTGTATCCCTTGATCCCTTCGAAGTTTCCCTCTAAGAACTTGAAACCATCGTGCGATAGCCCCACGGTGGGCGCCAACTGTCGTGGAATTGTCACGGCAGATGTTCTAGTGTGAGGACTTAGTCGTGGAGCCATCGCGATGAGGTTACCTTAAAGGGGTTAATCAGGACAAAGGACACGAGGAGTTTATACTAGTTTGGCCCCTTACGGTGAAGGTAAAAGCCTAGTCCAGTTGTAGGTGGTATTGCTAGGTTTTCGATGAGCAGGGAGCGAATACGCTTGACCCGGCTCTCGATCTGTTGTTTCTTGCCCTAAGCCGCCGCTGGGTCGTCCCCTTATATACATGGGTTGACGCCCTGCGGTCTACAGAGTCCCGGCCGGCTTATACAACGTATCCGGCTCGGTGACCTTTCTTTCCTACCTTACAAAACAAGTCTACATACATGGCGGTTTATATCCGTGGGCTTTAAGCCGCCTTCGGGTTTGGGCCCTCTATCAAGCTTATCTATGGACCGCCATAAGCTCTTGGGCTTCATTGAGATGAGTCGTCACAGGGATGACCCGGCCCCTCCTGGGCGGGTCATACCTAATAGTTATATCCCCAACACTAGTGGTCTTGTTAACCATCAACACTTGATGCTCCTTCTTGATTTCTACCTCCGCAACCTTTAGCATTGCGAAGAGCTCGGGAATTGTCTTTTCCGTCCCTTGCATATTATAGTTCACCACGAAGCCTTTATAGCTTGGTGACAGTGATTGAAGAACTCTGTCAATGACACAATCATCAGGAAGATTAACTCCCAGCTGAGTCAAGTGGTTATGGCACCCAGACATTCTGAGTATGTGTTCACTGATCGAACTGTTCTCCTCCATCTTGCAGCTATAGAACTTGTTGGAGACTTCATATCTCTCAACTCCGGCATTTGCTTGAAATATTAACTTCAACTCCTGGAACATATCATATGCTCCATTATGTTCAAAACGTCTTTGAAGTCCCGATTCTAAGCCGTAAAGCATGGCACACTGAACTATCGAGTAGTCATCAGCTTTAATCTGCTAGACGTTCATAATGTCCGGAGTTGTTCCTGCCGTGGGTCTTGCACCTAGCGGTGCTTCCACGACGTAATTCTTCTGTGTAGCAATGAGGATAAACCTCAAGTTACAGACCCAGTCCGTGTAGTTGCTACCATCATCTTTCAACTTAGCTTTCTCTAGGAATGCATTAAAATTCGAGGGAACAGTAGCATGTGCCATTGATCTACAACAACATAGATATGCAAAAACTATCAGGACTAAGTTCATGATAAATTAAAATTTAGTTAATCATATTACTTAAGAACTCCCACTTAGATAGACATCCCTCTAGTCATCTAAATGATCACGTGATCCATATCAACCAAACTATGTCCGATCATCACGTGAGATGGAGTAGTTTTCAATGGTGAACATCACTATGTTGATCATATCTACTATATGATTCACGTTCGACCTTTCGGTCTCAGTGTTCCGAGGCCATATCTGCATATGCTAGGCTCGTCAAGTTTAACCCAAGTATTATGCATGTGCAAAACTGGCTTGCACCCGTTGTATGTGAACGTAGATCTTATCACACCCGATTATCACGTGGTGTCTTGGCACGACAAACTGTAGCAATGATGCATACTCAGGGAGAACACTTATAGCTTGAAATTTTAGTGAGAGATCGTCTTATAATGCTACCGCCGTACTAAGCAAAATAAGATGCATAAAAGATAAACATCACATGCAATCAAAATATGTGACATGATATGGCCATCATCATCTTGTGCCTTTGATCTCCATCTCTAAAGCACCGTCATGATCTCCATATTTACCAGCTTGACACCTTGATCTCAATCATAGTGTCGCTGTCGTCTCTCCAACTATTGCTTCTACGACTATCGCTACCGCTTAGTGATAAAGTAAAGCAATTAATTACATGGCGATTGCATTTCATACAATAAAGCAACAACCATAAGGCTCCTTCCAGTTGCCGATAACTTTTACAAACATGATCATCTCATACAACAATTTATATCTCGTCACGTCTTGACCATATCACATCACAACATGCCCTACAAAAACAAGTTAGACGTCCTCTACTTTGTTGTTGCAAGTTCTACATGGCTGCTACGGGCTTCTAGCAAGAACATTTCTTACCTATGCATCAAAACTGCAACGATTTTTCATCAAGTGTGTTGTTTTAACCTTCAACAAGGACCGGCCGTAGTCAAATTCGATTCAACTAAAGTTGGAGAAATAGATACCCTCTAGCCACCTGTGTGCAAAAGCACGTCGGTAGAACTGGTCTCATGAACGTGGTCATGTAATGTTGGTGTGGGCCGCTTGATCCAACAATACCACCGAATCAAAATTAGACGTTGGTGGTAAGCAGTATGACTATTATCGCCCACAACTCTTTGTGCTCTACTCATCCATATCATCTACGCATAGACCTGGCTCGTATGCCACTGTTGGGGAACGTAGCATGCAATTTCAAAAAAATTCCTACGATCACACAAGATCTATCTAGGAGATGCATAGCAACGAGAGGCGAAGAGTGTGTCTACGTACCATCGTAGACCAAAAACGGAAGCATTTGGTTAACGCGGTTGATGTAGTCGAACGTCTTCACGATTCAATCGATCTAGTACCAAACGTACGACACCTCCATGTTCAGCACAATTTTAGCTTGATGACATCCCTCGAACTCTTGATCTAGCAGAGGGTCGAGGGAGAGTTCATTCAGCACGACGGCATGGTGACGGTGATGGTGATGTGATCCGCGCAGGGCTTCGCCTAAGCACTACGACTGAGGGAGTCCTGGATTAGGGGGTATCCGAACAGCCGGATTATATCCTTTGTCCGGACTATTGGACTATGAAGATACAAGATTAAAGACTTCGTCTCGTGTCCGGATGGGACTCTACTTGGCGTGGAAGGCAAGCTAGGAAGTACGGATATGGATATCTCCTCCTTTGTAACCAACCTTGTGTAACCCTAGCCCCATCCGGTGTCTATATAAACCGGAGGGTTTTAGTCCGTAGGACAACATACAATCATACCATAGGCTAGCTTCTAGGGTTTAGCCTCTCCGATCTCGTGGTAGATCAACTCTTGTAATACTCATATCATCAAGAATAAATCAAGCAGGACGTAGGGTTTTACCTCCATCAAGAGGGTCCGAACCTGGGTAAAACATCGTGTCCCCTGCCTCCTATTACCATCCGCCTTAGACGCACAGTTCGGGACCCCCTACCCGAGATCCGCCGATTTTGACACCGACATTGGTGCTTTCATTGAGAGTTCCTCTGTGTCGTCGCCGTTTGGCTTGATGGCTCCTACTATCATCGATAGCGATGCATTCCAGAGTGAGACTTTTCTCCCCGGACAGATCTTTGTGTTCGGTGGCTTCGCACTGCGGGCCAACTCGCTTAGCCATCTGGAGCAAATCAAAATTTACGCCCCTGGCCACCAGGTCAGGTTTGGAAGCTTAAATTACACGGCCGATATTCGCTAAGACTTGATCTTCGACGAATTCGAGCCCCTGCCTTGTGCACCACGCGGTCACGATGAGTACGATTTAGCTCTACCATCGGATCGTATTCAGGAAATCACACCGGCAGACGCTCCGACCCTCAATTCGGAGCCAGTTGCGCCATCCATGGACAGGTGGATAGACCCCGCCACGGAGGCCATATCCCATGCGGTGATCAAGCCGAATATCGACCTTACCTTTCACGAGATCCGTGTTGCTAAACTGTCGGATCCTTCTCCGGCCACGGAATCCAAACCGCTTGCGCCCGTTCCCGTCGAATTCGATTGGGCGCCGATCATGGAGTTTACCTCCGCGGATATTTTTCAGCATTCGCCCTTTGGCGACATACTGAACTCATTAAGGTCTCTCTCTTTGTCAGGAGAGTCCTGGCCGAACTACGTCCGGCAGGATCAGGATGCGGATGGCGAAGAAATTCGCCGCCCACCCACCACCCACTTAGTAGCCACTGTCGATGACTTAACCGACATGCTCGACTTCGATTCTGAAGACATCGACGGTATGGACGACGATGCGGGAGGTGAAGAGGAACCACTGCCCACAGGGCACTGGACGACCACTTTGTCACAAGACGTATACATGGTGGACACACCCAAAGAAAACAGCGACGAGGGACGGAAGGACGCAGCGAAGGGTTGTTCCCTCGAGAAGCAGTCAAAGTGGCGACGTAAACGCTGCTCCAAATCCCGCCTCGGCAGAAATAACAATCATATAGACCCAACAATAGAGCAGGGTACACCATCGCCCGACCAGGGCAACACGGGGAATCAAACCAAACAACCCGACTCCGTCGAAGATAACAGTCCGGATGACATCACACCGGACAGGCGCCAGGAGCAACACAATGCCCACCAAAGGCTTGTTGCCACGGCGAGGAGTCTGAAAAAACAGAAGCAAAGGCTCAAGGCTGCACAAGACACACTCAAAATCAAATGGAGTGAAGTACTCAACACTACAGCGAAGTACGGCAATAATCGCCACACCAAGAGCTATCCGAAGCGAAAGTTGCTACATGAATTTGATGAGGAGGCCTTAGATCCTCCACAATTAAAAAATAAAACGGCCATCCGGTCGGATAGACGACCTCATAGCCAACATAAAGCGGCAAACGACGCCGCACATAAACCAGTACGCGATCCGCGTAAGGGCTCGCATCAAAAGGACGGCGCAACCAGATCCATCTATGGACCACGCAGGCACGCTCCAACATACAATGCAACACAACAAACATCCGAACACCATGGTATGCCCAAATATAGGGGTGCCGCACACCCTCTATGTTTCACCGACGAGGTGCTGGACCATGAATTTCCAGAGGGATTCAAACCTGTAAACATAGAGGCGTACGACGGAACAACAGACCCTGGTGTCTGGATTGAGGACTACATCATCCATATCCATATGGCTCGAGGAGACGATCTCCACGCCATCAAGTACTTATCCCTCGAGCTCAAAGGGCCAGCTCGGCACTGGCTTAAAAGCCTCCCCGAAAACTCCATCGGAAGCTGGGAAGAGCTCGAAGACGCCTTTCGGGCAAATTTTCAAGGGACATATGTCCGACCACCGGATGCAGACGATTTAAGTCATATAACTCAACAGCCCGGTGAGTCAGCCCGAAAACTTTGGAACAGGTTCCTCACTAAAAAGAACCAAATAGTTGACTGTCCGGATGCCGAAGCCTTAGCAACTTTCAAGCATAGCGTTCGGGACGAATGGCTTGCTAGACACCTCGGTCAAGAAAAGCCGAGAACAATGGCAGCATTAACAAGCCTCATGACCCGTTTTTGCACGGGCGAGGACAGCTGGTTAGCCCAATGCAGCACCAGCGACCCAGGTACATCCGAAGTCAGGGATGGAAATGGGAAATCACGACGCAGCAAGAATAAGCGCCGGAATAAAGAAGACAGCCCGAAAAGCACGGCGGTAAACGCTGGATTTAGAAGCTCTCGGTCAGGGCAGCAGAAGCCGCCCTCCAAAGGCAACAGGGACGAATTGTCCAGCCTAAACAAAATTCTAGACCAAATATGTCAAATCCATAGCACCCCGGATAAACCTGCAAATCATACCCACAGAGAATGTTGGGTCTTCAAACAGTCCGGCATGCTCAACGCCGAACACAAGGGGCAGGATACACCAAGTGAAGACGAGGATGAGCCTTGTAAGCAAAGCACAGGGGAACAGAAGAAATTCCCACTAGAAGTCAAAACAGTGAACGTGTTACACGTGATAAAAGGGAGAAACAAAGCGGCACATTTAGAGGAACATGCCCCAGGGCCTATCACGGCGGAGCTCTGCCACTGGTCGTCCCAACCGACCACCTTCGACCATCGGGATTACTCGGCAAGTATCCGGCATGCAGGATGGGCTGCCTTGGTATTAGATCCAATAATTGATGGATACCACTTCACCCGAGTCCTATTGGATGGCGGCAGTAGTTTAAATCTGATATATCAGGACACAGTCCGCAAAATGGGGATAGACCCAACAAAAATTTGCCATAGCAATGCTACCTTTAAAGGAGTAACGCCAGGCCCGGAGGCTCACTGCATGGGCTCCCTGCTACTAGAGGTTATATTCGGCTTCCGCGATAACTTCCGCAGCGAAAATTTAACTTTCCACGTCGCTCCGTTCCAAAGTGGCTATCAAGCACTACTCGGACGCGAAGCTTTCGCTCGCTTTAACGCAATACTGCACTACGCTTCCCTCAAGCTCAAGATGCCCGGTCCACGCGGCATCATTACAGTAAATGGAAATATTGAGCGCTCCTTGCGCGCCGAAGATGGTGCGGCCGCCTTGGCCGCCGCACACTAAGCGGCCTCACCAACTCAAGCATTTGACAGGTCGTTAAGACCACGGACATGGCTAGACGAGTCCGGCTCAGCTATATGTAATTAATACAGGTTTGATGGCTATACCCCTATTACAATACAAGGGGCTCAACGCGCGCACAAAAGTGGCAATAAGGCTCACCTTTACTCATTTTCAACTATATATTGTTTATTTAGTATAACTTAACTTTTGCACGGCAACTTTTCAATTAATTTCCTCTCTTTTTCAGATGATCATCGTGCTACACCCGTCCAGGATACGGCACAACGGAGACACAGGCGCAGACGTATAGCAGGGACCCGTTCCAAGGATTCTTTGTAGATTAAGACCCTGCGTAAACCTTTTTTACTGTCTCTTGTTGATTTACATCCCTCAGATTCTCAGTACAACCGAGAAGGATGCTGCCGTCTTGGAATGTGGCCACGCCAGAATAATGCACGTACCTGGACACCAGGGGCTTATTACAAAGGGTACTGTTTAGACCCGGTTTACACCATAAAGACCGAATACCTTAGGGAGTGTTCGACGTCGCGAGTTTGGCCTTATATGCATCAGCTCTGAATCATGTCTTTGGTCAAATGTTGGGTTTGCCCGGCTCCTATGTTTTGCTGCCTTACGTTCCGCTCTATCGGCTAAGGCGGCACCAGGAGAACTACTGCGATTGTGCCCTGGTTCATCCGGACGAGCACCTCATTAGAGAAAGCCGAAAACTGACTGTCATGATATAGCGTGAGACTGGTCAACCACTCAATGACTTATTGGAATCTTGGGGATTCCTCCGCATTAACGAAGGGCCGTTTCCCAGCCAGGAATGTACGCACCCCGAATCCGGATGAGTGCGGAGCCACCAGGGGCTATATAGTAGCCCCACTATCAAACTCCTATGGCTAAGTGAAAGTGTTAAAGCATTATAGTCCAGTTGCCTAGTTCGCTGCGCTATCACCTCCTTATTAGGACCAAGACGTTGGATTAAGTGTGAATACGCGTCTTCTGCGAACACCCCTGCATTATATGCGTGGGGGCTGAAGCGACGACTGCAATCTTTCAGGTTATATACATGTATACATAAACGGCCGCACAGGAGGCATCACAATACTTTCGGGCAAAAGTATAAATATAGCCTTGATAAATTCAGTAAAAGGTTGTTTTTACAATGGGAATACATGTCACTCAAACATAACATTCTTCGAGCACTGGGCCTCTATCGAACGAGCGCCCACAAGAACTTCTTCAAAATAGTGCTCGGCAGCCACTCGGCCTATGGCCGAACCCTGCGCCGTGACAGTGGTGGCATCCATTTCTGCCCAGTATGTTTTGACACGGGCAAGGGCCATCCGCGAGCCTCCGATGCACGCCGACCTCTTCATCACATTAATGCGTGGCACCGCACCAAGGAACTGCTGCACCAAGCTAAAATAACTGTTCGGCTTTGGCCTTTCCGGCCACAGATGATCCATGATAGACCTCATGGCGAGTCCGGACAATCTATTGAGTTCGGCCCATTCGGCAAGTTGATCAGTCAATGGAAGCGGATGCTCTAGAACGTTAAATTGCGACCAGAATAGCTTGTCCACTTCACGATCTGTTTGATTTTGGAAGTATTCGGCCGCATCGACAGCGCTCGCCGGTAAGTCCATATATGCGTCAGCCGAACTCCACAGCCGATCCAGAGGGGTATACCGCGGATCGCCGAACTTCCTCCGCGGCATAAAGGGCTTCCCAGCCACAATGTCCCTGGCTTCATGTAGTTCCTCCTTCTTCGCTCTCATTGCACAGTGGGTGTCTTTGGTCGCCATTGTGGCCTTTTCAAGGTCCGTAGGCTTCGCCCGGTTTTCTTCTTCAAGAAACTGGCAGCGATCGGCAGTGTCTTTTAACTTCACAGCCATTTTGGCCATTTTCTCTTTGCTCTTGCTATGAGCGGCCTTCTCAGCTCTCAACTCTTTGGCCGCC
The DNA here is from genome assembly GCF_056163025.1 of Triticum urartu. Lineage (NCBI taxonomy): Eukaryota > Viridiplantae > Streptophyta > Magnoliopsida > Poales > Poaceae > Triticum > Triticum urartu. The sequence continues at coordinate 188,816,841 of NC_141874.1, read as the reverse complement.
TTCAAAGTGGCCGCATTACTACTCCTTGCTTGCTCCTTGGCTCGGGCAAGCTCCGCCCGCAAGGCCTCCACGGTGGCAGCTCCATCTGCATTCACAACATATTAAAGATACTGGCATCACGCTGCTCTTACTATGTGACATCCACTATAAATATCACCTACCCCGGGCCTCGTCAAGCCACTTGTTAACAAGCTCGATGTCGGCATCCACCGCATCCAGTTGCCGCTTTAGTTCGGCAACCCCATCAGTCTAGCTAGCCACCGGAGCTTCAGACACCTGCACATAAGGGCGGTCTGGTTATTACCTGGGAATATGATCCTCCGTTTGCCGCCGTTCTCGACAACAACCAGAGTCTCAGGGGCTACTATCTACACAGGGCACACCTAAAATGTGCGGTACCATCACAAATGTATATCATTTCACGTACCTCAAAGCCCGTCAGTAGACTCATAAAGCTTCATGCAACCCGTTTTTCGCAGACGAAATCCTTTCAATCACCATACACATTAATGTACGGTGCTCTTCTGAGATAGTCGCTCGCTCTAGCAGACCCTTCAGTACGTCCGACCGCATACCAGATGGTGCCGGACTCTTTTGATTGCTCTCTTTAAGAGCCAGATACTGAGGGCTTCAGGTGACCATGGGATTACCTTCTGGCCTTGATGGATCCGGAGAAACTCTCCGTGATGACACTTCAAGGTCGCCCGCTTCTTGAGCCAGGGAGTCCGGGGGAGGCGTTTCGCTCTCCATCATCTCCGGAAGAAGATCCCCCAAAGACGAGCTCTGTTGAGAAGGGCTCAGATCCGAACTGCAAGATAAATGCTTCGGTTATATTCCTCAAAAGTAAGGTAGTATATCTTCACTATTAAGTACTTTTTGATTACTTACAGCTCGTTAGAGGGCTGATCCCCGCATGGACTTTGTGCGGCTAGAGCACCCTCCGAGGCAGGACCCTCTGGTGGAGTTTTCTTCTCCCGTTTGGAAACCTTGGTTTTCGGATCATCAGAGGTAGTCCTCTTCCTCCCCGGGGGCGAGGGAATGTCAGATTCCTTCCCTTGGCTATCCTCCCTCACGGAGGCGCTCGTTCCCTCAGTTGGAATAGGTAGCGGTGGAGGTCCGCTTTCGCCCTATTTATTTCCCCCTTCATCTTCCTTTGAGGGCACCGGGCAAGGTGCTGGCTCGAGCATCTTTTCCAGCACCGAATTTTCCAAGCCTTCGGGAAGGGGGGGCGAACACCGGATCATCTTCGCCTTTGTTATCCAGTCCTGGTCAAAAAGCGATTCTTTAGAATGACGTCGTGATAGATGAAAGACAGTGTGTTCGGCTAGAGGATTACTTACTTGGGCCGCGGTGCAGTTTCTGCTCAGGCCCACATCCTCGGAGGTGTCCGGCACTCTATTTGGGGTCCGAAGAACGACTTGTACATCTCCTCGTGCGTCAAGCCGAGGAAATTCTGAATAGCGCGCGGTTCTTCTGGATTGAATTCCCACAAGCGGAGGGGCCGTCGTTTGCAAGGCTGGACTTGACGAACTAGCATGACTTGCACTACCATAACCAAACTAAAATCTCCCTCGAAGAGATCCCGGATGCGGCTCTGCAGTATGGGCACATCCTTGGCTGGACCCCAGCTCAGCCCCCTGCTGATCCATGACATTGGTTGTGGTGGAGGGCTCGAGCGAAAGGCGGGGGAAGCTACCCACTTGGCGCTTCTAGGAGCGGTGATGTAGAACCACTCCCGTTGCCATAATCTGGACACCTCTGGAAAGGAACCTTTTGGCCACGGAGCTCCAGCAATCTTGCTTATTAATGCACCCCCACACGCTGCATACTGCCCCTCGACCGTCTTTGGCTTCACATCAAAGGTCTTGAGCCACAGGCCGAAGTGAGGGGTAATGTGGAGGAAGGCCTCACATACGACAATCAATGTCGAGATGTGGAGAAAGGAATCTGGGGCTAGATCATGGAAATCAAGCCCGTAATAGAACATCAAACCCCTAACGAAGGGATCCAGAGTGAGGCCTAGTCCTCGGAGGAAGTGGGAGATGAACACGACGTCTTCGTTGGGTTCAGGAGTAGGGACGACCTGCCCTCGGGCGGGCAGCCGATGTGAGACTTCGGCGGTCAGGTATCTTGCCTCCCTCAACTTCTTGATGTCCTCTTCCGTGACGGAGTAGGGCATCCACCGGCCTTGGAGGCTGGATCCGGACATGATTGAAAGTCCGAAGCACCTGACCTGGGCTTTGAGTGTTAGAACTCGAGCCGGGGGAAGGATTCGATTGAGCACGGGAGGAAAAAAGTAAAAGCCTTGACCCTTTATAAAGAGGGTGAATATCAAGCGTCCACCTCGTGGCCATTTGGGACTTGCCTAAAATCTAGTAGTCCTAGGCGCAGTTGGGTTACCCACGACCGTATTGATGAGAATCCCGTAATAAGGGGGACATGATCTTTGCTCTGACAAGACGTGTCAAGAAACTGCCTCGCGTTATGTGCGGGGCTAGTTAAAGAAAAATGGTTCGAATAATCACCAAGCCATGGCATGATGTCATGTTGCCAAAACGTGTCAGCAGATTAGATTTGTGGAAATATTATTCTCTCTATGGTGGTATGTGGAACTTATTTTGCAGGGTCGGACACCATCCTTTTATTCGAACTCTTCTGTGGTGTATCCGGAGGAGGAACCCGCCTTGCAACGCCGAAGACAATACTGCGCGCCGGACTCATCGTCATTGAAGCTTGGTTCAGGGGCTACTGAGGGAGTCCTGGATTAGGGGGTATCCGGACAGCCGGATTATATCCTTTGGCCGAACTATTGGACTATGAAGATACAAGATTAAAGACTTCGTCTCGTGTCCGGATGGGACTCTACTTGGCGTGGAAGGCAAGCTAGGCAGTACGGATATGGATATCTCCTCCTTTGTAACCGACCTTGTGTAACCCTAGCCCCCTCCGGTGTCTATATAAACCAGAGGGTTTTAGTCCGTAGGACAACATACAATCATACCATAGGCTAGCTTCTAGGGTTTAGCCTCTCCGATCTCGTGGTAGATCAACTCTTGTAATACTCATATCATCAAGAATAAATCAAGCAGGACATAGGGTTTTACCTCCATCAAGAGGGTCCGAACCTAGGTAAAACATTGTGTCCCCTGCCTCCTATTACCATCCGCCTTAGACGCACAGTTCGGGACCCCCTACCCGAGATCCGCCGGTTTTGACACCGACAACGACGCTATGACCGGAGGTGTAAACTATGGAGGGGGCACCACACACGGCTAAGAGAACAATTGATGTGCCTTTGGGGTGCCCCCACCCCCATATATAAAGGAGGGGAGGAGGAGGCGGCTGGCCTAGAGGGGGCGCGCCAAGGGGGGAGTCCTACTAGGACTCCTAGTCCTAGTAGGATTCGGTCCCCCCCTTTTCTTTTCTTCACCGGAGGGAAAAGGAAGGAGATGGAGAAGGAAAGGGAGGCGCTGCCCCCTCCCATAGTCCAATTCGGACTGCCATGGGGGCGACGGCCACCCTTCCTCTCTCTCCACTAAGGCACATGTAGGCCCATTAATTCCCCCGGGGGGGTCCGATAACCCCTCGGTACTACGGTAAATACCCGAATCATTCGGAACCATTCCGATGTCCGGATACTACCTTCTAATATATGAATATTTACCTCTCGACCATTTCGAGACTCCTCGTCATACCCGTGATCTCACCCGGGACTCCGAACAAACTTTGGTCACCAAAACACACAACTCATAATACCAATCGTCATCAAACATTAAGCGTGCGGACCCTACGGGTTCGAGAACTATGTAGACATAACTGAGACACATCTCCGGTCAATAACCAATAGTGGAACCTGGATGCTCATATTGGTTCCTACATATTCTACGAAGATCTTTATCGGTCAAACCGCAATAGCAACATACGTTATTCCCTTTGTCATCAGTACGTTACTTGCCCGAGATTCGATCATCGGTATCATCATACCTAGTTCAATATCGTTACCGGCAAGTCTCTTTACTCGTTCTGTAATACATCATCCCACAACTAACTCATTAGTCACATTGCTTGCAAGGCTTTTAGTGATGTGCATTACCGAGAGGGCCTAGAGATACCTCTCCGATACTCGGAGTGACAAATCCCAATCTTGATCTATGCCAACACAACAAACACCTTCGGAGGCACCTGTAGAGCATCTTTATAATCGCCCAGTTACATTGGGACGTCTGATAGCACACAAGGTGTTCCTCCGGTATTCGGGAGTTGCGTAATCTCATAATCAGAGGAATATGTATAAGTCTTGAAGAAAGCAATAGCAATAAAACTTAACGACCATTATTCTAAGCTAAGGGATGGGTCTTGTCCATCACGTCATTCTCTAATGATGTGATCCCGTTCATCAAATGACAACACATGTCTATGATTAGGAAACTTAACCATCTTTGATTAATGAGGTAGTCAAGTAGAGGCATACTAGGGACACTCTGTTTTGTCTATGTATTCACACATGCACTAAGTTTCCGGTTAATACAATTCTAGCATGAATAATAAACATTTATCATGATATAAGGAAATATAAATAACAACTTTATTATTGCCTCTAGGGCATATTTCCTTCACTCATCTCATGTGATGATCGGACATGGGTTGGTGAATTTGGATCGTGTTACACTCGGACAACCGGAGGGATGTTGATTTGAGTGGGAGTTCTTAGGTAATATGATTAATTGAACTCATCATGAACAGTAGTCTAAGTTGTCTCTGCAAATTTATGTTGTAGATCAATGGCTCATGCAGTAGCTCCCTTGTATTTCAGTGAGTTCCTAGAGAAAGCTAAGCCGAAAGATGACGGAAGAAACTTTGTAGAATTGGCCTGTAATCTGAGGATTATCCTCATGGCTGCCCAAAAATCTGATGTCCTTGATGCACTGCTTGGTGCGCCATCCCCTCCAGCGACTGTGGACGTTGTGAACGCCTGGCAGTCGCGTGTTGATGACTACTCAATAGTTTAGGGCGCTAGGCTGTATGGCTTAGAGCCGGGACTTCAAAGGCGTTTTGAACGTTGATGTCTGCTAGAACTACGTCGGTATTTCCCCAAAGAGGAAGGGATGATGCAGCACATCAACGGTAGGTATTTCCCTCAGTGATGAGACCAAGCTTATCGAACCAGTAGGAGAACCACGCAACACTACGTGAACGACACCTGCACACAAATAACAAATACTCGCAATCCGACGTATTAAAGGGGTTGTCAATCCCTTTCGGGTAACGGCGCCAGAAATTGGCAAACGGACATGAGAAAGTTGTAATAAGTTGATAGATTGAACGCCAAGTAAAATAAAGTGCAGCAAGGTATTTTTTATATTTTTGGTTTAATAGATATGAAAATAAAAGCAAATAAAAATAGATTGCAAAGGCAAATATAATAAAGAAGAGACCTGGGGGCTGTAGGTTTCACTAGTGGCTGCTCTCGAGAAAAATACCAAACGGTGGGTAAACGTATTACTGTTGGGCAATTGATAGAACTGCAAATAATCATGACGATATCCCGGCAAAGATCATTATATAGGCAACACGTCCAAGATTAGTAGACCGACTCCTACCTGCATCTACTACTACTACTACTCCACACATCGACCGCTATCCAGCATGCATCTAGAGTATTAAGTTCAAGGAGAAATGGAGTAATGTAATAAGAATGATGACATGGTGTAGACAAGATCTATTTATGTAGAAATATACCCCATCTTGTTATCCTTAATAGCAATGATACATATGTGTCGGTTCCCCTTCTGTCACTGGGATCAAGCACCGTAAGATCGAACCAATCACAAAGCACCTCTTCCCATTGCATGATAAATAGATCAAGTTGGCCAAACAAAACCCAAATATCGGATAAGAAAAAAGAGGCTATAAGCAATCATGCATATAATAGATCAAAGAAGACTCAAATAACTTTCATGGAAAAAAAGGGATAGATCTGATCATAAACTCAAAGTTCATTGGATCCCAACAAACACACTGCAAAAAGAGTTACATCATATGGATCGCCAAGAGACCATTGTATTGAGAATCAAATGAGAGAGAAGAAACCATCTAGCTACAAACTACGAACCCGTAGGTCTACAAAAGACTACTCACGCATCATCGAGAGGCACCAATGGACATGATTAACCCCTCCGTGATGGTGTCTAGATTGGATCTGGGCCTCCAGGCACGCCCTGGTGGGTTGTGCTCCCCTCGGAGCACCCACCCCAGATGCTTTTCCGGCCCACTGGATGTCTACTGGTCCAAAAAATCTAGAAAAAGTTTCGTTGCGTTTGGACTCCATTTGATATTGATTTCACGTGATGCAAAAAACATGCAGAAAACAGCAACTGGCACTTGGCACTATGTCAATAGGTTAGTACCAAAAATGATATAAAATGACTATAAAATGATTGTAAAACGTCCAAGAATGATAATATAACAACATGGAACAATCAAAAATTGTAGATACGTTGGAGACATATCAACATCCCCAAGCTTAATTCCTGTTTGTCCCCGAGTAGGTAAATGATAAAAGCAAAATTATTGATGTGGAATCCTGCCTAACATGCTCATCCCATATTGTTTTCTTTATAACATGGACATTTGGACTTTTATATGGTTCAAAGCAATTGTCTATTTTTTACATGAGTCTTAAATACTCAATCATATCAACAAGCAACCATGTCTTTCAAAATTTCAACACTAAAATAAGTTATCCCTAGCCCATCATGCTCAATCATTAATCCATTCATGAAACACACTCGCATATTAGCTACACCCAATGCTCAAGTACGGTCATAGTGCGCCCTAGTTGGTGCTTTGTAAGAGAAGACGGAGACTCAAATTAAAAATAAAAATTGCATAAAGTAAAAGAAAGGCCCTTCGCAGAGGGAAGTAGGGATTTGTAGAGGTACCAGAGCTCAAAGCGAAAAAACATAAAGATAAAAACATTTTGGGAGGCATGCTTTTCCTGTCAATGAGAACGATCGAGTAGTTCCCAATACTTTCCATTCTAGATATATATAGGAGGTTCCCAAACATAAATTAAATTTTATTCCTTTTTCAACCATACTTTCACTTTCCATGGCTAGCCGTATCCACGGGTGCCTTCCATACCAACACTTTCCAAGGAATTTATTATTTGACAACATAAAGTAAATTCATTTATCATTTCGGGACTGAGCATCCCTAATACCTTTGCCTTTCTCTCGTGCAATGACAAGTGAATAAACACTCATCGTGAGAATAACATATCTGGCATGGAAATATATTAGCCACGCCCTACCGATTCATGAGCTGTACGAGCACACAAAAGAGAAATTTATTTTGAAAATTAGAGATGGCGCATACAAATTTGCTTAGAACGGCAAAAGAATACCGCATATAGGTAGGTATGGTGGACTCATGTGGCAAAACTGGTTTAAAGGATTTTGGATGCACAAGTAGTGATCATACTTAGTGCAAAATGAAGGCTAGCAAAAGATTGAGAAGCGACCAACCAAGAAACGAATAATCTCATAAGAGAGCATTAAGCATAATTAACACCGAATAATGCACCAAAAGTAGGACGTAATTTCATTTCATAACTATTGACTTTCGTGCTTGCATAGGGAATCACAAAGCTTAACACCAATATTCTTACTAAAGCATAATTACTCATCAACAAGACTCACATATCACATCATCATATCTCAAAACTATTACAAAGAATCAAGTTTATTTTGTCCAATGATCTTAATGAAAGTTTTTATTATATCCTTCTTGGGTATCTATCACTTTGGAACTAATTTTCATATGTTGCTTTTGATAGCTCAAACAAATATAAGTGAAGATCATGAGCATGATATTTATTTCTCTCAAATTAATTTAAGTGAAGTAAGATATAATTTCTTAATTTTTTTAATAAATATCAAATAAATCTAAGTGAAGCATGAGAGCATTTCTTCAAAAATACTAAAGCACACCATGCTCAAAAAGATATAAGTGAAGCACTAGAGCAATTCCATAGCTCATAAAGATTTAAGTGAAGCATAGAGAGCAATTCTAACAAGTCATGGCATAATTTTGGCTCTCTCAAATAGGTGTGTCCAGCAAGGATTCAAGACTTAAAACAAAAGGCAAAACAAGCAAAGACTCATATCATACAAGACGCTCCAAGCAAAACTCATAGCATGTGACAAATAAAAATATAGCTTCGAGTAAAATACCGATGGTCGTTAGAAGAAAGAGGGGATGCCACTCGGGCATCCCCAAGCTTAGTTGCTTGCTTCTCTGTGGATAATAGCTTGGGATGCCATGGGAATTCCCAAGCTTAGGCTCTTCTTACTCCTTATTCCGTCATCCATCGTAACATCACCCAAAACTTGAAAACTTCAATAACACAAAACTCAACAAAACCTTCATGGGATCCGTTAGTATAAGAAAACAAATCACTACTATAATTACTGTTGCAAACCCATTCATATTTTATTATTGCATTATATCTACTGTATTCCAACTTTTCTATGGCAAAAAATCTTCAAATAAAACCATAGAATCATCGAAACAAGCACACAACGAAAAGAAAACAGAATCTGTCAAAAACAGAATAGTCTGCAGAAATCTGGATATTTCAAATACTTCTGTAACTCCAAAAATTCTGAAAAGTTAGGACCACATGAAAAATTTGTATGTTAATCTTGTGGAAAAATAATTGGTATTTTATCACACACCTATTAAAAATGAGAATTATTTTTGTGAAAGCAAAAGTCTCTGTTTTTCAGCAAGATCAAATCAAGTATCACCCAACATGATCCTAAAGGCTTTACTTGGCACAAACACTAATTAGAACACAAAAAACACAATCATAACAGTAGCGTAATTGTGCAAACACTCAAGAAAGAAAGCAAAAGACAAAAATAAATTTTATTCATTGGGTTGCCTCCCAACAAGCGTTATCGTTTTACGCCCCTAGCTAGGCATGAAGCAAGGATCTAAGTATTGCCATCTTTGTTTTCCAACTCTTCAATCAAACACTTAGGACTTTTCAGAGATTTAGCATATAAATTTTCAATGACAATACTACTAGGAATAAGTTTAAAGAATTCATTCTTGCCCAAAGGATCTCTTATAACTTCAACAAAATCAGGGTGAATATTAATCATCTTAACATCCTCTTTACTGTTATTACTAGAAGTTGCACCCTTGTTCTTAGTAACTTGAGTAATCTTCTCAATCTTTACGAGAGTTTTTTCAATAGTTTTAGCAGAAGCAAAAGCCGTGCTTAGATTACTAAAGATTTCTTCCAGTTTAACAATCCGAGACATGCTTTCTTCAATTCTTTCATGAATTATGGTGCCCTTTTCTTTTAACAACTTATAAACTTCTCCCTCTTTTGACCCAATTTTAGTAGCAAAATTATGCATCTTTTTATCCAAGTTTTCAATATGCTCTTCAGTAAGCATTTTAATAGCATCTAATCTTTCCATAACATGCTCAAGAGTCAAAGTTGTTTCATTAATCATAAGAGGTGGTGAGCCTACTAAATTTCCCATAGCATTAAAAGCATCAAGAGAGGGACACGTCAAGAAATTTCCACCAGTAATCATATCAAGGACGAATCTATACCAAGTGGTGATGCCCACATAAAAACAACGAAGAAGAACAACGATAGATTGCTTACGGATAGATCTATTATGAGCATTGCAAATCCTATACCAAGCATCTTTTAAATTCTCTCACCCCTTTGTTTAAAGTTGAGAACCTTGTTCTCAGAAGTGCATGCAATAGAGGAAGAACTATCCATAATGACAAAAGTAGCAGACAAGATTGCACACAAAAACAGACCCGGCAAGAAAATGGCAAATGAAAAAGAGGGCGAATGAAACAGCAATTTTTTGTGAAGTGGGGGAAAGGAAAACGAGAGGCAAATGGAAAATAATGTAAATTGCGAGAAGATGATATTTGTGATTACGAACCTGGTAGATGTTGATGATGTTTCCCCGGCAACGGCGCCAGATATTCCTTTTGATGTCTGCTATAACTACGTCGGCATTTCCCCAAAGAGGAAGGGATGATGCAACACAGCGATCGTAGGTATTTCCCTCGGTGATGAGACCAATGTTATCTAACAAGTAGGAGAACCACGCAACACTACGTGAATGGCACTTGCAGACAAACAACAAATACTCGCAACCCGACATATTAAAGGGGTTGTCAATCCCTTTCGGGTAACGACGCCAGAAATTGGCAAACCAACGTGATAAAGTTGTAATAAGTTGATAGGTTGAACGCCAAGTAAAATAAAGTGTAGAAAGGTATTTTTTATTTTTGGTTTAATATATCTGAAAATAAAAGCAAATAAAAATAGATTGCAAAGGCAAATATAATAAAGAAGAGACCCGGGGGCCGTAGGTTTCACTAGTGGCTTCTCTCGAGAAAAATAGGAAACTGTGGGTAAACGAATTACTGTTGGTGAAAGATCGAGGATGTCGCCTAGAGGGGGGTGAATAGGCATTTTAAAATAATTACGGTTTAGGCTTGAACAAATACGGAATAAACCTAGCGGTTAATTTGCCAAGCATAAAACCTAAAACAACTAGGCTCACCTATGTGCACGAACAACTTAAGCTAAGCAAGATAAGCAACTATGTGATAGCGAGATATATGACAAGAAACAATATGGCTATCACAAAGTAAAGTGCATATGTAAAGGGGCTTGGGTAAGAGATAACTGAGGCACGCGGAGACGACGATGTATCCCGAAGTTCACACCCTTGCGGATGCTAATATCCGTTTGCAGCGGTGTGGAGGCACAATGCTCCCCAAGAATCCACTAGGGCCACCGTAATCTCCTCACGCCCTCGCACAATGCAAGATGTCGTGATTCCACTAAGGGACCCTTGAGGGCGGTTACCGAACCCGTACAAATGGTAACCCTTGGGGGCGGTTACCGAACCCGTACACTTTGGCAACCCTTGGGGGCAGTCACCGGAACCCGTCAAATTGCTCGGGGCGATCTCCACAACCTAATTGGAGACCCCAACGCTTGCCCGGAGCTTTACACCACAATGATTGAGCTCCAAACACCACAAAGGTTGGGGTTAACTCCCCAACGACACCATGAAGCTTCACCACAATGGAATATGGCTCCAAGGTGACCTCAACCGTCTAGGGCGCCCAAGCACCCAAGAGGAACAAGCTCAAGGGTACCAAGCACCCAAGAGTAATAAGCTTCTCAACTTGTAACTTCCACGTATCACCGTGGAGAACTCAAACCGATGCACCAAATGCAATGGCAAGGGCACACAGAGTGCCCAAGTCCTTCTCTCTGAAATCTCACCAATGCAACTAATGCTAGGGAGGAAAATGAGCGGAAGAACAAGAAGGAGAACACGAGCAACTCCAAGATCTAGATCCAAGGGGTTCCCTTCACATAGAGGAGAAAGTGATTGGTGGAAATGTGGATCTAGATCTCCTCTCTCTTTTCCCTCAAAAACTAGCAAGAATCCATGGAGGGATTGAGAGTTAGAAAGCTCGAAGAAGGTCAACAATGGGGGAAGAACACGAGCTCAAGAGATAAGGTTGAATGGGGAAGAAGACCCCCTTTTATAGCAGCTCCGGAATCCAACCGTTATGTGCTCTGTCCGCGTACGAGCGGTACTACCGCCCGGGCGGTAGAACACGAAGAGTGGAGCGAAACAGAGTGCGAGGCAGAGCCGTATGAGTGGCACTACCACTGGAGCCAACGGTACTACCGTTGGCCGTAGCGGTTCTGCCGCTTGGCCCAACGGTACTACCGCTGGGACCGCGCACAGCGCCTACCACGAGCACAGGGAGAATGAATGGGGAGGAGGGCCATTGAGCGGCACTAGGGGCGGTGGTAGCCGCGGTACTACCGCACATGAGCGGTACTACCGCTTCTACTGCCGCTGAACCTGACACGAGAAAACCACGTCTCGAGTCGAGGCGGTACCAGCGCGGAACCGGAGCCGTACTACCGCTTATGGCCATGGACGGTACTACCGCTGTGGGACAGCGGTACTACCATTTGTGGCGATAAGTGGTACTGCCGCTCCGGCCCAGTGGTACTACCACTGGCGCCATCCTTATGCCAGTTCCACGGAAGCAAGTATACTCCACAGAAAACCAGAACTGCCATAACTTCTGCATAAGAGCTCCGAATTGAGCAAACTCAAGCTTGTTGGATACAAGACGAAGAGTAGCATCAAAACAACGGAGGCAGGGAGTTTTGCCTAATTGAGCAAACTCAAGCTTGTTGGATACAAAACTCAAGCTTGTTGGTTATAGTAAGAAGAGGCAGGGGAGGTATGCCTAACAAATAGAGGAGTGAAACCTCCAACCGAGAAGAACCGGCAAAACCTCCAACATCGAAAACATCATAGAAGATGCATGTGAACTCCATTTTCGATGAACTCAAGCTTGTCATCAAGATGACCATAAGCTCTAAGACTCACAAAGAGAACCAAACAAGAACCAAGAAATATGATGCAAGGATGCAATGGTTTGAGCTCTCTACGAACGATACGATCAAGCTACTCATCGAGAGCCCCCCTTGATAGTACGACAATCGATCCTATAACCCGGTCTCCTAACCACCACTATGAGACCGGTAAAATAGAAAACCTATCAAGGGCAAACCTTTGTCTTGCACATAGTCCACTTGAGCTAGATGATGACGATCTTGACTTCCTCAAGTTGGATCACCTTTCTTCATTGTGTTGGCTCGATGAAGACTAGTTGATTGCTCCCCCATACTCCATTATGGGTGAGCCACTCTTCGGCACATCTTCATAAATCCATTGTTACCATAATGGACGGCAAGCTTCAAGAATTTGATCTCTTCGTGATGCTCCACTTGAACTTGCACATCGCAACCTAACCCCACAAAGAACTCTCACGAAAACCATGCATTAGCAAACAAAGCGTAATGGACAATGCTTACCATACCATGGGATCACTTGATCCCTCAATACATCTTGTATGCTTTCTGTGTTGATCAACTTGATTCATTCTTGACTTAATCTTGATCAACCTTGAATCTTTCCAATTCTCTTCATTTGGATGATATCTTGAAGGTAGACATGAATAATCACACAATCTTCTTCTTCAAGACATGCTTGCAATAAGCTCAACACTCACATGACCAATCTTTGGATAATTCCTTGAATAGCACCTTGGTCGACACCAACTCTCCTTGAAACCAACACATGTACTCCAAGAAACACACCGCAACAAACTCTTTTCTTGGAGTACATTGGATCCCAACAAACACACCGCAAAAAGAGTTACATCATATGGATCTCCAAGAGACCATTGTATTGAGAATCAAACAAGAGAGAGGAAGCCATCTAGCTAGTAACTATGGACTCGTAGTTCTACAAAAGACTACTCACGCATCATCGGAGAGGCTCCAATGGACATGATGAACCCCTCTGTGATGGTGTCTAGATTGGATTTGGTGGTTCTGAAACTTGCGGCGGCTGGAATTGATTTTTGTCAACTCCCCTAGGGTTTCTGGAATATTGGGGTATTTACAGAGTAAAGAGGTGGTTCGGGAGGCAACCGAGGTGGGCACAACCCACCAGGGCATGCCTGGGCCTCCAGGCGCGCCCTGGTGGGTTGTGCTCCCCTCGGAGCACCCCCTAGGTGCTTCTCCGGTCCACTGGATGTCTTCTGGTCCAAAAGAATCCATGAAAAGTTTCGCTGCATTTGGACTCCGTTTGATATTGATTTCATGTGATGTAAAAAACATGCAAAAAACATCAACTAGCACTTGGCACCATGTCAATAGGTTAGTAACAAAAATGATATAAAATGACTATAAAATGATTGTAAAGCATCCAAGAATGATAATATAACAGCATGGAACAATCAAAAATTACAGATACGTTGGAGACGTATCAAACGTCATGGAGCATATGAGATGTTCCAGGAGTTGATGTTTATCTTTGAGAAGAATGCCTGGATCGAGAGGTATGAGACCTCCGATAAGTTATATGCCTGCAAGAGGGAGGAGAACGGGTGTGTTAGTGAGCACATACTCAGAATGTCTTGGTACTACAACCGTCTGGCCGAGTTGGGAGTTGAGCTCCCACCAGAGGTTGTCACTGACAGAGTTCTTCAATCGCTACCACCTAGCTACAATCGCTTTGTGTTGAACTATAATATGCAAGGGATGAACAAGTCAGTCTCTGTGCTTTTTGCAATGCTGAAAGTCGCTGAGTCAGACATCCAGAAGGAGCATCAAGTGTTGATGGTAAATAAACCCACTAGTTTCAAGAAGGGTAAGAGAAAGAAGGGAAACTTCAAGAACGGTGGCAAAGCAGTTGCTCCTCCTGTGAAGAAACCCAAGGATGGACCCAAGCCAGAGACTGAGTGCTTCTATTGCAAGGGAACTGGCCACTAGAAGCGGAACTGCCCCAAGTATCTGACCGACAATAAGGGGGCCAACATCAACAAAGGTATATATGATATACATGTTATTGATCTGTACCTTACCAACTCTCATTGTAATGTCTGGGTATTTGATACTAGTTCGGTTGCTCACATTTGCAATTCAAAGCAGGAACTACAGAATAGAAGGAGGCTGGTGAAGGACGAAATGATGATGCGCGTGGGAAATGGTTCCAAGGTTGATGTGATCGCCGTCGGCATGCTCGCTCTTCGATTATGATCGAGATTAGTGATGAACCTGAATAATTGTTATTTAGTGCCTGCGTTGAGCATGAACATTATATATGTATCTTGTTTAATATGAGACAATTACTCATTTAAATCAGAGAATAATGGTTGCTCTATTTATATGGGAAATATCTTTTATGTTCATGCACCCATTGCGAGGGGTTTATTCTTATTCAATATCGATAGTGATGATACACATGTTCGTAACATTGATGCCAAAAGATGTAGAGTTGATAATGATAGTACCACTTTCTTGTGGCACTACCGCTTAGGTCCTATTGGTGTAAAGTGCATGAAGACACTCCATGCTGAGGGACTTTTGGAGTCACTTGATTTTGAATCACTTCACACATGCGAACCATGCCTCATGGGCAAGATGACTAAGGCCCCGTTTTCTAGAAGAATGGAACGGGCAAGTGACTTGTTGGAAATCATACATACTGATGTGTGCGGTCTGATGAGTGTTGACGCGCTCGGTGGATATCATTACTTTCTGACCTTCACCGATGATTTAAGTAGATATGGGTATATTTACTTAATGAAGCACAAGTCTGAGACGTTTGAAAAGTTCAAGCAATTTCAGAGTGAAGTTGAGAATCATCGTAATAAGAAGATCAAATTCCTACGATCTGATTAAGGGGGAGAGTATCTGAGTTATGTATTTGGCAATCACTTAAAACAATGTGGAATTGTTTCACATTTGACACCACCTGGAACAGTACAACATAATGGTGTGTCCGAACGTCGTAATCGTACCTTATTGGATATGGTGCGTTCTATGATGTCTCTTGCCGATCTGCCACTATCATTTTGGGATTATGCGTTAGAGACAGCTACATTCACTTTAAATAGGGCACCATCTAAGTCCATGGAGACGACACCGTATGAACTGTGGTTTGGCAAGAAACCTAAGTTGTCATTTCTTAAGGTTTGGGCTGCGATTCTTATTCAAAAGGCTTCAGCCGGAAAAGTTTGAACCTAAAGTGGACAAATGCGTCTTCATAGGATACCCAAAAGAGACGGTTGGGTATACCTTCTATATCAGATCTGAAGGCAAAGTGTTTGTCACTAAGAACGGATCCTGTCTCGAGAAAGAGTTTCGCCCGAAAGAATTTAGTGGGAGGAAGATAGAACTTGGTGAGGTTGTTGAAGCTTTACTTCAACCAGAGAGTAGCGCAGCACAAAAAGGTGTTTCTGTGGGACCTACATCAGTTGAAGAGGAAGCTAATGATGATGATCATGAAACTTCAGATCAACTTACTATAAAACCTCGTAGGTCGACAAGGGTACGTATATCACCTGAATGGTATAGTTGTTGGGAAACGTAGTAATTTCAAAATTTTCCTATGCACACGCAATATCATGGTGATGCATAGCAACGAGAGGGGAGAGTATCGTCCATGTACCCTCGTAGACCATAAGCGGAAGCGTTATGAGAACGCGGTTGATGTAGTCATACGTCTTCATGATTCGACCGATCCAAGTACCGAAGGCACGACACCTCCGAGTTCAGCACACGTTCAGCTCGATGACGTCCCACGAACTCTGATCCAGCAGAGCTTCACAGGAGAGTTCCGTCAGCACAACGGTGTGATGATGGTGATGATGTTGCTACCAATGTAGGGCTTCGCCTAAGCACCGCTATGATATGATCGAGGTGGATTATGGTGGAGGGGGGCACCGCACATGGCTTGTAATAATCAACTTGTGTGTCTTTGGGTGCCCCCGCCCCCGTATATAAAGGAGGAAGGGGGAGGCCGGCCGGCCTTGGTGCGCCCCAAGGAGAGGAGGAATCCACCTCCTAGTAGGAGTAGGATTCATTCTTTCCTAGTCCTACTAGGAAGGGGGAAGGGGGAAGGAAAGAGAGGGAGAGGGAGAGGGAAAGAGGGGCCGCGCCCCCCTCCCCTAGTCCAATTCGGACTCCTCATGGGAGGGGGCGCGCCACCTCTTGGTCTGCAGCTCTCTCTCTCCCCTCAGGCCCACTAAGGCCCAATAGTTCCCCGGGGGGTTCCGGTAACCCCTCCGGCACTCCAGTTTTCTCCGAAACCATCCGGAACACTTCTGGTGTCCGAATATAGCCGTCAAATATATCAATCTTTACGTCTCGACCATTTCGAGACTCCTCGTCATGTCCCCGATCTCATCCGGGACTCTGAACTCCTTCGGTACATCAAAACACATAAACTCATAATACCGATCGTCACCAAACATTAAGCGTGCGGACCCTACGGGTTCGAGAACTATGTAGACATGATTGAGACTCGTCTCCGGTCAATAACCAATAGCGGAACCTGGATTCTCATATTGGTTCCTACACATTCTATGAAGATCTTTATCGGTCAAACCGCATAACAACATATGTTGTTCCCTTTGTCATCGGTATGTTACTTGCCCGAGATTCGATCGTGGGTATCCCCATACCTAGTTCAATCTCATTACCGGCAAGTCCCTTTACTCGTTCTATAATACATAATCCCACAATTAACTCATTAGTTACAATGCTTGCAAGGCTTATAGTGATGTGTATTACTGAGAAGGCCCAGAGATACCTCTCTGACAATCGGAGTGACAAATCCTAATCTCGATCTATGCCAACTCAACAAGTGCCATCGGAGACACCTGTAGAGCACCTTTATAATCACCCAATTTACGTTGTGACATTTGGTAGCACACAAAGTGTTCCTCCGGTACTCGGGAGTTGCATAATCTCATAGTCATAGGAACATGTATAAGTCATGAAGAAAGCAATAGCAACAAACTAAACGATCATCGTGCTAAGCTAACGGAATGGGTCAAGTCAATCACATCATTCTCTAATGATGTGATCCCGTTAATCAAATGACAACTCATGTCTATGGTTAGGAAACATAACCATCATTGATTCAACTAGCTAGTCAAGTAGAGGCAAACTAGTGACATTCTGTTTGTCTATGTATTCACACATGTACTAAGTTTCCGGTTAATACAATTCTAGCATGAATAATAAACATTTATCATGATATAAGGAAATATAAATAACAACTTTATTATTGCCACTAGGCATATTTCCTTCAATCTCCCACTTGCACTAGAGTCAATATTCTAGATTACACAGTAATGATTCTAACACCCATGGAGTCTTGGTGCTGATCATGTTTTGCTCGTGAGAGAGGCTTAGTCAACGGGTCTACAATATTCAGATCCGTATGTATCTTGCAAATCTCTATGTTTCCTTCCTTGACTTGATCGTGGATGGAATTGAAGCGTCTCTTGATGTGCTTGGTTCTTTTGTGAAATCTGGATTCCTTTGCCAAGGAAATTGCACCAGTATTGTCACAAAAGATTTTCATTGGACCCGATGCACTAGGTATGACACCTAGACCGGATATGAACTCTTTCATCCAGACTCCTTCATTTGCTGCTTCTGAAGCAGCTATGTACTCCGTTTCACACATAGATCCCGCCATGACACTTTTCTTAGAATTGCACCAACTGACAGCTCCACCGTTCAATAAAAATACGTATCTGGTTTGTGACTTAGAGTCATCCGGATCAGTGCCAAAGCTTGCATCGATGTAACCATTTACGATGAGCTCTTTGTCACCTCCATAAACGAGAAACATATCCTTAGTCTTTTCAGGTATTTCAGGATGTTCTTGACCGCTGTCTAGTGATCCACTCCTGGATTACTTTGGTACCTTCCTGCTAAACTAATAACAAGGCACACATCAGGTCTGGTACACAGCATTGCATGCATGATAGAGCCTATGGCTGAAGCATAGGGAACATCTTTCATTTTCTCTCTATCTTTTGCAGTGGTCGGGCATTGAGTCTGACTCAACTTCACACGTTGTAACAGAGGCAAGAACCCTTTCTTTGCTTGATCCATTTTGAACTTCTTCAAAACTTTATCAAGTTATGTGCTTTGTGAAAGTCCAATTAAGCGTCTTGATCTATCTCTATAGATCTTGATACCCAATATATAAGCAGCTTCACCGAGGTCTTTCATTGAAAAACTCTTGTTCAAGTATCCTTTTATGCTATCCATAAATTCTATATCATTTCCAATCAGCAATATGTCATCCACATATAATATTAGAAATGCTACAGAGCTCCCAATCACATTCTTGTAAATGCAGGCTTCTCTAAAAGTCTATATAAAACCATATGCTTTCATCACACTATCAAAACGTTTATTCCAACTGCGAGATGCTTGCACCAGTCCATAGATGGATCACTGGAGCTTGCACACTTTGTTAGCACCCTTTGGATTGATAAAACCTTCAGGTTGCATCATATACAACTCTTCTTCCAGAAATCCATTCAGGAATGCAGTCTTTACATCCATTTGCCAAATTTCATAATCATAAAATGCGGCAATTGCTAACATTATTCAGACGGACTTAAGCATCACTACGGGTGAGAAGATCTCATCGTAGTCAACTCCTTGAACTTGTCGAAATCCTTTCGCAATAAGTCAAGCTTTGTAGGCAGTAACATTACCGTCAGTGTTAGTCTTCTTCTTGAAGATCCATTTATTCTCGATGGCTTGCCGATCATCGGGCAAGTCAACCAAAGTCCACACTTTGTTCTCATACATGGATCCCATCTCATATTTCATGGCCTCAAGCCATTTTGCGGAATCTGGGCTCATCATCGCTTCCTCATAGTTTGTAGGTTCGTCATGGTCAAGTAACATGACTTCCAGAACAGGATTACCGTACCACTCTGGTGCGGATCTTACTATGGTTGACCTACGACGTTCGGTAGTAACTTGATCTGAAGTTACATGATCATCATCATTATCTTCCTCACTAATTGGTGTAGGAGTCACAGGAATAGATTTCTGTGATGAACTACTTTCTAATAAGGCAGCAGGTACAGTTACCTCATCAAGTTCTACATATTTCACAAGTACAAGGAGTTGACTATAATGAGACTTTCTCACCCGTAGCGATGCTCAAGTCCATCAGAATCATGTTGTCAATAGCTGCATTTTTTGATTACGAAATCTGGCAGATGGATGTGAAAACAACGATCCTTAATGGTTTACTTAAGGAAGAGTTGTATATGATGCAACCGAAAGGTTTTGTCGATCTAGGGAATGCTAACAAAGCCTGCAAACTCTAGCGATCCATTTTAAGGACTGGTGCAAGCATCTCAGAGTTGGAATCTTCGCTTTGATAAGGTGATCAAAGCATTTGAGTTTATACAAGTTTTTGGAGAATCTTGTATTTACAAGAAAGTGTGTGGGAGCTTATAGCATTTCTAATATTATATGTGGATGACATATTGTTGACTGGAAACAATATAGAACTTTTGGAAAACATGAAGGAATATTTGAACAAGAGTTTTTGAATGAAGGACCTAGGAGAAGCTGCTTTCATATTAGGCATCAAG
Source organism: Triticum urartu (assembly GCF_056163025.1). Classification (NCBI taxonomy): domain Eukaryota; kingdom Viridiplantae; phylum Streptophyta; class Magnoliopsida; order Poales; family Poaceae; genus Triticum; species Triticum urartu. Next base: position 188,796,753 of record NC_141874.1, on the reverse strand, counting down.
ATCTATAGAGATAGATCGAGATGCTTAATAGGACTTTCACAAAGCACATATCTTGATAAGATTTTGAAGAAGTTCAAAATGGATCAGTCCAAGAAGGGGTTCTTGCCTATTTGTAAGGGGTGAAGTTGAGTCAGACTCAATGCCCAGCGACTATAGAGGATAGAGAAAAGATGAGTGTCATCCCCTATGCTTCTGCCATAGACTCTATCATGTGTATGTGATGTTGTGCACAAGACCAGATGTCAGCCTTGCCATAAGTATGGCCAGAAGGTTTCAAAGTAATCCAGGAATGGATTTACTGGACAGCGGTGAAGAATATCCTTAAGTACCTGAAAAGGACTAAGGAAATGTTTCTCGTTTATGGAGGTGATCAAGAGCTCGTCGTAAAGGGTTACTTCGATGCAAGCTTTGACACTGATCCCGATGACTCTAAGTCTCAAACCGTATATGTATATATTCTAAATGGGAGAGCGGTAAGCTGGTGCAGTTCCAAGCAAAGCGTGGTAGCTGATTCTACGTGTGAAGCGGAGTACATAGCTGCCTCGGAGGCAGCAAAGGAAGGTGTCTGGATGAAGCAGTTCATGAAAGATCTTGGAGTCGTGCCTAGTGTACTGAACCCAATGACTCTGTTCTGTGACAACACGGGTGCCATTGCTCTAGCCAAGGAACCAAGGTTTCACAAGAGGACCAGACACATAAAGCGACGCTTCAACTCCATCCGTGATGCAATCAAGGCAGAGGACATAAACATTTGCAAAGTACATACGGATCTGAATGTTGCAGACCCATTGAATAAATGCAACATCCCAAATTTTCAATTTGGAATGTTATACATTAGATCATCATTGCATATCATATTTTATTTTTTCTTTTGGTTGATCGTAGAAATTCTACGCAACTCAATGACCCACGGAGAGAGTTGGGGATTTCGTTATTTTCATATTTGAGTTTTCTCAAATTTTGAGAATAGGATAATTTGATTTTATTTATTTTATCATCAATTATTTCTACTACAAAAATATGAGAGAGGGAATAAAATGACTTTCCCAAAATAAAGAAATATTGAGGATTTAATAATAAAATCAAATAACATTTTATTTCGGAGTTTTTCGGTGTTTTATTTGAATTTAGGAAAAATGTGCGTTTTTCAAAATTGCATTTAGGTCCCAAATAAATGTTCACCTTGTGCGGCTTGATTTTAGAAGCACGTGAAAATTTATTTCGGAATTTTTGGAGTCCGTTTAGTATTTCTTTTTATTTTTCTTCCGAGCAGAATAATTTAAAAAAAACGAACCTACCTACGGGCCGTGTCCGACTAGGACTCTGGCACGAGGGGGGGCCTTTATAAGCCGGGGCAGCCCACCCGGGGGAAACCCTAGCCCAGCCGCCGTCCTAGCTGCCCGCCCCAGCCGCCGCTTCCGCCGCCGCCCGCCGCCGCCGCTCGCCGCCGCGCCGCCGTCGCCGGCCGCCGCCGAGGTTCGTCGCCGCGCCGCCGTCGCCGGACGCCGCCGCCGCCGAGGTTCACCGCCGCCTCGACTTCCATGCCAACGTTTTTATAAAAGAAAAAAAATCGGTTTTCGTCGGTTTTTTTAGTTTTGGTTTTTTAATAGATCGGTTTTTCCGGTTTATTTAAATAGCGAGCGTTCGTCCGTCCGTTCGTTCGTTCTAGAGAGCGTTCGTCGTTTTTCTTTTTCTCGGATTAAATCCGTGATTTTTCTGATCGCGATTCCTGATTCGATTTTCGTTTTAGTATAACTTTTCGCTCGTTTATCGGAATCAGGCGATTCAAGCGCCTAGAGTTTCGTCTCGAAACCCTCTACCCGTTTAACCAACTTAAACAAGATTTTGCTACTGTAAAATTTGCCTTAGATCCAGATTACTAGGACAAAGTTGGTTTCTTTCGCTGTTTGACTTTCGTTGCTTCGTTCGATTTGATTCTTTTTGCCAACCGGAGTTCTTAAGTTGAACCTTCTGGTTAGATCTCTTATTTGCGTTCTACCCGTGCATTAGATGAGTACTTATTGTATACTTGTTTATTTGTCTGCGATAGAATACCCGGAGTGCGCCGCCTGTTACTTCGAATCGTTAGGTTTCGCGGATCATCAGCAAGGCAAGTAACACTTTGATCATACCTTTTCTACTACCCAGTTTTATTGCATTAGATCAATCCTCACACATTGCATGATTAGGATCTAATTAAATTGTGGGATGGGAAGTAGATGAGGTAGTACCTATTACCTGTTTATTATCAAACCTTTGGGAGTGACTTCTACGTTTGCCTATTATGCCATGCTATGCTAGTAGACGTGGATTGGGTGAGTGATATCCATGACAGATGTGAGATTTTTAATTAATGGTTTATCTAAGGTGGCAACTTAAACACACATCTGGGTGGATTGAGGCACCTGGGTATTCCAGGACTTGCCTGTTTTCTTTTGGACCGCCACCCAAGCTCAAAGGCATCATGAGATTATTCATGCTAGAAACTTCCGTGTGCAGCCACAAGCTATTATGGGCTCTAGCGTAGTTGATTAAGTTGTGTGAACTCTTACAGTGGTAGACTAGCAGATGTAGGGGATATAGGTGGTACGGTCTACCCGATCGTAAGGTGCTAGCGCTTCTGAAAGACTATGTCTCGTTCATCCGTCTTCTCAAACACCATGTAGTGCGAGAAACCAAACAGAGGCGATCGAGTCTTGTGGGGAAAAGTGCGCAAATCTCTACAGAGTGTAATAAACTAATCATGGTTAGCTGTGTCCCCGGTTATGGACATCTTGAGTATCTAGTACTTGGGTTTTCATGTGAATCTCAACATGTTACTCTAAATTAATTTTGTTGGGTTATGATTAATGATGATGCTTAATTGGGATTGAGAATGCTGTCAACCATTCTCAATGTTTAACAACTACCATGATAGTTAAATAAATTTATTTCTTTGAAGTAGGAAAAAATTGGCTTTACGCAAAACTGTAACCATAGAGCTTTCCACCAGCCCAATATGCATATAGTATAGCTGATTCATTCCATTACTCTCTATGTGTTACCTTGCCAGCATATTCCATGTGCTGACCCGTTTCGGGCTGCAACGTTAATGTTGCAGACTTTTCAGACGATGATTAAGGAGTTTTTAGGTCGTGGTTCTATACTTAGTGATGCCGTTGGAGTTGATGGACTCACTTATCTTCCAAGCCTTCCGCTGTTATCGTTATTAGATGGCCTTAAGCCATATTTATTGTAATAAGTTCTCTTTTGAGACACTCGATGTAATAAGTGTGTGATTGCTACTCTGCTATAAATCCTCCGAGTACTGTGTGGTGTCAGCATTACTGATCCAGGGATGACACCGGAGCACAGAGATCAGACCGTTTGAGGTCTGGTCGCTACAGAGATGGTATCAGAGCACACGCTGACTGTAGGACACGACCACTAAGCTAAAAGACCTAGATCACTATTCACTCTCTTCTCTTCTGACTTCTCATCTTTTCTACTCTTTAGGATGGCGGATGCGAGGAACAAGTTCACACAACCGGATGAAGATACACCCTTTGGACGACACTTGAAGGAAGTCACTAGATATCTGAATATAGGAGTACCAAGCTTCACGGGAACCTACAACGCCACTTTACCTGAAGAAGAGCGCTGGATGATTCAAGTTCAAGTTCCAGGAAGGACGTTCATGCCAGTCACTGAGCCCATAGAGTTTTCTTTTGATGCACCAACTTGGAGTCTAGGAAAGAGCATGGCAGCTCACATCGCCATAGGACGCATTAGAGAAGTCTACCGCAAGGATCTCAAGGATACTATCTACCAGATTTGTGGGCGCCGAGATGAGCACTGGGAGATGATCAGCACCAGGAATAGGTCAATCGCAGCTTTTATCCAGGAGTTAAATCAGCACATTCGACGACAGGAGAACCAGATGTGCGCCGACATGATAGATCTGAAGAAGGCTAAGACTAGAATCAAGGAACTGGAGGAAGAACTCAAGGCTACACGTGAAGATTATGAAGAGGAAATCGAAGTATTGGTGGAGAAGAATGACGACCTGATCAAGAAGATTGGAATATTTATGGGAGGCCCTACGCCAGTAGATGAAGACGAAGAATCCCAGGAGATTAGCCCGGAAGACTACATCATCATCGACGGCACCGACTCGGAACCAGATAGTAGCGATGATGGCTATGTTGATGAAGCTGGAGCAGATATCATGGAGTCTGCAACCGAAGAATATTTCTAGTAGACCACCCCATTAGTAGTAGTAGTCCACCTTGTAAATATAGTAGTCCGAGCACTTTTGCGATAGATAGATCGATTGTATGCCTTTGTTTGATTGATTGAAGTGAATTGTTTGCTTTTGCCTCATGTGCATATGGGTAGTGTTTTCTCTTTAGACCCCCCTCTATTCTTATATCTCATATTTTCTAAACCCTCAGATGCCTCCGAGACGTGACCCCGGATTTGCCTTTCCACCGGAGCTCACCCAGTTGATCCAGCAGCAGAACACATTGATGCAGTTGCTAGTCCAGAATCAGAATCAGGGGAACAACAACAACAACCCACCACCACCACCACTACCTGTTAATCACTTAGCCCGTTTTCTTAGGCTGAATCCGCTAGTGTTTTCCAGTAGCACCGAGCCGATAGTAGCAGATGATTGGCTCCGCAAGACAGCTAGGGAGTTGACCACAGCAGGATGCACAGATGCGGAGAAGGTGAAGTTTGCCGCACATCAGCTAGAAGGACCCGCAGCATCATGGTGGGAGAATTTCACAGCCACTTTCCTTGTCGACACTGTCACATGGGACCAGTTTCAGCAGGCTTTTCGTACTGCCCATGTTTCAGCAGGAGCTATGGCCATGAAGAAGCGTGAGTTTCGCAATTTGTGCCAAGGAGGAAGGACAGTTGGCCAGTATGTGGAGGAATTTAGTAAGCTAGCACGTTATGCCCCAGATGACGTCGCTACGGATGCAGCTAAGCAGGAGAAGTTTCTGGAAGGACTGAATGATGAGTTGAGCATGCAATTGATGGTAGCCACCTTCAATAACTACCAGGAGTTGGTAGATCATGCTCTTATGATTGAAGGGAAGCAGCAGCAGATTGAGAATCGCAAGAGGAAGTATGGACAAGGAAAGTACAATTCAGGAGCTCAGCAGAAGCCATATTTTACCCCTAGACCGGGAGGACATTTTCAGCATACCCATGGAGGAGGTAGCTTGCACAATCACAATGGCACCAAGAATGGTAATGGCAATGGAGGAAGCAACGGCCAGAACCGCACCAACCCATCAACCCCAGCCAAGAAGGACCTGAGCCAAGTCACTTGCTTTAAGTGTCAGAAGACCGGACATTATGCCAATCAATGTCCTGAATGCCAAAATGGCAACGGAAGTTCTGGGAAGAAGCCGAACCCTTTCAACAGGGGACAGGTGAACCACGTTAGCGTGGAGGAGGTTGAAGCTCAACCCGATGAAGTAATAGGTAAGTTTTTGGTTAAGTCATTTACTGCACTCGTTCTTTTGATACTGGTGCATCACATTCATACATCTCAAGGGGATTTGTGGATAAGTATAACCTATCAACCCAAGCCCTTAGGCCACCCATGTTAGTAACCTCGCCAGGAGCAGAGTATGTGGCTAGTCTATGGTGTGATCGGTTACCATTAAGGATTGGTAACTATGTTTTTCCCTCAGACCTAATAGTGTTGGAATCCCAAGGATTGGATGTGATATTAGGCATGGATTGGTTATCAAAGTATGAAGGGAATATAGAATGTGCTAGTAAGTCGATTTTGCTTACCACCCCAGAAGGGAGAAGGATCAAGTATGTATCCCGACATGTGCCAAAGAGGACTCAAGTAAATTGCCTAACAGGAGTTGTGCAGGAGGAAGTACCAGTGGTAAGGGATTTTCCTGAAGTATTTTCGGAGGAGTTGCCAGGCATGCCACCGGATAGAGATATTGAGTTTTTGATTGAGCTATTGCCAGGCACAGGGCCAATATCAAAGAGACCATATAGGATGCCAGCAAAGGATTTGGTGGAAATTAAGAAGAAGATTAAGGAGTTACTGGATAAGGGATATATTCGCCCAAGTTCTTCGCCTTGGGGATCGCCAGTACTACTAGTGGAGAAGAAGGACGGATCGTTAAGGATGGTTGTTGATTATCAAGGATTGAATGAAGTAACGATCAAGAACAAGTACCCACTACCAATGATCAATGATTTGTTTGATCGATTGCAAGGAGCTAAGGTATTTTCCAAGATCCATCTGCGATCAGGATACCACCAGTTGAAGATTTGAGAACAGGATATTCCTAAGACAGCTTTTACCACCAGGTATGGGCTGTACGAGTATACCGTTATATCATTTGGTCTGACTAACGCACCTGCCTATTTTATGAACATGATGAACAAAGTATTTATGGATTTTTTGGATAAGTTCGTCGTAGTGTTCATTGATGATATCTTGATTTATTCGAAGAATGAAGAGGAGCATAAGGAGCATTTGCGTTTGGTACTTGGAAAGCTCAGAGAACATCAATTATATGCCAAGTTTAGCAAATGTGAGTTTTGGTTGAAGGAAGTAGGATTCCTCGAACACGGTATATCTGGAGAAGGTATAGTAGTAGATCCCGCTAAAGTTGAAACCGTGACCAAGTGGGAAGCCCCAACAACAGTTGGAGAGATCCGGAGTTTTCTTGGACTCGCAGGATACTACCAGAGATTTATTGAGAATTTCTCAAAGATTGCGAAGCCTATGACTGAGTTGTTAAAGAAGGATACCAAGTTCATATGGATAGAGGAATGTGAGGCTAGTTTCCAGGAGTTGAAGAAACGCTTGGTTACCTCACCAGTGTTGATCTTGCCAGACCAGACTAAGGATTATGAGGTGTATTGCGACGCTTCATGTCGAGGACTTGGAGCAGTGCTTATGCAGGAAGGGAGAGTTGTTTCATATGCCTCAAGAAAACTGAAGCCTCATGAGTTGAATTATGCCACGCATGATTTGGAGTTAGCAGCCGTAGTGCATGCTTTGAAAACATGGAGACATTTTCTCATTGGGAATCATTGTGAGGTGTACACGGATCATAAGAGTTTGAAGTACATTTTCACATAGAAGGAGTTGAATCTCAGACAAAGGAGATGGTTGGAGCTTATAAGGATTATGATATGAAATTGCATTATCACCCCGGAAAGGCTAATGTAGTAGCTGACGCATTAAGCTGTAAGAGCCAGGTCAATACGTTAATGACGGGAGAAATACCCAAGGAGTTAGCAGAAAATCTTCGTGAACTATGTTTGGAAATAGTTCCGAGAGGCTATGTAGCAGCATTGGAGATTCAGTCAACTTTGATGGATAGAATCAGAGAAGCTCAGAAAGCTGACAAAGAGATTGCTGCTATAAAGGAGAAATTGAGCAAAGGAAAAGCTAAAGGATTTCGTGAGGATGAGCACGACACCCTATGGTTTGAAGACCGCGTTTACGTGCCCAATGACCCGGAGATCAGGAAGTTAATTTTGCAAGAGGCACATGATTCACCATATTCGATTCACCCAGGTAATACCAAGATGTATTTGGATTTGAAGGATATTTTCTGGTGGACCGGAATGAAGAAGATATTGCGGAGTATGTAGCAGTTTGTGATGTATGTCAGAGAGTAAAGGTAGAGCATCAGAAGCCAGTAGGATTGTTATAACCATTGCCGATACCCGAATGGAAGTGGGATAAGCTAGGAATGGATTTTATCACGGGATTGCCCAAGACTCGTTCAGGCTATGACTCGATTTGGGTTGTAGTCGATCAATTGACGAAAGTAGCTCATTTCACC